>NW_027142353.1:30996046-31499249 GCF_026170545.1 Melanerpes formicivorus | reverse complement strand
GAGTGGGAAGTGTTGAAGTGTTTGTAGGTTCATAGGCTACCAGGTTGCAAGGGCCCCTCAAGATCATTTAGTCCAACCTTATTTCACCTTATCATTGCCTCCTCCCCTGGAGGTGTTCAGGGTCAGGTTGGATGAGGGCCTTTACCAGCCTGGGCCAGTGGGACGTGTTACCTGCCCATGGCAGGGGAGTTGGAACTCCCTTCAAGATCATCATCTTGAAGGTGCCTTCCAACCCAACCCATTCAGTGAATCTCTGAATTCCCTGGTCAAAAGACACCAATTCAGCCTTACCATTTGGTAGCTTTGTCTTTTCTTCACAATTTTCTTGCCATTTCCTGGTCTTTCCAACAGCACTCCTGGGTCTTGCCCTGAACTGGAGGGATTTCACTTACCCTTGCATGTTAAAGACACCTGGGTGGAAAATACATTGTGAGGTTTCTTATGGTGCTGGTCCCTGGTGTGTCTTTTCCAGAAGAAGTTACTCTGGTGTGTCCTGAAATTAGAATAGAATAGAATAGAATAGAATAGAATAGAATAGAATAGAATAGAATAGAATAGAATAGAGAATAGAATATAGAGAATAGGAGAATAGAATATAATAGGAACAGAATAGAATAGAATAGAATAGAGAAATAGAGAATAGAGAATAGAATATAATAGGGAATAGAAGAATAGAATAGAATAGAATTAGGTTGGAAAAGACCTTTGAGATCATCAAGTCCAACCTATCATCCAACAGCATCTCATCAACTAAACCATGGCACCAAGCACCCCATCCAGTCTCCTCTTAAACACCTCCAGTGATGGTGACTCCACCACCTCCCTGGGCAGCACATTCCAATGGCAAATCTCTCTTTCCATGAAGAACTTCTTCCTAACGTCCAGCCTAAACCTCCCCTGGCACAGCTTAAGAAAATGATGTGATCAAAACCCTTCATGAAGTACTCTTGGGGGTTTAAGGAAATCTGTGTGAGGAGCAGCAAGGACTTTAGTGATGTGGCAGGATGAAGACAGCAGCAGCTTTTAGCTGTAGATTGTTGAGGACAGTGATTGATTCGACACAAACAAGCCACTTGGATGTAACAAGGCTTTATGACTCTGAACCCCCTCCCCCTAAAACTTGATTCCAAAATTAATCCTAGGAGATTGATTCTGCAAGTTCTAAAGTGATTGTAGTAACAGATTGACAGTTGAGGCTGTTCAGTCTGGAGAAGAGAAGGCTCCGAGGAGTTCTTCTTGTAGCCTTCCAGTATCTGAAGGGGGCTACAGAAAAGCTGGGGAGGGACTTTTGAGGGTGTCAGGGAGTGATAGGACTGGGGGGGATGAAGCAAAACTAGAAGTGGGGAAATCGAGACTGGATGTTAGGAAGAAGTTCTTGCCTATGATGGTGGTGAGACACTGGCACAGGTTGCCCAGGGAGGTGGTGGAAGCCTCATGCCTGGAGGTTTTTAAGGCCAGGCTGGATGTGGCTGTGAGCAACCTGCTGTGGTGTGAGGTGTCCCTGCCCATGGCAGGGGGGTTGGAACTGGCTGATCCTTGAGGTCCCTTCCAACCCTGACAATTCTGTGATTCTAAATTATTCTTTGTTCTTTTCTGGCAAAATCTCTCTTTTGGGGCAACAAAGATATCACAAAATATTAAACAACAGATATCAGTGAATAATTTTTGATCCCAAACCCTCCACTCAAGGGGTTGGAACATAAACTGAACTCTAAATGCAGTGGAGAACCAAGCAGCAGGTAGAACATCAAAGTGCTTGGCCAGCAGATTTCTCTGCCAGCCTGCTGGAGGAGCAGCAATGGTTCAAAGCAATGCTTCATGCACCCTGTTTTTAAGTACTTTCATGGATGAGGCATCCACAACTTCTCTGGACAATCTGTTCCAGTGCCACCCCCACCCTCACAGCAAAGAACTCCTTCCAAATGTCCAACCTAAATCTGCCCTGCTCTAGTTTATTAATGTAATGAATGACAGCAAACCTGATTGGGAACAATTGCAGGTGGGGAGCAGCTCCATGGAGGCTCATCCCTCAAGGCTGTGGATTTAGTCTGTAGAAAGCTGCCTGGCAGAAAGGGACCTGGGGGTGCTAATGGACAAGTAGCTGAAGAGGAGCCAGCAGTGTGCCCAGGTGGCCAAGAAAGCCAAAGGCCTCCTGGCTGGGATCAGCAATGCTGTGTCCAGCAGGAGCAGGGAGGGGATTGTCCCCTGGGACTCAGCTCTGGTCAGGCCACACCTCCAGTGCTGTGTCCAGCTCTGGGCACCTCAATGCAGGAGAGATGTGGAGGTGCTGGAGCCAGGGCAGAGGAGGGCAAGGAAGCTGGTAAGGGCCTGGAGAGTAAATGTGATGGAGAGCAACTGAAGGAGCTGGGGATGGTTAGTTTGGAGAGGAGGAGGCTGAGGGGAGACCTCATTGCTGTCTATGACTACCTGAAAGGACATTGTGGAGAGGGTGCTGCTGGTCTCTTCTCACAGGTCATTAGTAATAGAACCAAGAGGGAATGGCCTCAAGCTGTGACTGGGTAGGTTTAGAGTGGACAGTAGGAAGAATTTGTTCCCAGCCAGAGTGGTCAGGCACTGGAATGTGCTGGGCAGGGAGGTGGTTGAGTCCCCAAGCCTGGATGTGTTTCAAGGTGTTTTGGATGTGATGCTTGGGGCTATGGTAGAGTAGGGTTCTGGGTTTGACTCAGTGATCCTGAGGGTCTTTTGCAACCTGAATGTTTCTGTGGTTCTGTGAAAGCTCTGAGAGGTTGGCAGTCTGCTGCTGTTCACCAGCTGCTTCTGGCCCTTCCAGGTGCGAGCAGCTCCACCGCCCCCCGCGCAGCATCACCGCCGGACGACGGAGAAGATCGAGGACGTGGAGATCACCCTGGTGTAATGATGGGACTAGCTCAGTAGTAGTGCTACAATCAAGACCAAACCTGCTCTTTGGTCAATCTCCTGGGGGTTTATTTTTTAGGCACCTTTGCATGATGAAGACTTTTCCTAGAGCAAGAGGTAGAGGGAGGATTTGATGTGGCAGCAACAGGGCGGCTTCCTTCCCACGGTCATGAATATTTTGTGCCTTTTTTTGGGGTGCTTTGTTATTCTTTTTTTTTGGGGGGGGTGGGTGGAAAGGGTTGGTTTCTAGACATCATTTTTTGTTTTCCCTCTCTTAGCACAAACCAAGAGGGGCCAAACCAGTGAGCAGAACCTCAGAGTGAGGTTTTTCTCCCCTGGGTTAAAGATGGTCCAATGATTTTTTTGTTTTAGAGAGAGGCTGAAGAGAGAGCCTCAGCCATGCAGCTTAATCCTAGCCTACTCTGACCATGTTCATTAGTACAGTATATTACTGTTGCCATAGGAATGTGTTTCAAAAAGATCATTAATCCTTCACCTCTCATTAATTGTCTGATTAGGGATTAATCAGATTCCTGGCAGAAAGCAAAAGGGAACTGAAAAGAAAAGAATAAACCACCGTGAGTATAAGAAACGCAAAGGAGAGGCTGGCTCCTCTTGAAACCCTTTGGCAGAAAGGAAGAAGCAGGAAAGAGAAACACAAAAAGAATCTCCCTAGATAAGGAGAGAAAAAACCAAGTTGGCTGCAGCTGATCTGGTGTTCATTAGTGCACACCTCCTCAAGTAATTCACAGCTCTGGGTAGTAATATTTATGCCCTACACGTAGGAAGAGAGAGAAATAACAGAGGTGCTGAAGGAGTAGCAACATCCTGGCTCCAGAGCTGAACCAGCTGGTAGGTGAAAAAAGCAAAGGTGAGGTGAGGGGTTTTTTTTATGGTCTAGATCTGGAAATTGAGCTGCTGCTTTTTAGATTCTTCTTTTTTCCTTTCTAAGCAGAGTTTTGGGGATTAAGGTTCTTCATTTCACCCAGCTTTTGGGGCAGTCTCTGTCCCACTTCTTGCTGTGGATTTTAGTATCCGAACGTCAGTAGTGTGGCTTCTTCACCCAAACATCTAGCTAGAGGTTGGGGTATCTCCTTCCTCACCCAAACATCTGGCTAGAGGTAGCAGTATCTTCTTCCTCACCCAAACATCTGGCTAGAGGTAAGAATATCTCCTTCATTCAAACATCTGGCTAGAGGCTGGAGTATGTTCTTCCTCCCCCAAATATCTGGCTTGAGGTAGGAGTTAGACTTTAGAAGTAGTTCCACAAGTTCTTCAGTTCTTGCATTTAATGTTCCTGTAGCATCCTTCCCTGTGGAGCCAAAGCCAGAGCACCAGGGGAAAGGCTCTGGTGTCTACAAAGCCTTCAGCTCACCACTGGGGCCAAGATTTTGGTCTCAGTTGACTCTTAGGTCAGAGAGAGAGAGAGAGAAAAAGAATTTTCAGACCTCACTTTGAGTGGGAGATCCCCAAAAAGGAAGAGGTTTTGTTGTTGTTGTTGTAGCCTTCAGCTTACCTTCGGGGCCAAGATTTTGATCTCAGTTGACACTTAGGCCAGAAAGAGAGAGGAAAAGACTTTGCAAACCTCGCTTTGAGAGGGACATCCCCAAAAAGGAAGAAGTTTTGTTGTTGTTGTTTGAAAGGAAAGGGCAGAGGATATTCTGAGGTTTGACATGGAGGGAAGTGGTCAGAGGAGAGGGAAAAACTGAGTGAAAAGAGGTTTTTGACCACATGCTTTTGAGTGATCCTTCATCAGCTCAAAGCTTCAGTTGAAAGGCATCACAGGGTTGGTTTCTTTGAGCCTGTTGGGTTCTGCAGAACGCTCTTTTTGTCTTCATTTTGTTCTTTGGTTTTATTCTTCCCTAAGCCAGTAAATTTCCTACCTTTAGTTTACTACCAAGGGCTATTTTTCTGAGGCTGCATTTACATTAGTGACAAAAAAGACAAAGAAAACTCCTTAGAAAACCCGAACCACCTTCACAAGGATTTTGGTTTGCACACCTTCATGAATCCCAACCCAAATCTGGGACTCCCAAGACGTTTGTCTTTGCCAACCTCCTTTCCCAGAGAGGGATCCTGAACCCAAGAGCAGGGGAGCTGTGTGAAGAAAACCATTCCTGGATCAGTTAGAAAAATCACCAGCTTGTCCTTTCCTTTGGTGGTTTTTTTTGTTGCTTTTTGGCACCTCTTGTCCCGTTGATCTGTTTGAGGTCTTTGGTTGTGTTTTGTTTCATGTGTTTATCAAACTTATTCTTAAGTTTACAAACAAACAAAATAAAACTTTGTACAGAACATTTAACTGCAAGGGAAAAAAAAAAATCATTTTGAAAGCTTCACAACACCCAGCAGGAAACAAAAAAAAAGCAGGCAAAAATGGTGCCATCATCATGATCCTGTTCAATTTTTTTTGGCCAGTTTGGTTGGGTTTGGGTTTTGGTTTGGGTTTTTTTTTTTTCCCTGTGTCCTTCACACCTGGACATGGGGGAAAAAAACCCACAATAATTCTGAAAGTGTTATTTAAAAGTTCTCTTTTTAGTTGTATTTGAAACTATTTTCTGTAAGAGCTGCTAATTTTGTTTAAAATGGAAACAAAAAAGAAGGACAAGTGGAGGAAAAAACAAAAAGAGATCCCTTTCCAAAGAAGAATAAGGAAACCAAGGAGAAAAATTGAAAAGGAAGAAAAGAAGGGGGGAGGGGAGGGGGGGGGGAAAGGAGGAAGATTTCAACAGAAAGATTTGAAAAGAAGAAAAATAATTAAGGGAAAAAAATTGAAAAGAAGAAAAGTAATTAAGGCAAAAAAATTGGAAAAGAAGAAAAATAATTAAGGAAAAAAATGAAAAGAAGAAAAATAATTAAGGAAAAAATGGAAAAGAATAAAAATAAGGCAAAAAAATGAAAATAAGAAAAATAATTAAGGAAAAAAAATTGAAAAGAAGATAAATAATTAAGGGGGAAAAAATTAAAATAAGAAAAATAATTAAGGCAAAAAAATTGGAAAAGAAGAAAAATAATTAAGGGAAAAAAATTGAAAAGAAGAAAAATAGGAAAAAAATGGAAAGAAGAAAAATAATTAAGGAAAAAATGGAAAAGAAGAAAAATAAGGCAAAAAAATGAAAAGAAGAAAAATAATTAAGGAAAATGGAAAAGGAAGAAAAATAAGGCAAAAAAATGACAAGAAGAAAAATAATTAAGGGAAAAATTGAAAAGAAGAAAAATAATTAAGGGAAAAATTGAAAAGAAAAATAGTTAAGGGGAAAAATTAAAGAAGAAAAATAATGAAGGAAAAAATTGAAAAGAAAAATAATGAAGGCAAAAAATTGAAGAAAAATAAAAAAGAAAATAACCAAAAACTAAGAAAATTTGTAAAGGAGAAATGGAATGAAAAGGAATAAAAACCTTAAAAGGAAGAAAAACAAAGAAAGCTAAGAATTTGAAAAGAAGAAAAAGGATACAAGAGAAAAATGTTAAAAGAAGGAGGAAAACCAAAAAGGAAGAAAATTTGAAAAGAAAAAAGAAATTAGACAAAACATTTGAAAAGAAAAAAGAAATTAAAATTTGAAAATCAGAAAAAGAAATTAGACTAAAATAAAATTGAAAAGAAGAAAAATAGTGAAAAAAAAAAAGACCATTTTAAAAAGAGGCAAAATAGCCCCAAAAAAAAGGAGAACATTTTTCTTTAAAAATGTAAAAGAAAAATTCAAAAAGAAGAAAAATGTTTAAACAGAAGAAAAATTGAAAGAGAAGAACAGCTGTAAGCAAAGGAGGAAAAAGAATTGGAAAGAAGAAAAATTGTTAAGCAAGGAAGAAAAAGAATTAAAAAAGAAGAAAAATTGTAAACAAAGAAGAAAATGAAAGAAAACTGTTTCAAAAAAGGGAGAAAAATTCTTCCAAATTCTTGAATTTTTTTTAAAAGCAGAAAAATTTGCAAAAGGAAAAAAATTTTAAAACAAATTCTTTTAAAAAGAAGAAAAATTGTAAACCATGAGAAAAAACTTCCCCCCAAAAAAATGCAGAAAAGAAATTTAGAAGCACAAAAAAAATCGTAAAAACTTCTAAAAGAGCAGAAAAAGTTCCCCCAAGAAAGCAGAAAAACTTCCCAAGAAAGCAGAACTTCCCAAAAAGCAGAAAAACTTCCCCCCAAAAGCAGAAAAACTTCCCAAGCAAAGCAGAAAAGTCAAATGACACAGAAGAAGTTGTACAAAGTCTGCCTCCTTTTGAACTTCACTTCCTTCATCCAGGGCATGTGTGGGACCCACTGGCGCATCTGGCGCAGTACACTGAGAGCACCTCTCTCCCAATGCTTTCTTTCTCTTGGCTGTAAAAAGTTTGTATTTATTATGTATAAAAAGTTGAATAATAAAAGAAAAAAGTGGAACTAAGGCCACGGCTCTGCCTCCGTGAGGGCTTCCCTGTGCCGGCGGCAAAGCCGCTGGGAGACGCCGGCACAGCAATCGCAGGCGGCACTGGCTTGTTGGGAGGGAGGCTTGAAGGAGGCTTGTGCAGCTTTCCTGGGGCCTGTAGGGACATGGAATGGTAGAGGCATGGAATCATGGAATCAGAGAGTCATAGAATCCCAATCAGGGTCATGGAATCTGCCATAGACTCATGGAATCCCAATCGGGGTCATGGAATCAGTCATAGACTCATGGAATCCCAATCAGGGTCAGGGAATCAGAGAGCCATGGAATCCCAATCAGGGTCATGGAATCAGTCATAGAATCATGGAATCCCAATCAGGGTCATGGAATCAGAGAGTCATAGAATCATGGACTCGGTCAGAGAGTCATGGAATCACGGATTCATGAAATCATACAGTCATAGAGTTATGGAATCACAGAGTCATAGAACTATGGAATCCTTCCCCCTTCCTTTCCTTCCTTCCCCCTTCCTTTCCCTCCTTCCCCTGTCCTTTCCCTCCTCCACCCTTCCTTTCCTTCCTTCCCCTTCCCTCCTTCCCCTTTCCTTTCCCTCCTTCCCCTTTCCTTTCCCTCCTTCCCCTTTCCTTTCCCTCCTTCCCCTTCCCTTTCCCTCCTTCCCCCTTCCTTTCCCTCCTCCACCCTTCCTTTCCCTCCTTCCCCCTTCCTTTCCCTCCTTCTCCCTTCCTTTCCCTCCTTCCCCTTTCCTTTCCCTCCTTCCCCTTTCTTTCCCTCCTTCCCCCTTCCTTTCCCTCCTTCCCCTTTCCTTTCCCTCCTTCCCCCCTCCCTTTCCCTCCTTCCCCCCTCCCTTTCCCTCCTCCCCCCCTCCCTCAAAGCTCTGCTGTGACAGAGCAGCCCCAGCAGGGCAGAGGCAGGAGATGCAGGAAATCTTCTTTAATCAGCCTTGCCTTCTGCTTGCTGAACCTCCCAGGAAGCTTGGGAGAAGTTGCTGCCGTGGAGGGAGCCCTGGCTGCCTCCATTTCATCCCTTTGCAGCTCTGCCACCCTAGATGAAAACACTGGGAGGGTAGGAGGGACATCCTACTTCTTTAAAGCTCTCCTACATCTTACCAACGCTCTCCAAGAGGTTAAAAAAAATGGGGGGATCCTGAAACCTCAGCTTGGTTGGAGAAAATGAGGGATAAAAGGAAAGAAAACTTCTCTGAATGCCAAGGATGCAGCAAATGAGGCAAGGGGGGGGGGGGGGGGGGGGGCGGGGAACAGGAGCTAGGAAAATGCTGACGTGCTGCTGGTACCAAGCAGTTCCCTCCTCCAGGCATTACCCAGGGGGGCTTGGGGCTTACAGAGCTGGTGGAAGAATGAGTGTAGTGAGCAAGCCTCTGCATTGCAGGTCATTTCAGCCAGGAAAGAAAAGCACTGCAGTGCCACCAAGGCTGGCCTGGAGAAGGTGAGAGATCTCTGTGCTTAGTGGAATTGAACACCAGACGTGTGGTGACTAAGCGGCAGCCGGGAGGAGGATGGAGAGTGCAGTTTGGTGAGGTGCAGCCACACAGCAGCTTGCCCCTGTGGAGCCTGGGGATGGCTGTGCTGCAGCTGCACCTTCCTACAGCCAGCTGAAGGCAAACTGCAGGCAGCAGGGTGGTGGTGGAATGTGCTCTGCATCCCAAAGGGGAAAAAAAACAATCTCAGCCCTCCCCACATTCCCAAATTCACCCTGGGATTATTTTTATCCCTAGCAGACCACAGAGTTTACATCACAGGCAACAGATGGGGTGGGGAGATAAAGCTGAGCGGGGGAGGGGAGAGAAATAAAAGTTCTGCAGCAAGTCAAGTTTCTTGTGTCCAGTCCCACACCGAGCTTTCTGTGTGCAGTATCTGGTGCAGGTTGGTTGGAAAGCTGAGGAGACTGTCATCTGGGAAAGGTTGAAGTCAGAAGGGAACTTCCAGAGATGATCTGGTCTAACTCCCCTGCACAAGCAAGGCCACCCTGAGCTGGTGGCCCAGGACTCTGCCCAGATCTTGGAAATCATAGAATGGAAGGGACCTCTGGAGATCATCCAGTCCAAGCCCCAGCCAAAGCAGGGGGCAGGTCACACAGGAACACATCCAGGTGGCTCTTGAAAGTCTCCACACAAGGAGACTCCACAATCTCTCCAGGCAGCCTGCTGCAGGGCTCCAGCACCCTCACACCAAACAAGTTTGTCCTTTTGTTGAGGTGGAACTTCCTGGGTTCCAGTTGGTGCCCATTGCCCCTTGTCCTATGACAGGACAGCACTGAAAAGAGCCTGACCCCCTCCACTTGACAGCCACCCCTCAGAGATTGAGAGACATTGATCAGATCCTCTCTCAGCCTTCTCTTCTCCACACTAAACAGCCCCAGGGCTCTCAGCCTTTCTCAGATGGCTGAGTAGCCTCAAGGATGGAGATACCACAACCTCTCTGGGCAACTTGGCCCAGGACTCTGTCACCCTCACAGTTAAGGTGTTTCCCGATGTTCTGAGGGCCTCTCCTGTGTTTCCCTCTGCACTCATGGCCTCTGATCCAGGCACTGGGTGCCACTGGGAAGAGCCTGACTCCATCTTGTTGGCACTCTCAAGTACCAACAAACATTGATGAGATAAACTGGACAGGCTGCCCAGAGATGTGGTTGAGGCCCCATCCCTGGAGACAATAAAGATGAGATTTGACGGGACCCTAGGCAGCCTGATCTAGTTGGAGTTCTCCCTGCTGACTGCAGGAGGGTTGGACAAGACACAGAATTAACCAGGTTGGAAAAGACCTTCAAGATCCTCCAGTCCAACCTATCACCCAACACCATCTCATCAACTAAACCATGGCACCAAGTGCCTCATCCAGGCTCTTTTTAAACACCTCCAGTGGTGGTGACTCCACCACCTCCCTGGGCAGCACATTCCCATGGCCAATCTCTCTTTCTGGGAAAAGCTTCTGATGACTTGAATGTGTCCAGAGAAGGGCAACAAGGCTGAGGAGGGGTCTGGAGCACAAGGCTGGGAAGGGGCCTGGAGCACAACCCTGTGAGGAGAGGCTGAGGGAGCTGGGGTTGCTTAGCCTGGAGAAGAGGAGGCTCAGGGG
Organism: Melanerpes formicivorus; assembly: GCF_026170545.1. Taxonomy (NCBI): domain Eukaryota; kingdom Metazoa; phylum Chordata; class Aves; order Piciformes; family Picidae; genus Melanerpes; species Melanerpes formicivorus. The sequence continues at coordinate 31,488,904 of NW_027142353.1, read as the reverse complement.
AGACCTTATTGCTCTCTACAGCTACCTGAAAGGAGGTTGTAGCCAGGAGGGGGCTCGTCTCTTCTCCCAGGCAACCAGCACCAGAACAAGAGGACACAGTCTCAAGCTGCACCAGGGGAAGTTTAGGCTTAAGGTGAGGAGAAAGTTCTTCCCAGAGAGAGTAATTGGCCACTGGGATGTGCTGCCCAGGGAGGTGGTGGAGTCACCATGCCTGGAGGTGTTCAACACAGGATTGGATGTGGCATTTGGAGCCATGGTTTAGTAGTCAGGAGTGTTAGGGATTAGGTAACAGGCTGGACTTGATGTTCTCTGAGGTCTTTTCCAACCTGGCTGATTCTGTGGCCTTTGAGGGTGTCTTCCAGACTGCAGCAGTCTGTGTGATTCCCCTGAGTCTTCTCCATGTCAGTCTTCTGCCAGGTCCACCACAGACCAGTCCATGGTATCAGTCAGGTCTGAGGGATGAAGGCCTGGAGTAGAGAAGGGCTTGGGGGGTGCTGGGGTGTGAAAAGCTGGAGATAAGCCAGCACTGCTCATTGCCTGGACCTTGCTGGAAGAGGAAGCAGGGAAGAAGTGCAAGCTGCAAAGCAGCCAATCCTCCGCCTTCTAGAGAGGGAGGTAAAAGGCCCTTAGTTGGGAGGAAGGGTGTGGATTTTGCTCTCCTATGGAAGCCCTCTTAATGGGGAAAGACACTTGTGCTGGACTGGAAAGAACTCAGCCATGGGCCTAGGATTCAGAGTCACAGAATAGTTTGGGTTGGAAGGGACCTTTCAAGGTCATCAAGCCCAATCCCATCCCCTGCAGCCAGCAGGGGCATCCTCATCCAGACCAGGTTCCTCAGAGCCCCAGACAACCTGACCTGGAATGGTTCCAGGGATGGAGCATCTTCCACCTCTCTGGGCAACCTGGGACAGGCTCTCACCACCCTCAGAGTCAAACATTTCTCTCTTCTATCTCATCTCAAAGGCAAGGAGTACCTGGGGGTGCTGAGGGGTGAAAAGCTGGAGATGAGCCAGCACTGAGCACTGCCAGCCCAGAGCAAGCCCTGTGCTGGGCTGATCCCCAGCAGTGTGGGTAGCAGGGTCAGGGAGGGGATTCTGCCCCTCTGCTGTGCTCTGCTCAGACCCCACCTGCAGTGCTGGGGCAGCTCTGGAGGCCTCAGCACAGCACAGCCAGGGACCTGCTGGAGCAGGGCAGAGGAGGCCACAGCCATGCTGGGAGGGCTGGAAGCTCTCTGCTGTGAGAGTTGGGGTTGTTCAGCCTGGAGGAGAGAAGGCTCCAGGGAGATCTTCTGGTGGCCTCACAGGATTTAAAAGGGCTGAGAAGAAAGCTGGGGACAGAGTTTTGACCTGTAGCAAAACAAGGGCTGGTGAGTTTAAACTGAAATAGGAGAGGTTTAGATTAGGTAGAAGGAAGAAAATTATGCCCCTGAGGGCAGTCAGAGCCTGTCCCAGGCTGCCCAGAGAGGTGGGAGATGTCTCATCCCTGGCACCACTGCAGGTCAGGTTGGTTGGGGCTCTGCCTGCTCTTGTTGCAGATGTCCCTGCTGGCTGCAGGGGTTTGGATTAGGTGACCTTGAAAGGTCCTTCCCAACCCAATCCCTTGTGTGATTCACTGCTTCCCCCTTCCCCAGACCAATTCCCTGTGCCACTGAGCTGCAGGATGGAGGAACCCTCCTGGATTGGAGCTGCTTTTACTGCACTCCTGAATTTTCACTTCTCTTTCATGGGGGTGGATTTTCAGTTCAGCTTTTCCTTTTCTCCATGCTGATTGCAGAGCAGTGGCGGTGAGGGATGCCTCTGCCCTGCTGTAATTAGTTTTGCCTGATGTAATTGCTCTTCTCTTTCTTTTTGCCATTGTTTATTGAGAGACAAATGAATTTCCAGGTCTGGCTGCCCTGGGAGTGCTGACAGCAGCTTTGTTTTTTTCTCCTGTAAATCCCCTAGCACAGCTATTTTGTCTCTTTTACCTCAGCTGAATCCTGCAGCCTGGGCCAGGTTCAGCTTCACCTCTGTGTCCTGGGTGAGTTAGTGCACTAATTAATTTCTCTAAGGCTAAAGGTCTCCTTCCTGCTTATCACAGGGGAATGGTGAAGGCTGCACTCAGTCTGCAGCCTTCAAGTATGGACAGAAAAAAGCAGCAACCTCCAATTAATTTGCTGGGCATAGCTGCATAGAATCCTAGAATCAAAAAGGTTGGAAAAGACCTCAAAGGTCAAGTCCAACCTGTCACCCCAGACCTCATGACTACTAAACCATGGCTCCAAGTGCCACATCCAACCCCTTTTTTCACACCTCCAGGCATGGTGACCCCACCACCTCCCTGGGCAGCACATCCCAATGGCCAATTACTCTTTCTGGGAAGAACTTTCTCCTCACCTTGAGCCTAAACTTCCCCTGGTGCAGCTAGGGACTGTGTTCTCTTGTTCTGGTGCTGGTTGCCTGGGAGAAGAAACCAACCCCCACCTGGCTACAACCTCCCTTCAGGTAGCTGTAGAGAGCAGTAAGGTCTCCCCTGAGTCTCCTCTTCTCCAGGCTAAGCAACCCCAGCTCCCTCAGCCTCTCCTCATAGGGCTGTGCTCCAGGCCTCTCACCTCTCACACACTCAGGAGTCTCGATGTCCTTCTTAAACTGAGGGGCCCAGAACTGGACACAGGACTCAAGGTGTGGCCTAACCAGTGCTGAGTACAGGGCCACAATGATTTCCCTGCTCCTGCTGGCCACACTGTTCCTGCTGCAGGCATGAAGAGGCTGAGCAGACAAAGGCCTACAGGCATTTAAAAAATAATAATAATAGGTATAGTCCAGAGTGCATTTCACACAATCAGAGAGTGGCAGAGGTTGGAAGGCACCTCTGGAGATCATTGAGTCCAAAAGTCCCCCCTGCCAAGGAAGGAGTCACCTAGAGAAGGTCACACAGGAACACACCCAGGGGGGGTTTGGGTGTCAAAGGGATGGAGACTCCACAACCTCTCTGGCCTGCCTGGCCCAGTGTTAGACAAACATTTCAGTGAAGGAGCTTCTTCTAATAGGCAAACTAAACATCCCCTGGGGCAACTTGAGGTCATCTCCTCTCACCCTGAGGAAGACAGAGAGAGAGAAGCAGAAACTCCAGAGGGAGGAAGAGAAAGGGAAGCAGTGAATCCTATGAAAGGAAGAGAGAGGGAAGCAGTGAATCCTGAGGAAGGAAGAGAGAGGGAAGCAGTGAATCCTATGGAAGGAAGAGAGAGAGAAGCAATGAATCCTGAGGAAGGAAGAGAGAGGGAAGCAGTGAATCCTGAGGAAGACAGAGAGAGGAAAGCAGAGAATCCTGAGGAAGGAAGAGAGAGGGAAGCAGAGAATGCTGAGGAAGGAAGAGAGAGGGAAGCAATGAATCCGATGGAAGGAAGAGAGAGGGAAGCAGTGAATCCGCAGGAAGGAAGAGAGAGGGAAGAGTGAATCCTGAGGAAGACAGAGAGAGGGAAGCAGCGAATCCGATGGAAGGAAGAGAGAGGGAAGCAGTGAATCCTGAGGAAGACAGAGAGAGGGAAGCAATGAATCCGATGGAAGGAAGAGAGAGGAAAGCAGTGAATCCGATGGAAGGAAGAGAGAGGAAAGCAGTGAATCCTGAGGAAGACAGAGAGAGGGAAGCAATGAATCCTATGGAAGGGAGAGGGAAGCACTGAATCCTGAGGAAGACAGAGAGAGGGAAGAAGTGAATCCTGAGGAAGACAGAGAGAGTGAAGCAGTGGATCCTATGGAAGGAAGAGAGAGGGAAGCAGTGAATCCTGAGGAAGACAGAGAGAAGAAAGCAGTGAATCCTTAGGAAGACAGAGAGAGGGAAGCAGTGAATCCTGAGGAAGACAGAGAGAGGGAAGCAATGAATCCTATGGAAGGGAGAGGGAAGCACTGAATCCTGAGGAAGACAGAGAGAGGGAAGAAGTGAATCCTGAGGAAGACAGAGAGAGGGAAACAGTGAATCCTGAGGAAGGAAGAGAGAGGGAAGCAGTGAATCCTGAGGAAGACAGAGAGAGGGAAGCAGAGAACCCAATGGAAGAAAGAGAGAGGGAAGCAGTGAATCCTATGGAAGGAAGAGAGAGGGAAGCAGTGAATCCTGAGGAAGGAAGAGAGAGGGAAGTAGTGAATCCTGAGGAAGACAGAGAGAGGGAAGCAGTGAATCCTATGGAAGGAAGAGAGAGGGAAGCAGAGAATCCTATGGAAGGAAGAGAGAGGGAAGCAGTGAATCCTGAGGAAGGAAGAGAGAGGGAAGTAGTGAATCCTGAGGAAGACAGAGAGAGGGAAGCAGTGAATCCTATGGAAGGAAGAGAGAGGGAAGCAGAGAATCCTGAGGAAGACAGAGAGAGGGAAGCAGCGAATCCGATGGAAGGAAGAGAGAGGGAAGCAGAGAATCCTGAGGAAGACAGAGAGAGGGAAGCAGTGAATCCTATGGAAGGAAGAGAGAGGGAAGAGTGAATACTATGGAAGGAAGAGAGAGGGAAGCAATGAATCCTGAGGAAGACAGAGAGAGGGAAGCAGTGAATCCTATGGAAGGAAGAGAGAGGGAAGCAATGAATCCTGAGGAAGACAGAGAGAGGGAAGCAGTGAATCCTATGGAAGGAAGAGAGAGGGAAACAATGAATCCTGAGGAAGACAAAGAGAGGGAAGCAGTGAATCCAATGGAAGGAAGAGAGAGGGAAGCAGTGAATCCTGAGGAAGACACAGAGAGAAAAGCAGAGAATCCTATGGAAGGAAGAGAGAGGGAAGCAGTGAATCCTGGGGAAGAAAGAGAGAGAGAAGCAGTGAATCCTATGGAAGGAAGAGAGAGGGAAGCAATGAATCCTGAGGAAGACAGAGAGAGGGAAGCAGTGAATCCTGAGGAAGACAGAGAGAGGGAAGCAGTGAATCCTATGGAAGGAAGAGAGAGGGAAGCAGAGAATCCTATGGAAGGAAGAGAGAGGGAAGCAATGAATCCTGAGGAAGACAGAGAGAGGGAAGCAGTGAATCCTATGGAAGGAAGAGAGAGGAAAGGAGAGAATCCTATGGAAGGAAGAGAGAGGGAAGCAGTGAATCCTGAGGAAGACAGAGAGAGGGAAGCAGTGAATCCTATGGAAGGAAGAGAGAGGGAAGCAGAGAATCCTATGGAAGGAAGAGAGAGGGAAGCAATGAATCCTGAGGAAGACAGAGAGAGGGAAACAGTGAATCCTATGGAAGGAAGAGAGAGGGAAGCAGAGAATCCTATGAAAGACAGAGAGAGGGAAGCAGCGAATCCGATGGAAGGAAGAGAGAGGGAAGTAGTGAATCCTATGGAAGGAAGAGAGAGGGAAGCAGAGAATCCTATGGAAGGAAGAGAGAGGGAAGCAGTGAATCCTATGGAAGGAAGAGTGAGGGAAGCAGAGCACCCTACAGAAGGAAGAGAGAGGAAAGCAGTGAATCCTGAGGAAGACAGAGAGAGGGAAGCAGTGAATCCTATGGAAGGAAGAGAGAGGGAAGCAATGAATCCTATGGAAGGAAGAGAGAGGGAAGCAGTGAATCCTATGGAAGGAAGAGAGAGGGAAGCAATGAATCCTGAGGAAGACAGAGAGAGGGAAGCAGTGAATCCTATGGAAGGAAGAGAGAGGGAAGGAGAGAATCCTATGGAAGGAAGAGAGAGGGAAGCAATGAATCCTGAGAAAGACAGAGAGAGGGAAGCAGTGAATCCGACGGAAGGAAGAGAGAGGGAAGCTGTGAATGCTGAGGAAGACAGAGAGAGGGAAGCAGTGAATCCTATGGAAGGAAGAGAGAGGGAAGCACTGAATCCTGAGGAAGACAGAGAGAGGGAATCAGTGAATCCTGAGGAAGACAGAGAGAGGGAAGCAGTGAATCCTATGGAAGGAAGAGAGAGGGAAGCAGCGAATCCTATGGAAGGAAGAGAGAGGGAAGCAATGAATCCAGAGGAAGACAGAGAGAGGGAAGCAGTAAATCCGATGGAAGGAAGAGGGAAGCAGAGAATCCTATGGAAGGAAGAGAGAGGGAAGCAGAGAACCGTAAGAAGGAAGAGAGAGGGAAGCAGTGAATCCTTAGGAAGACAGAGAGAGGGAAGCAGTGAATCCTGTGGAAGGAAGAGAAAGGCAAGCAGTGAATCCAATGGAAGGAAGAGAGAGGGAAGCAATGAATCCTATGGAAGGAAGAGAGAGGGAAACAATGAATCCTGAGGAAGACAGAGAGAGGGAAGCAGTGAATCCTGAGGAAGACAGAGAGATGGAAGCAGAGAATCCTGAGGAAGACAGAGAGAGTGAAGCAGTGGATCCTATGGAAGGAAGAGAGAGGGAAGCAGTGAATCCTATGGAAGGAAGAGAGAGGGAAGCAGTGAATCCTGAGGAAGAAGAGAGAGGGAATCAGTGAATCCTGAGGAAGACAGAGAGAGGGAAGCAGTGAATCCTATGGAAGGAAGAGAGAGGGAAGCAGAGAATCCTGAGGAAGACAGAGAGAGGGAAGCAGAGAATCCTATGAAAGACAGAGAGAGGGAAGCAGCGAATCCGATGGAAGGAAGAGAGAGGGAAGCAGTGAATCCTATGGAAGGAAGAGAGAGGGAAGCAGAGAATCCTATGGAAGGAAGAGAGAGGGAAGCAGTGAATCCTATGGAAGGAAGAGTGAGGGAAGCAGAGCACCCGAAAGAAGGAAGAGAGAGGAAAGCAGTGAATCCTGAGGAAGACAGAGAGAGGGAAGCAGTGAATCCTATGGAAGGAAGAGAGAGGGAAGCAGTGAATCCTGGGGAAGAGAGAGAGAGGGAAGCAGTGAATCCTATGGAAGGAAGAGAGAGGGAAGCAATGAATCCTGAGGAAGACAGAGAGAGGGAAGCAGTGAATCCCGAGGAAGACTGAGATAGGGAAGCAGTGAATCCTATGGAAGGAAGAGAGAGGGAAGCAGAGAATCCTATGGAAGGAAGAGAGAGGGAAGCAATGAATCCTGAGGAAGACAGAGAGAGGGAAGCAGTGAATCCTATGGAAGGAAGAGAGAGGGAAGGAGAGAATCCTATGGAAGGAAGAGAGAGGGAAGCAGTGAATCCTGAGGAAGACAGAGAGAGGGAAGCAGTGAATCCTATGGAAGGAAGAGAGAGGGAAGAAGAGAATCCTATGGAAGGAAGAGAGAGGGAAGCAATGAATCCTGAGGAAGACAGAGAGAGGGAAACAGTGAATCCTATGGAAGGAAGAGAGAGGGAAGCAGAGAATCCTATGAAAGACAGAGAGAGGGAAGCAGCAAATCCGATGGAAGGAAGAGAGAGGGAAGCAGTGAATCCTATGGAAGGAAGAGAGAGGGAAGCAGAGAATCCTATGGAAGGAAGAGAGAGGGAAGCAGTGAATCCTATGGAAGGAAGAGTGAGGGAAGCAGAGCACCCTATAGAAGGAAGAGAGAGGAAAGCAGTGAATCCTGAGGAAGACAGAGAGAGGGAATCAGTGAATCCTGAGGAAGACAGAGAGAGGGAAGCAGTGAATCCTATGGAAGGAAGAGAGAGGGAAGGAGAGAATCCAATGGAAGGAAGAGAGAGGGAAGCAATGAATCCTGGGGAAGAGAGAGAGAGGGAAGCAGTGAATCCTATGGAAGGAAGAGAGAGAGAATCAAAGAATCCTGAGGAAGACAGAGAGAGGGAAGCAGTGAATCCTGAGGAAGACAGAGAGAGGGAAGCAGTGAATCCTATGGAAGGAAGAGAGAGGGAAGCAGAGAATCCTATGGAAGGAAGAGAGAGGGAAGCAATGAATCCTGAGGAAGACAGAGAGAGGGAAGCAGTGAATCCTATGGAAGGAAGAGAGAGGGAAGGAGAGAATCCTATGGAAGGAAGAGAGAGGGAAGCAATGAATCCTTAGGAAGACAGAGAGAGGGAATCAGTGAATCCGACGGAAGGAAGAGAGAGGGAAGCACTGAATCCTGAGGAAGGCAGAGACAGGGAATCAGTGAATCCTGAGGAAGACAGAGAGAGGGAAGCAGTGAATCCTATGGAAGGAAGAGAGAGGGAAGCAGCGAATCCTATGGAAGGAAGAGAGAGTGAAGCAATGAATCCTGAGGAAGACAGAGAGAGGGAATCAGTGAATCCTGAGGAAGACAGAGAGAGGGAAGCAGTGAATCCTATGGAAGGAAGAGAGAGGGAAGCAGCGAATCCTGTGGAAGGAAGAGAGAGGTAAGCAATGAATCCTGAGGAAGACAGAGAGAGGGAAGCAGTAAATCTGATGGAAGGAAGAGGGAAGCAGAGAATCCTGAGGAAGACAGAGAGAGGGAAGAAGTGAATCCGACGGAAGGGAGAGGGAAGCATAGAATCCTATGGAAGGAAGAGAGAGGGAAGCAGAGAACCGTAAGAAGGAAGAGAGAGGGAAGCAGTGAATCCTTAGGAAGACAGAGAGAGGGAAGCAGTGAATCCTGTGGAAGGAAGAGAAAGGCAAGCAGTGAATCCAATGGAAGGAAGAGAGAGGGAAGCAATGAATCCTATGGAAGGAAGACAGAGGGAAACAATGAATCCTGAGGAAGACAGAGAGAGGGAAGCAGTGAATACTGAGGAAGACAGAGAGATGGAAGCAGAGATCCTGAGGAAGACAGAGAGAGTGAAGCAGTGGATCCTATGGAAGGAAGAGAGAGGGAAGCAGTGAATCCTGAGGAAGACAGAGAGAGGGAAGCAGTGAATCCTGAGGAAGACAGAGAGAGGAAAGCAGAGAATCCTGAGGAAGGAAGAGAGAGGGAAGCAGTGAATCCTGAGGAAGACAGAGAGAGGGAAGCAATGAATCCGCAGGAAGGAAGAGAGAGGTAAGCAGTGAATCCTGAGGAAGACAGAGAGAGGAAAGCAGAGAATCCTGAGGAAGGAAGAGAGAGGGAAGCAGAGAATCCTGAGGAAGGAAGAGAGGGAAGCAATGAATCCGATGGAAGGAAGAGAGAGGGAAGCAGAGAATCCTATGGAAGGAAGAGAGAGGGAAGCAGAGAATCCTGAGGAAGACTGAGAGAGGGAAGAAGTGAATCCTGAGGAAGACAGAGAGAGTGAAGCAGTGGATCCTATGGAAGGAATAGAGAGGGAAGCAGTGAATCCTGCGGAAGACAGGGAGAGGGAAGCAGTGAATCCTTAGGAAGACAGAGAGAGGGAAGCAGTGAATCCTGTGGAAGGAAGAGAAAGGCAAGCAGTGAATCCAATGGAAGGAAGAGAGAGGGAAGCAATGAATCCTATTGAAGGAAGAGAGAGGGAAGCAATGAATCCTGAGGAAGACAGAGAGAGGGAAGCAGAGAACCCTATGGAAGGAAGAGAGAGGGAAGCAGTGAATCCTATGGAAGGAAGAGAGAGGGAAGCAGTGAATCCTGAGGAAGGAAGAGAGAGGGAAGCAGTGAATCCTGAGGAAGACAGAGAGAGGGAAGCAGTGAATCCTATGGAAGGAAGAGAGAGGGAAGCAGAGAATCCTGAGGAAGACAGAGAGAGGGAAGCAGAGAATCCTATGAAAGACAGAGAGAGGGAAGGAGCGAATCCGATGGAAGGAAGACAGAGGGAAGCAATGAATCCTGAGGAAGGAAGAGTGAGGGCAGCAGAGCACCCTATGGAAGGAAGAGAGAGGGAAGCAGTGAATCCTGAGGAAGACAGAGAGAGGGAAGCAGAGAATCCTATGGAAGGAAGAGAGAGGTAAGCAATGAATCCTGTGGAAGGAAGAGAGAGGGAAGCAGTGAATCCTATGGAAGGAAGAGAGAGGGAAGCAGTGAATCCAGAGGAAGACAGAGAGAGGGAAGCAGTGAATCCTATGGAAGGAAGAGAGAGGGAAGCAGTGAATCCAGAGGAAGACAGAGAGAGGGAAGCAGTGAATCCTATGGAAGGAAGAGAGAGGGAACAAGTGAATCCTGAGGAAGACAGAGAGAGGGAAGCAGAGAATCCTATGGAAGGAAGAGAGAGGTAAGCAATGAATTCTGTGGAAGGAAGAGAGAATCCTATGAAAGACAGAGAGAGGGAAGCAGCGAATCCGATGGAAGGAAGAGAGAGGGAAGCAGAGAATCCTATGGAAGGAAGAGAGAGGGAAGCAATGAATCCTGAGGAAGACAGAGAGAGGGAAGCAGAGAACCCTATGGAAGGAAGAGAGAGGGAAGCAGTGAATCCTATGGAAGGAAGAGAGAGTGAAGCAGTGAATCCTATGGAAGGAAGAGAGAGGGAAGCAATGAATCCTGAGGAAGACAGAGAGAGGGAAGCAGAGAACCCTATGGAAGGAAGAGAGAGGGAAGCAGTGAATCCTATGGAAGGAAGAGAGAGGGAAGCAGTGAATCCTGAGGAAGGAAGAGAGAGGGAAGCAGTGAATCCTGAGGAAGACAGAGAGAGGGAAGCAGTGAATCCTATGGAAGGAAGAGAGAGGGAAGCAGAGAATCCTGAGGAAGACAGAGAGAGGGAAGCAGAGAATCCTATGAAAGACAGAGAGAGGGAAGGAGCGAATCCGATGGAAGGAAGACAGAGGGAAGCAATGAATCCTGAGGAAGGAAGAGTGAGGGCAGCAGAGCACCCTATGGAAGGAAGAGAGAGGGAAGCAGTGAATCCTGAGGAAGACAGAGAGAGGGAAGCAGAGAATCCTATGGAAGGAAGAGAGAGGTAAGCAATGAATTCTGTGGAAGGAAGAGAGAATCCTATGAAAGACAGAGAGAGGGAAGCAGTAAATCCGATGGAAGGAAGAGAGAGGGAAGCAGAGAATCCTATGGAAGGAAGAGAGAGGTAAGCAATGAATCCTGTGGAAGGAAGAGAGAGGGAAGCAGTGAATCCTATGGAAGGAAGAGAGAGGGAAGCAGTGAATCCAGAGGAAGACAGAGAGAGGGAAGCAGTGAACACTATGGAAGGAAGAGAGAGGGAAGCAGTGAATCCAGAGGAAGACAGAGAGAGGGAAGCAGTGAATCCTATGGAAGGAAGAGAGAGGGAACAAGTGAATCCTGAGGAAGACAGAGAGAGGGAAGCAGAGAATCCTATGGAAGGAAGAGAGAGGTAAGCAATGAATTCTGTGGAAGGAAGAGAGAATCCTATGAAAGACAGAGAGAGGGAAGCAGCGAATCCGATGGAAGGAAGAGAGAGGGAAGCAGAGAATCCTATGGAAGGAAGAGAGAGGGAAGCAGTGAATCCTATGGAAGGAAGAGAGAGTGAAGCAGTGAATCCTATGGAAGGAAGAGAGAGGGAAGCAGTGAATCCTGAGGAAGACAGAGAGAGGGAAGCAGTGAATCCTATGGAAGGAAGAGAGAGGGAAGCAGAGAATCCTATGGAAGGAAGAGAGAGGGAAGCAATGAATCCTGAGGAAGACAGAGAGAGGGAAGCAGTGAATCCTATGGAAGGAAGAGAGAGGGAAGGAGAGAATCCTATGGAAGGAAGAGAGAGGGAAGCTGTGAATCCTGAGGAAGACAGAGAGAGGGAAGCAGTGAATCCTGGGGAAGGAAGAGAGAGGGAAGCACTGAATCCTGAGGAAGACAGAGAGAGGGAAGCAGTGAATCCACAGGAAGACAGAGAGAGGGAAGCAGTGAATCCTATGGAAGGAAGAGAGAGGGAAGCAATGAATCCTATGGAAGGAAGAGAGAGGGAAGCAATGAATCCTGAGGAAGACCGAGAGAGGGAAGCAGTAAATCCGATGGAAGGAAGAGAGAGGGAAGCAGTGAATCCGACGGAAGGGAGAGGGAAGCAGAGAATCCTATGGAAGGAAGAGAGAGGGAAGCAGAGAACCGTAAGAAGGAAGAGAGAGGGAAGCAGTGAATCCTGAGGAAGGAAGAGAGAGGGAAGAGTGAATCCTGAGGAAGACAGAGAGAGGGAAGCAGTGAATCCTGAGGAAGACAGAGAGAGGGAAGCAGTGAATCCTATGGAAGGAAGAGAGAGGGAAGCAATGAATCCGGAGGATGACATAGAGAGGGAAGCAGTGAATCCTGAGGAAGACAGAGAGAGGGAAGCAGTGAATCCTGAGGAAGACAGAGAGAGGGAAGCAGAGGATCCTATGGAAGGAAGTGAGAGCGAAGCAGTGAATCCTTAGGAAGACAGAGAGAGGGAAGCAGTGAATCCTGTGGAAGGAAGAGAAAGGCAAGCAGCGAATCCAATGGAAGGAAGAGAGAGGGAAGCAGTGAATCCTGAGGAAGGAAGAGAGAGGGAAGCAGTGAATCCTGAGGAAGACAGAGACAGGGAAGCAGTGAATCCTATGGAAGGAAGAGAGAGGGAAGCAGTGAATCCTATGGAAGGAAGAGAAAGGGAAGCAGTGAATCCTATGGAAGAAAGAGAGAGGGAAGCAATGAATCCTATGGAAGGAAGAGAGAGGGAAGCAGTGAATCCTGAGGAAGGAAGAGAGAGGGAAGCAGTGAATCCTATGGAAGGAAGAGAGAGGGAAGCAGCGAATCCTGAGGAAGACAGAGGGTGGGAAGCAGTGAATCCTGAGGAAGGAAGAGAGAGGGAAGCAGTGAATCCTATGGAAGGAAGAGAGAGGGAAGCAGTGAATCCTATGGAAGGAAGAGAGAGGGAAGCAATGAATCCTGAGGAAGACAGAGAGAGGGATGCAGTAAATCCGATGGAAGGAAGAGAGAGGGAAGCAGAGAATCCTGAGGAAGACAGAGAGAGGGAAGCAGTGAATCCTATGGAAGGAAGAGAGAGGGAAGCAGAGAACCGTAAGAAGGAAGAGAGAGGGAAGCAACGAATCCTGAGGAAGGAAGAGAGAGGGAAGAGTGAATCCTGAGGAAGACAGAGAGAGGGAAGCAGAGAATCCTGAGGAAGACAGAGAGAGGGAAGCAGTGAATCCTGAGGAACACAGAGAGAGGGAAGCAGTGAATCCTATGGAAGGAAGAGAGAGGGATGCAATGAATCCTGAGGAAGACAGAGAGAGGGAAGCAGTGAATCCTGAGGAAGACAGAGAGAGGGAACAAGTGAATCCTGAGGAAGACAGAGAGAGTGAAGCAGTGGATCCTATGGAAGGAAGAGAGAGGGAAGCAGTGAATCCAGAGGAAGACAGAGAGAGGGAAGCAGTGAATCCTATGGAAGGAAGAGAGAGGGAAGCAGTGAATCCTGAGGAAGGAAGAGAGAGGGAAGCAGTGAATCCTGAGGAAGACAGAGAGAGGGAAGCAGTGAATCCTGAGGAAGGAAGAGAAAGGGAAGCAGTGACTCCTGAGGAAGACAGAGAGAGGGAAGCAGAGAAACATATGGAAGGAAGAGAGAGGGAAGCAATGAATCCTATGGAAGGAAGAGAGAGGGAAGCAGAGAATCCTATGGAAGGAAGAGAGAGGTAAGCAATGAATCCTGTGGAAGGAAGAGAGAGGGAAGCAGTGAATCCTATGGAAGGAAGAGAGAGGGAAGCAATGAATCCTGTGGAAGACAGAGAGATGGAAGCAGTGAATCCTGAGGAAGACACAGAGAGGTAAGCAGTGAATCCTATGGAAGGAAGAGAGAGGGAAGCAGAGAATCCTATGGAAGGAAGAGAGAGGGAAGCAATGAATCCTGAGGAAGACAGAGAGAGGGAAGCAGTGAATCCTATGGAAGGAAGAGAGAGGAAAGGAGAGAATCCTATGGAAGGAAGAGAGAGGGAAGCAGTGACTCCTGAGGAAGACAGAGAGAGGGAAGCAGTGAATCCTATGGAAGGAAGAGAGAGGGAAGCAGAGAATCCTATGGAAGGAAGAGAGAGGGAAGCAATGAATCCTGAGGAAGACAGAGAGAGGGAAACAGTGAATCCTATGGAAGGAAGAGAGAGGGAAGCAGAGAATCCTATGAAAGACAGAGAGAGGGAAGCAGCGAATCCGATGGAAGGAAGAGAGAGGGAAGCAGTGAATCCTATGGAAGGAAGAGAGAGGGAAGCAGAGAATCCTATGGAAGGAAGAGAGAGGGAAGCAGTGAATCCTATGGAAGGAAGAGTGAGGGAAGCAGAGCACCCTACAGAAGGAAGAGAGAGGAAAGCAGTGAATCCTGAGGAAGACAGAGAGAGGGAAGCAGTGAATCCTATGGAAGGAAGAGAGAGGGAAGCAATGAATCCTATGGAAGGAAGAGAGAGGGAAGAGTGAATCCTGAGGAAGACAGAGAGAGGGAAGCAGTGAATCCTGAGGAAGACAGAGAGAGGGAAGCAGTGAATCCTATGGAAGGAAGAGAGAGGGAAGCAATGAATCCGGAGGATGACATAGAGAGGGAAGCAGTGAATCCTGAGGAAGACAGAGAGAGGGAAGCAGTGAATCCTGAGGAAGACAGAGAGAGGGAAGCAGAGGATCCTATGGAAGGAAGTGAGAGCGAAGCAGTGAATCCTTAGGAAGACAGAGAGAGGGAAGCAGTGAATCCTGTGGAAGGAAGAGAAAGGCAAGCAGCGAATCCAATGGAAGGAAGAGAGAGGGAAGCAGTGAATCCTGAGGAAGGAAGAGAGAGGGAAGCAGTGAATCCTGAGGAAGACAGAGACAGGGAAGCAGTGAATCCTATGGAAGGAAGAGAGAGGGAAGCAGTGAATCCTATGGAAGGAAGAGAAAGGGAAGCAGTGAATCCTATGGAAGAAAGAGAGAGGGAAGCAATGAATCCTATGGAAGGAAGAGAGAGGGAAGCAGTGAATCCTGAGGAAGGAAGAGAGAGGGAAGCAGTGAATCCTATGGAAGGAAGAGAGAGGGAAGCAGCGAATCCTGAGGAAGACAGAGGGTGGGAAGCAGTGAATCCTGAGGAAGGAAGAGAGAGGGAAGCAGTGAATCGTATGGAAGGAAGAGAGAGGGAAGCAGTGAATCCTATGGAAGGAAGAGAGAGGGAAGCAATGAATCCTGAGGAAGACAGAGAGAGTGATGCAGTAAATCCGATGGAAGGAAGAGAGAGGGAAGCAGAGAATCCTGAGGAAGACAGAGAGAGGGAAGCAGTGAATCCTATGGAAGGAAGAGAGAGGGAAGCAGAGAACCGTAAGAAGGAAGAGAGAGGGAAGCAACGAATCCTGAGGAAGGAAGAGAGAGGGAAGAGTGAATCCTGAGGAAGACAGAGAGAGGGAAGCAGAGAATCCTGAGGAAGACAGAGAGAGGGAAGCAGTGAATCCTGAGGAACACAGAGAGAGGGAAGCAGTGAATCCTATGGAAGGAAGAGAGAGGGACGCAATGAATCCTGAGGAAGACAGAGAGAGGGAAGCAGTGAATCCTGAGGAAGACAGAGAGAGGGAACAAGTGAATCCTGAGGAAGACAGAGAGAGTGAAGCAGTGGATCCTATGGAAGGAAGAGAGAGGGAAGCAGTGAATCCAGAGGAAGACAGAGAGAGGGAAGCAGTGAATCCTATGGAAGGAAGAGAGAGGGAAGCAGTGAATCCTGAGGAAGGAAGAGAGAGGGAAGCAGTGAATCCTGAGGAAGACAGAGAGAGGGAAGCAGTGAATCCTGAGGAAGGAAGAGAAAGGGAAGCAGTGACTCCTGAGGAAGACAGAGAGAGGGAAGCAGAGAAACATATGGAAGGAAGAGAGAGGGAAGCAATGAATCCTATGGAAGGAAGAGAGAGGGAAGCAGAGAATCCTATGGAAGGAAGAGAGAGGTAAGCAATGAATCCTGTGGAAGGAAGAGAGAGGGAAGCAGTGAATCCTATGGAAGGAAGAGAGAGGGAAGCAATGAATCCTGAGGAAGACAGAGAGAGGGAAGCAGTGAATCCTGAGGAAGACACAGAGAGGTAAGCAGTGAATCCTATGGAAGGAAGAGAGAGGGAAGCAGAGAATCCTATGGAAGGAAGAGAGAGGGAAGCAATGAATCCTGAGGAAGACAGAGAGAGGGAAGCAGTGAATCCTATGGAAGGAAGAGAGAGGAAAGGAGAGAATCCTATGGAAGGAAGAGAGAGGGAAGCAGTGACTCCTGAGGAAGACAGAGAGAGGGAAGCAGTGAATCCTATGGAAGGAAGAGAGAGGGAAGCAGAGAATCCTATGGAAGGAAGAGAGAGGGAAGCAATGAATCCTGAGGAAGACAGAGAGAGGGAAACAGTGAATCCTATGGAAGGAAGAGAGAGGGAAGCAGAGAATCCTATGAAAGACAGAGAGAGGGAAGCAGCGAATCCGATGGAAGGAAGAGAGAGGGAAGCAGTGAATCCTATGGAAGGAAGAGAGAGGGAAGCAGAGAATCCTATGGAAGGAAGAGAGAGGGAAGCAGTGAATCCTATGGAAGGAAGAGTGAGGGAAGCAGAGCACCCTACAGAAGGAAGAGAGAGGAAAGCAGTGAATCCTGAGGAAGACAGAGAGAGGGAAGCAGTGAATCCTATGGAAGGAAGAGAGAGGGAAGCAATGAATCCTATGGAAGGAAGAGAGAGAGAAGCAGTGAATCCTATGGAAGGAAGAGAGAGGGAAGCAATGAATCCTGAGGAAGACAGAGAGAGGGAAGCAGTGAATCCTATGGAAGGAAGAGAGAGGGAAGGAGAGAATCTTATGGAAGGAAGAGAGAGGGAAGCAATGAATCCTGAGGAAGACAGAG
This sequence comes from Melanerpes formicivorus, assembly GCF_026170545.1. NCBI lineage: Eukaryota > Metazoa > Chordata > Aves > Piciformes > Picidae > Melanerpes > Melanerpes formicivorus. The sequence continues at coordinate 31,472,557 of NW_027142353.1, read as the reverse complement.
AGAGGGAAGCAGTGAATCCGACGGAAGGAAGAGAAAGGGAAGCTGTGAATCCTGAAGAAGACAGAGAGAGGGAAGCAGTGAATCCTATGGAAGGAAGAGAGAGGGAAGCAGAGAATCCTGAGGAAGACAGAGAGAGGGAAGCAGTGAATCCTGAGGAAGACAGAGAGAGGGAAGCAGTGAATCCTATGGAAGGAAGAGAGAGGGACGCAAAGAATCCTGAGGAAGACAGAGAGAGGGAAGCAGTGAATCCTGAGGAAGACAGAGAGAGGGAACAAGTGAATCCTGAGGAAGACAGAGAGAGTGAAGCAGTGGATCCTATGGAAGGAAGAGAGAGGGAAGCAGTGAATCCAGAGGAAGACAGAGAGAGGGAAGCAGTGAATCCTATGGAAGGAAGAGAGAGGGAAGCAGTGAATCCTGAGGAAGGAAGAGAGAGGGAAGCAGTGAATCCTGAGGAAGACAGAGAGAGGGAAGCAGTGAATCCTGAGGAAGGAAGAGAAAGGGAAGCAATGACTCCTGAGGAAGACAGAGAGAGGGAAGCAGAGAAACATATGGAAGGAAGGGAGAGGGAAGCAATGAATCCTATGGAAGGAAGAGAGAGGGAAGCAGTGAATCCTATGGAAGGAAGAGTGAGGGAAGCAGAGCACCCTACAGAAGGAAGAGAGAGGAAAGCAGTGAATCCTGAGGAAGGAAGAGAGAGGGAAGCAGTGAATCCTGAGGAAGACAGAGAGAGGGAAGCAGTGAATCCTGAGGAAGGAAGAGAAAGGGAAGCAATGACTCCTGAGGAAGACAGAGAGAGGGAAGCAGAGAAACATATGGAAGGAAGGGAGAGGGAAGCAATGAATCCTATGGAAGGAAGAGAGAGGGAAGCAGTGAATCCTATGGAAGGAAGAGTGAGGGAAGCAGAGCACCCTACAGAAGGAAGAGAGAGGAAAGCAGTGAATCCTGAGGAAGACAGAGAGAGGGAAGCAGTGAATCCTATGGAAGGAAGAGAGAGGGAAGGAGAGAATCCTATGGAAGGAAGAGAGAGGGAAGCAATGAATCCTGAGGAAGACAGAGAGAGGGAAGCAGTGAATCCTATGGAAGGAAGAGAGAGGGAAGGAGAGAATCCTATGGAAGGAAGAGAGAGGGAAGCAATGAATCCTGAGGAACACAGAGAGAGGGAAGCAGTGAATCCGAGGGAAGGAAGAGAGAGGGAAGCTGTGAATCCTGAAGAAGACAGAGAGAGGGAAGCAGTGAATCCTATGGAAGGAAGAGAGAGGGAAGCACTGAATCCTGAGGAAGACAGAGAGAGGGAATCAGTGAATCCTGAGGAAGACAGAGAGAGGGAAGCAGTGAATCCTATGGAAGGAAGAGAGAGGGAAGCAATGAATCCTGAGGAAGACAGAGAGAGGGAAGCAGTAAATCCGATGGAAGGAAGAGGGAAGCAGAGAATCCTATGGAAGGAAGAGAGAGGGAAGCAGAGAACCGTAAGAAGGAAGAGAGAGGGAAGCTGTGAATCCTGAAGAAGACAGAGAGAGGGAAGCAGTGAATCCTTAGGAAGACAGAGAGAGGGAAGCAGTGAATCCTGTGGAAGGAAGAGAAAGGCAAGCAGTGAATCCAATGGAAGGAAGAGAGAGGGAAGCAATGAATCCTATGGAAGGAAGAGAGAGGGAAGCAATGAATCCTGAGGAAGACAGAGAGAGAGAAGCAGTGAATCCTGAGGAAGACAGAGAGATGGAAGCAGAGAATCCTGAGGAAGACAGAGAGAGTGAAGCAGTGGATCCTATGGAAGGAAGAGAGAGGGAAGCAGTGAATCCTATGGAAGGAAGAGAGAGGGAAGCAGTGAATCCTGTGGAAAGAAGAGAGAGGGAAGCAGTGAATCATGAGGAAGACAGAGAGAGGGAAGCAGTGAATCCTATGGAAGGAAGAGAGAGGGAAGCAGAGAATCCTGAGGAAGACAGAGAGAGGGAAGCAGAGAATCCTATGAAAGACAGAGAGACGGAAGCAGCGAATCCGATGGAAGGAAGAGAGAGGGAAGCAGTGAATCCTGTGGAAGGAAGAGAGAGGGAAGCAGAGAATCCTATGGAAGGAAGAGAGAGGGAAGCAGTGAATCCTATGGAAGGAAGAGTGAGGGAAGCAGAGCACCCGAAAGAAGGAAGAGAGAGGAAAGCAGTGAATCCTGAGGAAGACAGAGAGAGGGAAGCAGTGAATGCTATGGAAGGAAGAGAGAGGGAAGCAGTGAATCCTAGGGAAGAGAGAGAGAGGGAAGCAGTGAATCCTATGGAAGGAAGAGAGAGGGAAGCAATGAATCCTGAGGAAGACAGAGAGAGGGAAGCAGTGAATCCTGAGGAAGACAGAGAGAGGGAAGCAGTGAATCCTGAGGAAGACAGAGAGAGGGAAGCAGTGAATCCTATGGAAGGAAGAGAGAGGGAAGCAGAGAATCCTATGGAAGGAAGAGAGAGGGAAGCAATGAATCCAGAGGAAGACAGAGAGAGGGAAGCAGTGAATCCTATGGAAGGAAGAGAGAGGGAAGGAGAGAATCCTATGGAAGGAAGAGAGAGGGAAGCAGTGAATCCTGAGGAAGACAGAGAGAGGGAAGCAGTGAATCCTATGGAAGGAAGAGAGAGGGAAGCAGAGAATCCTATGGAAGGAAGAGAGAGGGAAGCAATGAATCCTGAGGAAGACAGAGAGAGGGAATCAGTGAATCCTGAGGAAGACAGAGAGAGGGAAACAGTGAATCCTATGGAAGGAAGAGAGAGGGAAGCAGAGAATCCTATGAAAGACAGAGAGAGGGAATCAGTGAATCCTGAGATAGACAGAGAGTGGGAAGCAGTGAATCCTATGGAAGGAAGAGAGAGGGAAGCAGCGAATCCTGAGGAAGACAGAGAGAGGGAAGCAGTGAATCCTGAGGAAGACAGAGAGAGGGAAGCAGTGAATCCTATGGAAGGAAGAGAGAGGGAAGCAGCGAATCCTATGGAAGGAAGAGAGAGGGAAGCAATGAATCCTGAGGAAGACAGAGAGAGGGAAGCAGTAAATCCGATGGAAGGAAGAGGGAAGCAGAGAATCCTGAGGAAGACAGAGAGAGGGAAGAAGTGAATCCGACGGAAGGGAGAGGGAAGCATAGAATCCTATGGAAGGAAGAGAGAGGGAAGCAGAGAACCGTAAGAAGGAAGAGAGAGGGAAGCAATGAATCCTTAGGAAGACAGAGAGAGGGAAGCAGTGAATCCTGTGGAAGGAAGAGAAAGGCAAGCAGTGAATCCAATGGAAGGAAGAGAGAGGGAAGCAATGAATCCTATGGAAGGAAGAGAGAGGGAAACAATGAATCCTGAGGAAGACAGAGAGAGGGAAGCAGTGAATCCTGAGGAAGACAGAGAGATGGAAGCAGAGAATCCTGAGGAAGACAGAGAGAGTGAAGCAGTGGATCCTATGGAAGGAAGAGAGAGGGAAGCAGTGAATCCTGAGGAAGACAGAGAGAGGGAAGCAGTGAATCCTGAGGAAGACAGAGAGAGGAAAGCAGAGAATCCTGAGGAAGGAAGAGAGAGGGAAGCAGTGAATCCTGAGGAAGACAGAGAGAGGGAAGCAATGAATCCGCAGGAAGGAAGAGAGAGGGAAGCAGTGAATCCTGAGGAAGACAGAGAGAGGAAAGCAGAGAATCGTGACGAAGGAACAGAGAGGGAAGCAGAGAATCCTGAGGAAGGAAGAGAGGGAAGCAATGAATCCGATGGAAGGAAGAGAGAGGGAAGCAGAGAATCCTATGGAAGGAAGACAGAGGGAAGCAGAGAATCCTGAGGAAGACAGAGAGAGGGAAGCAATGAATCCTTAGGAAGACAGAGAGAGGGAAGCAGTGGATCCTATGGAAGGAAGAGAGAGGGAAGCAGTGAATCCTGCGGAAGACAGGGAGAGGGAAGCAGTGAATCCTTAGGAAGACAGAGAGAGGGAAGCAGTGAATCCTGTGGAAGGAAGAGAAAGGCAAGCAGTGAATCCAATGGAAGGAAGAGAGAGGGAAGCAATGAATCCTATGGAAGGAAGAGAGAGGGAAGCAATGAATCCTGAGGAAGACAGAGAGAGGGAAGCAGTGAATCCTGAGGAGGACAGAGAGAGGGAAGCAGAGAACCCTATGGAAGGAAGAGAGAGGGAAGCAGTGAATCCTATGGAAGGAAGAGAGAGGGAAGCAGTGAATCCTGAGGAAGGAAGAGAGAGGGAAGCAGTGAATTCTGAGGAAGACAGAGAGAGGGAAGCAGTGAATCCTATGGAAGGAAGAGGGAGGGAAGCAGAGAATCCTGAGGAAGACAGAGAGAGGGAAGCAGAGAATCCTATGAAAGACAGAGAGAGGGAAGCAGCGAATCCGATGGAAGGAAGAGAGAGGGAAGCAGTGAATCCTGAGGAAGACAGAGAGAGGGAAGCAGTAAATCCGATGGAAGGAAGAGGGAAGCAGAGAATCCTGAGGAAGACAGAGACAGGGAAGCAGTGAATCCGACGGAAGGGAGAGGGAAGCAGAGAATCCTATGGAAGGAAGAGAGAGGGAAGCAGAGAACCGTAAGAAGGAAGAGAGAGGGAAGCTGTGAATCCTGAAGAAGACAGAGAGAGGGAAGCAGTGAATCCTTAGCAAGACAGAGAGAGGGAAGCAGTGAATCCTGTGGAAGGAAGAGAAAGGCAAGCAGTGAATCCAATGGAAGGAAGAGAGAGGGAAGCAATGAATCCTATGGAAGGAAGAGAGAGGGAAGCAATGAATCCTGAGGAAGACAGAGAGAGGGAAGCAGTGAATCCTGAGGAAGACAGAGAGATGGAAGCAGAGAATCCTGAGGAAGACAGAGAGAGTGAAGCAGTGGATCCTATGGAAGGAAGAGAGAGGGAAGCAGTGAATCCTATGGAAGGAAGAGAGAGGGAAGCAGTGAATCCTGTGGAAGGAAGAGAGAGGGAAGCAGTGAATCATGAGGAAGACAGAGAGAGGGAAGCAGTGAATCCTATGGAAGGAAGAGAGAGGGAAGCAGAGAATCCTGAGGAAGACAGAGAGAGGGAAGCAGAGAATCCTATGAAAGACAGAGAGACGGAAGCAGCAAATCCGATGGAAGGAAGAGAGAGGGAAGCAGTGAATCCTGTGGAAGGAAGAGAGAGGGAAGCAGAGAATCCTATGGAAGGAAGAGAGAGGGAAGCAGTGAATCCTATGGAAGGAAGAGTGAGGGAAGCAGAGCACCCGAAAGAAGGAAGAGAGAGGAAAGCAGTGAATCCTGAGGAAGACAGAGAGAGGGAAGCAGTGAATCCTGAGGAAGACAGAGAGAGGAAAGCAGAGAATCCTGAGGAAGGAAGAGAGAGGGAAGCAGTGAATCCTGAGGAAGACAGAGAGAGGGAAGCAATGAATCCGCAGGAAGGAAGAGAGAGGGAAGCAGTGAATCCTGAGGAGGACAGAGAGAGGAAAGCAGAGAATCCTGACGAAGGAACAGAGAGGGAAGCAGAGAATCCTGAGGAAGGAAGAGAGGGAAGCAATGAATCCGATGGAAGGAAGAGAGAGGGAAGCAGAGAATCCTATGGAAGGAAGACAGAGGGAAGCAGAGAATCCTGAGGAAGACAGAGAGAGGGAAGCAATGAATCCTTAGGAAGACAGAGAGAGGGAAGCAGTGGATCCTATGGAAGGAAGAGAGAGGGAAGCAGTGAATCCTGCGGAAGACAGGGAGAGGGAAGCAGTGAATCCTTAGGAAGACAGAGAGAGGGAAGCAGTGAATCCTGTGGAAGGAAGAGAAAGGCAAGCAGTGAATCCAATGGAAGGAAGAGAGAGGGAAGCAATGAATCCTATGGAAGGAAGAGAGAGGGAAGCAATGAATCCTGAGGAAGACAGAGAGAGGGAAGCAGTGAATCCTGAGGAAGACAGAGAGAGGGAAGCAGAGAACCCTATGGAAGGAAGAGAGAGGGAAGCAGTGAATCCTATGGAAGGAAGAGAGAGGGAAGCAGTGAATCCTGAGGAAGGAAGAGAGAGGGAAGCAGTGAATTCTGAGGAAGACAGAGAGAGGGAAGCAGTGAATCCTATGGAAGGAAGAGAGAGGGAAGCAGAGAATCCTGAGGAAGACAGAGAGAGGGAAGCAGAGAATCCTATGAAAGACAGAGAGAGGGAAGCAGCGAATCCGATGGAAGGAAGAGAGAGGGAAGCAATGAATCCTGAGGAAGGAAGAATGAGGGCAGCAGAGCACCCTATGGATGGAAGAGAGAGGGAAGCAGTGAATCCTGAGGAAGACAGAGAGAGGGAAGCAGTGAATCCTATGGAAGAAAGAGAGAGGGAAGCAGTGAATCCTGAGGAACACAGAGAGAGGGAAGCAGTGAATCCTGAGGAATACAGAGAGAGGGAAGCAGTGAATCCTGAGGAATACAGAGAGAGGGAAGCAGAGAACCCTGTGGAAGGAAGAGAGAGGGAAGCAGAGAATCCTATGGAAGGAAGAGAGAGGTAAGCAGTGAATCCTGTGGAAGGAAGAGAGAGGGAAGCAGTGAATCCTATGGAAGGAAGAGAGAGGGAAGCAGTGAATCCAGAGGAAGACAGAGAGAGGGAAGCAGTGAATCCTATGGAAGGAAGAGAGAGGGAAGCAGTGAATCCTGAGGAACACAGAGAGAGGGAAGCAGTGAATCCTGAAAAAGGAAGAGAAAGGGAAGCAGTGAATCCTGAGGAAGACAGAGAGAGGGAAGCAGAGAATCCTATGGAAGGAAGAGAGAGGTAAGCAATGAATTCTGTGGAAGGAAGAGAGAATCCTATGAAAGACAGAGAGAGCGAAGCAGCGAATCCGATGGAAGGAAGAGAGAGGGAAGCAGAGAATCCTAAGGAAGGAAGAGAGAGGTAAGCAATGAATCCTGTGGAAGTAAGAGAGAGAGAAGCAGTGAATCCTATGGAAGGAAGAGAGAGGGAAGCAGTGAATCCAGAGGAAGACAGAGAGAGGGAAGCAGTGAATCCTATGGAAGGAAGAGAGAGGGAAGCAGTGAATCCAGAGGAAGACAGAGAGAGGGAAGCAGTGAATCCTATGGAAGGAAGAGAGAGGGAACAAGTGAATCCTGAGGAAGACAGAGAGAGGGAAGCAGAGAATCCTATGGAAGGAAGAGAGAGGTAAGCAATGAATTCTGTGGAAGGAAGAGAGAATCCTATGAAAGACAGAGAGAGGGAAGCAGCGAATCCGATGGAAGGAAGAGAGAGGGAAGCAGAGAATCCTATGGAAGGAAGAGAGAGTGAAGCAGTGAATCCTATGGAAAGAAGAGAGAGGGAAGCAGTGAATCCTGAGGAAGACAGAGAGAGGGAAGCAGTGAATCCTATGGAAGGAAGAGAGAGGGAAGCAGAGAATCCTATGGAAGGAAGAGAGAGGGAAGCAATGAATCCTGAGGAAGACAGAGAGAGGGAAGCAGTGAATCCTATGGAAGGAAGAGAGAGGGAAGAAGAGAATCCTATGGAAGGAAGAGAGAGGGAAGCTGTGAATCCTGAGGAAGACAGAGAGAGGGAAGCAGTGAATCCTGGGGAAGGAAGAGAGAGGGAAGCACTGAATCCTGAGGAAGACAGAGAGAGGGAAGCAGTGAATCCACAGGAAGACAGAGAGAGGGAAGCAGTGAATCCTATGGAAGGAAGAGAGAGGGAAGCAATGAATCCTATGGAAGGAAGAGAGAGGGAAGCAATGAATCCTGAGGAAGACAGAGAGAGGGAAGCAGTAAATCCAATGGAAGGAAGAGAGAGGGAAGCAGTGAATCCGACGGAAGGGAGAGGGAAGCATAGAATCCTATGGAAGGAAGAGAGAGGGAAGCAGAGAACCGAAAGAAGGAAGAGAGAGGGAAGCAGTGAATCCTGAGGAAGGAAGAGAGAGGGAAGAGTGAATCCTGAGGAAGACAGAGAGAGGGAAGCAGTGAATCCTGAGGAAGACAGAGAGAGGGAAGCAGTGAATCCTATGGAAGGAAGAGAGAGGGAAGCAATGAATCCTGAGGAAGACATAGAGAGGGAAGCAGTGAATCCTGAGGAAGACAGAGAGAGGGAATCAGTGAATCCTGAGGAAGACAGAGAGAGGGAAGCAGAGGATCCTATGGAAGGAAGAGAGAGCGAAGCACTGAATCCAGAGGAAGACAGAGAGAGGAAAGCAGTGAATCCTTAGGAAGACAGAGAGAGGGAAGCAGTGAATCCTATGGAAGGATGAGAGAGGGAAGCAGCGAATCCTGAGGAAGACAGAGGGAGGGAAGCAGTGAATCCTGAGGAAGGAAGAGAGAGGGAAGCAGTGAATCCAATGGAAGGAAGACAGAGGGAAGCAGTGAATCCTATGGAAGGAAGAGAGAGGGAAGCAATGAATCCTGAGGAAGACAGAGAGAGGGAAGCAGTAAATCCGATGGAAGGAAGAGAGAGGGAAGCAGAGAATCCTGAGGAAGACAGAGAGAGGGAAGCAGTGAATCCTATGGAAGGAAGAGAGAGGGAAGCAGAGAACCGTAAGAAGGAAGAGAGAGGGAAGCAATGAATCCTGAGGAAGGAAGAGAGAGGGAAGAGTGAATCCTGAGGAAGACAGAGAGAGGGAAGCAGAGAATCCTGAGGATGACAGAGAGAGGGAAGCAGTGAATCCTGAGGAAGACAGAGAGAGGGAACAAGTGAATCCTGAGGAAGACAGAGAGAGTGAAGCAGTGGATCCTATGGAAGGAAGAGAGAGGGAAGCAGTGAATCCAGAGGAAGACAGAGAGAGGGAAGCAGTGAATCCTATGGAAGGAAGAGAGAGGGAAGCAGTGAATCCTGAGGAAGGAAGAGAGAGGGAAGCAGTGAATCCTGAGGAAGACAGAGAGAGGGAAGCAGTGAATCCTGAGGAAGGAAGAGAAAGGGAAGCAGTGACTCCTGAGGAAGACAGAGAGAGGGAAGCAGAGAATCATATGGAAGGAAGAGAGAGGGAAGCAGTGAATCCTGAGGAACACAGAGAGAGGGAAGCAGTGAATCCTCAGGAAGACAGAGAGAGGGAAGCACTGAATCCTATGGAAGGAAGAGAGAGGGAAGCAGTGAATCCTGAGGAAGGAAGAGAAAGGGAAGCAGTGACTCCTGAGGAAGACAGAGAGAGGGAAGCAGAGAATCATATGGAAGGAAGAGATAGGGAAGCAATGAATCCTATGGAAGGAAGAGAGAGGGAAGCAGAGAATCCTATGGAAGGAAAAGAGAGGTAAGCAATGAATCCTGTCGTAGGAAGAGAGAGGGAAGCAGTGAATCCTATGGAAGGAAGAGAGAGGGAAGCCGTGAATCCTGAGGAAGGAAGAGAAAGGGAAGCAGAGAATCCTGTGGAAGGAAGAGAGAGGAAAGCAGTGAATCCTGAGGAAGGAAGAGAAAGGGAAGCAGTGAATCTTATGGAAGGAAGAGAGAGGCAAGCAGAGAATCCTATGGAAGGAAGAGAGATGGAAGCAGTGAATCCTATGGAAGGAAGAGAAAGGGAAGCAGTGAATCCTATGGAAGAAAGAGAGAGGGAAGCAATGAATCCTGTGGAAGGAAGAGAGAGGGAAGCAGTGAATCCTATGGAAGGAAGAGAGAGGGAAGCAGTGAATGCTGAGGAAGGAAGAGAGAGGGAAGCAGTGAATCGTGTGGAAGGAAGAGAGAGGGAAGCAGTGAATCCTGAGGAAGGAAGAGAGAGGGAAGCAGTGAATGCTATGGAAGAAAGAGAGCGGGAAGCAATGAATCCTGTGGAAGGAAGAGAGTGGGAAGCAATGAATCCTATGGAACGAAGAGAGAGTGAAGCAGCGAATCCTATGGAAGGAAGAGAGAGGGAAGCAATGAATCCTGAGGAAGACAGAGAGAGGGAAGCAGTAAATCCGATGGAAGGAAGAGAGAGGGAAGCAGAGAATCCTGAGGAAGACAGAGAGAGGGAAGCAGTGAATCCAACGGAAGGGAGAGGGAAGCAGAGAGTCCTATGGAAGGAAGAGAGAGGGAAGCAGAGAACCGTAAGAAGGAAGAGAAAGGGAAGCAGTGAATCCTGAGGAAGGAAGAGAGAGGGAAGAGTGAATCCTGAGGAAGACAGAGAGAGGGAAGCAGAGAATCCTGAGGAAGACAGAGAGAGTGAAGCAGTGAATCCTGAGGAAGACAGAGAGAGGGAAGCAGTGAATCCTATGGAAGGAAGAGAGAGGGAAGCAATGAATCCTGAGGAAGACAGAGAGAGGGAAGCAGTGAATCCTGAGGAAGACAGAGAGAGGGAAGCAGTGGATCCTATGGAAGGAAGAGAGAGGGAAGCAGTGAATCCTGAGGAAGACAGAGAGAGGGAAGCAGTGAATCCTGAGGAAGACAGAGAGAGGGAAGCAGTGGATCCTATGGAAGGAAGAGTGAGGGAAGCAGTGAATCCAGAGGAAGATAGACAGAGGGAAGCAGTGAATCCTGTGGAAGGAAGAGAAAAGAAAGCAGTGAATACAATGGAAGGAAGAGAGAGGGAAGCAATGAATCCTATGGAAGGAAGAGAGAGGGAAGCAGTGAATCCTGAGGAAGACAGAGAGAGGGAAGCAGTGAATCCTGAGGAAGACAGAGAGAGGTAAGCAGTGAATCCGGAGGAAGACAGAGAGAGGGAAGCACAGAACCCTATGGAAGGAAGAGAGAGGGAAGCAGTGTATCTCATGGAAGGAAGAGAGAGGGAGGCAGTGAATCCTGTGGAAGGAAGAGAGAGGGAAGCAGTGAATCCTGAGGAAGACAGAGAGAGGGAAGCAGTGAATCCTGAGGAAGGAAGAGAAAGGGAAGCAGTGACTCCTGAGGAAGACAGAGAGAGGGACGCAGAGAATCATATGGAAGGAAGAGAGAGGGAAGCAATGAATCCTATGGAAGGAAGAGAGAGGGAAGCAGAGAATCCTATGGAAGGAAGAGAGAGGTAAGCAATGAATCCTGTGGAAGGAAGAGAGAGGGAAGCAGTGAATCCTATGGAAGGAAGAGAGAGGGAAGCAGTGAATCCTATGGAAGGAAGAGAGAGGGAAGCAGTGAATCGTGAGGAACACAGAGAGAGGGAAGCAGTGAATCCTGAGGAAGACAGAGAGAGGGAAGCAGTGAATCCTATGGAAGGAAGAGAGAGGGAAGCAGTGAATCCTGAGGAAGGAAGAGAGAGGGAAGCAATGAATCCTATGGAAGGAAGAGAGAGGGAAGCAGAGAATCCTATGGAAGGAAGAGAGAGGTAAGCAATGAATCCTGTGGAAGGAAGAGAGAGGGAAGCAGCGAATCCTATGGAAGGAATAGAGAGGGAAGCCATGAATCCTATGGAATGAAGAGAGAGGGAAGCAGTGAATCCTGAGGAAGACAGAGAGAGGGAAGCAGTGAATCCTGAGGAAGACAGAGAGAGGGAAGCAGTGAATCCTATGGAAGGAAGAGAGAGGGAAGTAGTGAATCCTGAGGAAGGAAGAGAAAGGGAAGCAGTGACTCCGGAGGAAGACAGAGAGAGGGAAGCAGAGAATCATATGGAAGGAAGAGAGAGGGAAGCAATGAATCCTATGGAAGGAAGAGAGAGGGAAGCAGAGAATCCTATGGAAGGAAGAGAGAGGTAAGCAATGAATCCTGTGGAAGGAAGAGAGAGGGAAGCAGTGAATCCTATGGAAGGAACAGAGAGGGAAGCCGTGAATCCTCAGGAAGGAAGAGAGAGGGAAGCAAAGAGTCCTTTGGAAGGAAGAGAGAGGAAAGAGTGAATCCTGAGGAAGGAAGAGAAAGGGAAGCAGAGAATCCTGTGGAAGGAAGAGAGAGGAAAGCAGTGAATCCTGAGGAAGGAAGAGAAAGGGAAGCAGTGAATCTTATGGAAGGAAGAGAGAGGGAAGCAGAGAATCCTATGGAAGAAAGAGAGAGGGAAGCAATGAATCCTGTGGAAGGAAGAGAGAGGGAAGCAGTGAATCCTGAGGAAGGAAGAGAGAGGGAAGCAGTGAATCCTATGGAAGAAAGAGAGAGGGAAGCAATGAATCCTGTGGAAGGAAGAGAGTGGGAAGCAGTGAATCCTATGGAAGGAAGAGAGAGGGAAGCAGTGAATCCTGAGGAAGACAGAGAGAGGGAAGCAGAGAATCCTATGGAAGGAAGAGTGAGGGAAGCAGTGAATCCTATGGAAGGAAGAGAGAGGGAAGCAATGAATCCTGAGGAAGACAGAGAGAGGGAAGCTGTGAATCCTGAGGAAGGAAGAGAAAGGGAAGCAGTGACTCATGAGGAAGACAGAGAGAGGGAAGCAGAGAATCCTATGGAAGGAAGAGAGATGGAAGCAATGAATCCTATGGAAGGAAGAGAGAGGGAAGCAGAGAATCCTATGGAAGGAAGAGAGAGTTAAGCAATGAATCCTGTGGAAGGAAGAGAGAGGGAAGCAGTGAATCCTATGGAAGGAAGAGAGAGGGAAGCCGTGAATCCTGAGGAAGGAAGAGAGATGGAAGCAGTGAATCCTATGGAAGGAAGAGTGAGGGAAGCAGAGAATCCTGTGGAAGGAAGAGAGAGGAAAGCAGTGAATCCTGAGGAAGGAAGAGAAAGGGAAGCAGTGAATCTTATGGAAGGAAGAGAGAGGGAAGCAGAGAATCCTATGGAAGGAAGAGAGAGGGAAGCAGAGAATCCTATGGAAGGAAGAGAGAGGGAAGCAGTGAATCCTATGGAAGAAAGAGAGAGGGAAGCAATGAATCCTGTGGAAGGAAGAGAGAGGGAAGCAGTGAGTCCTATGGAAGGAAGAGAGAGGGAAGCAATGAATCCTATGGAAGGAAGTGTGAGGGAAGCAGAGAACCCTATGGAAGGAAGAGAGAGGGAAGCAATGAATCCTATGTTAGGAAGAGAGAGGGAAGCAGTGAATCTTATGGAAGGAAGAGAGAGGGAAGCAGAGAATCCTATGGAAGGAAGTGAGAGGGAAGCAGAGAACCCTATGGAAGGAAGAGAGAGGGAAGCAATGAATCCTATGTTTGGAAGAGAGAGGGAAGCAGTGAATCTTATGGAAGGAAGAGAGAGGGAAGCAGAGAATCCTATGGAAGGAAGTGAGAGGGAAGCAGAGAACCCTATGGAAGGAAGAGAGAGGGAAGCAGTGAATCCTATGGAAGGAAGAGAGAGGGAAGCAGTGAATCCTGAGGAAGGAAGAGAAAGGGAAGCAGAGAATCCTATGGAAGGAAGAGAGAGGAAAGCAGTGAATCCTATGGAAGGAAGAGAGAGGGAAGCAGTGAATCCTGAGGAAGACAGAGAGAGGGCGGCAGTGAATCCTATGGAAGGAAGAGAGAGGAAACCAGTGAATCCTGAGGAAGGAGGAGAAAGAGAAGCAGAGAATCCTGAGGAAGACAGAGAGTGGGAAGCAGAGAATCCTATGGAAGGAAGAGAGAGGGAAGCAGTGAATCCTGAGGAAGGAAGAGAAAGGGAAGCAGTGAATCCTATGGAAGGAAGAGAGAGGAAAGCAGTGAATCCTGAGGAAGGAGGAGAAAGAGAAGCAGAGAATCCTGAGGAAGACAGAGGGTGGGAAGCAGTGAATGTTTTCAACTGCCCGGGGGCTTCAGCTGAAGGTTCTGAGTACTCCCCTTGGCTGCCTGGTGCAGCAGAGCTGAGTCTAAGCCTGGTGATAATCGCTGCTTAAGTGTGAACGTGACACTGGAGGCTTTCCGAGGCCAGGGTTCAGTGACAGAGCAAATTCAGCTCCAGGGCACCTTGCACTCTCCCGGGGAAGCCATGGCCTTGGAGTGCTGCTCATTCTGCCAGCTGATACGTCTCCACGATGCTTTGGTTCAGCTCTGCAGCAGGAGGCTGAGCTTCCTCAGCTGTCAGGTTGAGCTCTGTACAGCCGCTTACAGGCAGGAAGGTGAAGATGAGCTGCTGTGAGCTCTCTGCTGTAGGTCACAGCTGGTTCAGCAGGGACATAGCAGTGCCAGGGCTTCTGCAGCTTTGTCCTGTTGGCCACTGAAGCCAGGTCCTGTTTCTGAAGTGAAAAGCAAAATGGGGAAACCAGGAACTGTTATATATAGAGAGATGTTTGAAGCAGATTGCACAGAATGGGGAGGTCTGGAGATGGGGACCTCTGGAGCTCATCCAGTCCAGTCCCCCTGCTAAAGCAGGGCACACACAGCAGCTTGCCCAGGGTCACAATGGCCAGGGAGGGTTTGGAGATGGAGACCTCATAACCTGCTCCAGGCCTCCAGCACCCTCACAACAAAGAATTTCCTTATGTTCAGATGGAACCTCCTGGGCTCCAATTTGTGTCCATTGCCCTATGGCCTATCCCTGGGCACCACTCAAAGATTCCAACCCCATCCTCTTTCCCCCAGCTCCTTTGGCTCTTGCTGAGCCCCTCTGGGGCTGCTCCTCTCCAGGCTCTCAGCCTTTGCTCCTCACAGAGCTGCTCCAGGCCCCTCAGCACCTTCCCAGCTTCCACTGGATTCTCTCCAGCAGTTCCCTGTCTCTCTTGAACTGGGGAGTCCGGAACTGGACCCAGGATTCTTCCTTGGGGCAGAAGAGAGGGGAATGAGAACCTCCTTTGACCTGCTGGCCATAATCCTCATAATGCACCCCAGGAGACCATTGGCTTCCTTGGCCAACTTAACCCTCCCCTGGCACAATTTCAGGGCATTTCCTCTCCTTCTGTCACCTGAGACTATGCAGAATAGCCCAACCCCCACCTCACTGCAGCCTCCTTTCAGGGAGCTGTAGAGAGCAATGAGGTCTCCTCTCAGTCTTCTCCAGACTAAACACCCCCAGGTCCCTCAGCTGCTCCTCACCATCCCTGTTTTCCAGACCCTTCCCCAGCTTTGTTGCCCTTCTCTGGCCCTGCTCCAGTCCTCAATGTCCTTCTTGGAGTGAGGAGCCCAAACCAGAATCCAGGACTCAAGGTGTGGCTTCACCAGTGCCATGTCCAAGGGCATGATCAGTGCTCTGCTCCTGCTGGCCTCACCATTGCTGACCTAAGCCAGGCTGCTGGTGGCCTTCTTGACTACCTGGGCACACTGCTGGCTCATCTTCACCTGGCTGACAGATCCTTTTCTGCTGGGCAGCTTCCCAGCCAACCTAACCCCACCATGGCCATCAAACCATGTCATGAAGTGCCCTGTCCACAGGTTTCTTGAACACCCCAGGGATGGTGATTCCACCACCTCCCTGGGCCAGCCTTGTCTTGTGCTGGGCTGGGTTTGGATTGCTGTTGGGTTTGGATTGCAGCTGGTTTCACACAGCCAGGACTCCCTGCACCATCAATCAGCTCCCATCTCTTGCAGAGCAGAACCATGTTGCTGGCTGTGAGATGATTCCATGCCAGGCAGTTAAATGTCCCTTGAAAGGAAGCCCACAGGCAGCAGAGCTGCTGCTGCTGCAGATTGTTGTGAAGAGGTCACTGCAAATGATTAGCCAAGGACAGTGGCAGAGGCTGATTGTTCTCAGAAGACAAGGGGGAGGTGGGGGAGAGGGGGGGAGTGGGATCTGGTGTTAATTCAGCTGGCAGAGTTGCTCCCACTAATAGCTGGCAAGTGCTGCTGCTGTGTTGGGAATGATGTGACTGAGCTAATCTGAGGCTGAGGAGATGATTTATTGATTTGAAGTCCAAGCCCAGGCATAGCTGGAGATAATTCCAGGATGTGACAGGTATTATTCCTCCATTTAGAAACCTCCAAAGCAGGCTGGGTCAATGCTTGTCACTTATTTATTAGCCCCTGCCACACAGTTGGTGTGGAGTCACAGCTGGAATGTTGAGTTCAGAGCTGTGAAGGAGCTGAAAGGACTGCAAACAAGAGCTTGGGGGAGGGCACTCGCTGTATCGGCTCCCCAGGGATCAGTATTGGCCCAGGTCTTGGTCAGTATCTTTATCAAAGACCTGGCTGAGGGCTTTGAGAGTACCCTCAGCAAGTTCCTGATGATACAAAACTGGGAGCTGGCTGACACCTCTCAGGCTGTGCTGCCATCGGAACAGGCTGAGGGCTGGGTGCAGGCAAACAGCATGGAACTCAATAAGGACAAGGGCAGGGTCCTGCACCTGGGGAGGAATAACAACAGGCACCAGGACGGGGTAGGGGCTGCCCTGCTGGAGAGCAGCTCCATGGAGAAAGACCTTGGAGTGCTGGTGGGCAGCAAGTTCTGCAGGGGACAGCAATGTGCCCTGGTGGCCAAGAGAGCCAGTGGCATCCTGGGGTGCAGCAAGAGAAGTGTGGCCAGCAGGGCCAGGGAGGTTCTTCTGCCCCTCTGCTCTGCCCTGCTGAGACCACAGCTGCAATCCTGTGTCCAGTTCTGGGCTCCCCAGTGCAAGAGAGACAGAGACCTGCTGGAGAGAGTCCAAGGGAGAGCCAGGAGGATGCTTAGGGGACTTGAGCATCTGCCCTGTGAAGAGAGACTGAGAGCCCTGGGGCTGTTTAGTGTGGGGAAGAGAAGGCTGAGAGGGGATCTGATCAAGGTCTCTCAGTCTCTGAGGGGTGGCTGTCAAGTGGAGGGGGCCAAGCTCTTTTGGGTGCTGCACAGCAATAAGCCAAGGAGCAATGGATACAAACTTGAACACAAAAGGTTTCAGCTCAACAGGAGGAGAAACTTCTTTGGTGTGAGGGTGCCAGAGCCCTGGAGCAGGCTGCCCAGAGAGGTTGTGGAGTGTCCTTCTCCAGAGACTTTCCAAAGCCACCTGGATGCCTTCCTGTGCAGACTACCCTGGGTGATGCTGCTCTGGCAGGGGTGTTGGACCTGATGATCTCTGGAGGTCCCTTCCTACCTCTAATGTTCTGTCATTCTGTGATATTTTTGCTGAAAGTGCTGCTTTTCAAAAGGAAAATTTTGCCCCTCTGTGGTGGTTTAGGCTGGGTGCTGGCCTGGATGCCACTGCACAGACCACACCTGGGAGGTCCCAAGGGGTGGGCCCAGCCCAGGGGGTGGTCACAGGCAGGTATTCCATTCCCATAATGCCCTGCTCCCCTATAAAATGCCCATGCGGGGTCTTCCCTTCCTCTTTCGTCCCCAGCTGCCCAGGCACAAGGCTGGGTTGGGGAGGAGGAAAGAGCCCTGGGGGGGTTTGGGTGTACCCCCAGTGGGGATGGGACATTCTTGGGTACGTTCTGGGATTTCTCTCTTTTGTCATGGTGCTTGTGGTTCTCTGTAAAGCTTTCATTGGTGTTTTTATTGTTTTCCTATTTAAACTTTACATCACTTTTGCAATCCATTTGTCTGAGTCATTATTTCTGCTCCTGGTGGGGAGGGGGTTTGCCCCAACCCATTACACCCTCCCACTGGTCTGAGCTCAGCCTTGCTTTGAAGCTATTTCTAAAAGCTAGAAAAATAATATTAAAACAGGATAAAACCAAAACAGCAACACCTGGGGTTTGTGTTCAGTTTGCAGCTCTGCTTTGGCATTCTGGGCAGGTGTCTTCCTCCTCTTTGTGGGCCTCTTGCAAGCTGGCTCCTGAGGAGCCTGGTAAATGTCCTAGAAAATAACCTTGTGCTGAGCCTAACAGCCTAACATCAGAGAATCACAGAATTGTTTGGCTTGGAAGAGGCCTCCAAGACCACCCAGTCCAACCTTCAACCCAACACCACCATGGCCATCAAACCATGTCATGGCCACAGGTTTCTTGAACACCTCCAGGGATGGGGACTCCACCACCTCCCTGGGCAGCCTCTTCCAATCCCTGACCACTCTTGCAGCAAAGAAATCTTCCCTCATCCCCAACCTAATCCTCCCCTGGCACAATTCCAGGCACTTTCCTCTCCTTCTGTCACCTGAGACTAGGGAGAAAAGACCAACCCCCAGCTCACTGCAGCCTCCTTTCAGTGAGCTGTAGAGAACAATGAGGTCTCCCCTCAGCTTCCTCTTCTCCAGTATAAACCTCCCCAGGTCCCTCAGCTGCTCCTCCCCAGCCCTGGTCTCCAGCCCCTTCCCCAACTTTGCTGCCCTTCTCTGGTCCTGCACCAGCCCTCAATGTCCTTCTTGGAGTGAAGGCCCCAAAACTGAGCACCTAACATCCAGTCTAAACCTCCCTTGGCTCAATTTCAGGGCATTTGATTCCTGCTTCTCTCCTTGGAGGGTGGAGAAGTGCCTGTGGGAGGAGGGCAGAGCAAGAATCAGCTTCTTGCCAGTCCTGGGTCTGAAGCGTTCCTGCCCACCTTAAAAGGTGGGGCCCAGGGTGTGGATTGAGCCAGCAGCCTGGCAAAGAATGAGTTACAAAGATCAGATGTGGTGAGGGATGAGCTCAGACCTCCAGGCTCAGCTGGTGATGGGACCTTAGGGAGTGTTTTGCCCCCATTAGTGCTCAGCTGTCCTCTTGCCAGCAGCCATTAGAAGGAAGCACAGGATGGAGGTCAGCCAGTGCTGGATCAGAAAGCCTCCCAGAGGAGCCTTGGTGTTGGATTACAAGATGCTGCCTCTTTGATGCCTTCATCTTCAATCTCTGCAACACAAAGCAGTTTGGCTTCCCCAAGCCCCACTAGGGAGGGGACAGATAAAGCTGCTGAGGTGCAGCTGTGGGACCAAGGGTCAGAGTCATAGAATGGTCTGGGATGGAAGGGACCTCCAAAGGTCATCCAGTCCAACCCCCTCTGCACTCAGCAGGGACATCCTCAGCTAGCTCAGCTTGCCCAGAGCCCTGTCCAGCCTCACCTTGAATATCTCCAGGGATGGGACCTCAACCACCTCCCTGGGCAACCTGTTCCAGTGTTCCACCACCCTCATGGTACAGAACTTGTTCCTCACATCCAATCTGAATCTGCTCTGCTCTAGTCTGAGATTGAGATTGCCTATTGTCCTGTCCCTGCAGGCCTTTGCAAACAGTCTCTCTGCAGCCTTCCTGTAGCCCCCTTCAGGTACTGGCAGGCTGCTATTAGGTCTTCCCAGAGCCTTCCCTTCTCCAGGCTGAACACCCCCAGCTCCCTCAGCCTGGCCTCAGAGCAGAGCTGCTCCAACCCCCTGAGCATCTTCATGACCCTCCTCTGGACCTGCTCCATCCCAGCCTTTGGAAGGTGGCTGTGTGCCTGCTCCAGGGGTGAGGGCACCACTCACCATAGGTGTTGCATCTTTACAGAGACCAAACTGGAAGGGAAATTCTGAAGAATGTGGCCAACTTAATGCCCCCCAGCCTGGGTGTCTGCTGTTAGATGGCCTCCTTCCACCCAGGCTTGTTGAGAAGCTGCTGGGTGGTTTATCCTTGGCTTTATCACTTGGCTGTAACAGAGTGAAAATAAGGAAGGTTTGCAGGAGTGTGGCTAGCAAGGACTTCACAGATGTGCAACCTGGGATGAAGCTGCAGCCCCCTGGCAGTGTTTGGAGGTCTGCAGGCTGCACTGAAACACAGGATAACAGCCTGGTTTGGGGAGGAAAGGACCTTTCAAGGTCATCCAGTCCAGCCCCCCTGCAGCCAGCAGGGACATCTGCAACCAGAGCAGGCTGCTCAGAGCCCCAGCCAACCTGACCTGGAATGGTTCCAGGGATGGAGCATCTCCCTGGAGATGTTCCAGAGACCCTCTCTGGGACAGGGTCTCACCATCCTCAGGGTCAAAAATGTCTTCTTTCTCTCCAGCCTGAATCTCCCCTCTTTGAGCTTCAAACCATCCCCCCCCTTGTCCTGTCACTACAAGCTCTGCTGAACTGTCCCTCACCATCTTTCTCCCAGGCCCCTTTAAGCCTTGCCAAGGTCACCAGAAGGTCTCCCTGAAGCCTTCTCTTTAGGCTAACCTAGAATGGGACATCTCCCACTTCTCTGGGCAACCTGGGACAGGGACTCACCACCCTCAGGGTCAAAACAATCTTCCTTCTTCCTAATGTAAATCTCTCCTATTTTAGTTTAAACTCAGCAGCCCTTGCCCTGTCCCAACAAGCCCTGCTCAAAACTCTGTCCCCAGCTTTCTTCTCAGCCCCTTCAAGTCCTGCAAGGCCACCAGAAGGTCTCCCTGGAGCTTTCTCTTCTCCTGGCTATTACAAGAGGGATGTGGAGGTGCTGGAAGGTGCCCAGAGAAGGGCCACAAGGATGATCAGAGGGCTGGAGCACCTCTCCTATGAGGACAGACTGAAGGAGTTGGGGCTCTTCAGTCTGCAGAAGAGAAGGCTCCCAGGTGACCTAATTGTGGCCTTCCAGTATCTGAAGGGGGCCTACAGGAAGGCAGGGGAAGGACTTCTCAGGATCTCAGGTAGTGATAGGACTAGGGGGAATGGAATGAAGCTGGAGGTGGGGAGATTCAGGCTGGATGTGAGGAGGAAGTTTTTCCCCATGAGAGTGGTGAGACCCTGGAATGGGTTGTCCAGGGAGGTGGTTGAGGCCCCTTCCCTGGGGGTGTTTAAGAGCAGGCTGGATGAGGCTCTGGCCAGGCTGATCTAGTGTGGGGTGTCCCTGCCCATGGCAGGGGGGTTGGAACTAGATGATCCTTGTGGTCCCTTCCAATCCTGAATGAAACTATGAAACCCCAACTCTCCCAGCCTGGCCTCACAGCAGAGGGCTTCCAGCCCTCCCAGCATGGCTGTGGCCTCCTCTGGCCCTGCTCCAGCAGGTCCCTGCCTGTGCTGTGCTGAGGCCTCCAGAGCTGCCCCAGCACTGCAGGTGAGGTCTGAGCAGAGAGGAGCAGAATCCCCTCCCTGACATGGGAATAAAGGAGGGAATAACTGGAACATGTAGCACCTCCAGCTGCACTGCTGGGTCCACAGCAAGTAGCCATAAAGGTCACCAAGAGCAGCAATGCAGGAGGAGTGCAGGTGGAGAAACACAGCTCCTTGGAGCTCTGCAGCTGCTCTCCTTTGCACTAAAGAGGGGAAAGGAAGACAAATAAAATGATGGGCCAAGTGAAACCACTCCAGAGCTGATCTTCACATGGTGGCAGTGGGGCTGAGGGCTCAGCATGTGCCTTGGCAAGGCCACCCCTGAGCTGCCTGCCAAGGCTCTGCTGGCTGCTGCCTCAGCCTGAGCCTGGAACTGGGGCAGGCTCTTGAGCCATCCCCAGGTGACACAGTGCCAGCCTGGGATGCCAGCAGGCATCCTGTGATTGTCCTGGTGGAACTGGAGCCAGCACTGACATTTTCCCTGAGCAGAAGGTGTTTGTAAAGGGTATTTATAAACCTCTGCTCTTTCCCAAGTTTTGGGGTGAAGAGCAGCAGAGATAAGGCTCTGTGGGAGTCCCATGTGGTGGGCAGGAACAAGGAGATTATGACTCCTGTTTGGAAGAGGAAGAGAACAACAAGGCCAAGTGCAAGGTCCTGCACTTGGGTCACAACAACCCCATGAATGCTCCAGCCTCAGGGCAGAGCAGCTGGAAACAGCCTGGTGGAAAAAGGACCTCAGGGGTGTTGTTTGGCAGGGAGCTGAACATGAGCCAGCAGTGTGCCCAGGTGGCCAAGAAGGCTACCAACAGCCTGGCATGGGTCAGGAAGAGCAGGAGCAGAATCTGTCATAGAATCACAGAATTGTCAGGGTTGGAAGGGACCTCAAGGATCATCCAGTTCTACCCCCTCTGCCATGAGCATCCACAGCCTCCCTGGGCAGTCTATTCCAGAGTCTCACCACCCTCACTGGAAAGAATTTCTTCCTCATCTGTAGTCTCCATCTCCTCTCTTCCAGCTTCAATCCATTGCCCCTTGTCCTGTCCCTAGAAGCCCTTGTCAGAAGTCCCTCCCCAGCTCTTCTGTAGCCCCTTTCAGGTACTGACAGGCTGCTCTAAGGTCTTCCTGGAGCCTTCTCTTCCCCAGGCTGAACAACCCCAGCTCCCTCAGCCTGTCCCCACAGCAGAGGTTCTCCAGCCCCCTGATCATTTTTATGGCCTGCTGTGGACCTGCTCTATCAGGTCCATGTCACAGAATCACAGAACTGTCAGGGTTGAAAGGGACCTCAAGGATCATCCAGTTCCAAGCCCCCTGCCATGGGCAGGGACACCTCACACCAGAGCAGGTTGCTCACAGCCACCTCCAGCCTGGCCTTCAAAACCTCCAGGCATGAGGCTTCCACCACCTCCCTGGACAACCTGTGCCAGTGTCTCACCACCCTCATGGGGAAGAACTTCTTCCTAACATCTGTCCCCCTGACACCCCATCCCTGCAGACATTCAGACTTGATGTAGCCCTGGCCATCCTGATCTAGTTGGCGGTGTCCCTGCTGACTGCAGGGGGGTGTTGGACAAGATGACCTCTGAGGGTCCCTTCCAGCCCAGTGAAGTTTTGGGATCTGTGAATCCTGTGTTCAGCTGTGGGATCCTCACTACAAGAAGGACATTGAGGTGCTGGAGTGTGTCCAGAGAAGGGCAGTGAAGCTGGGGAAGGGTCTGGAGAACAGGGTTGGTGGGGAGCTGATCAGATAGGCTTGGGTGATAGATTGGACTTGATGATCTTGGAGGTCTCTTCCAATCTGGTTGATTCTGTGGTTCTGTGGGACCTGGGGTTGTTCAGCCTGGAGTAAAGGAGGCTGAGGGGAGACCTTCTGGCTCTCTACAGCTCCCTACAAGGAGGTTGGAGCCAGGTGGGGGGTGGTTTCTTCTCCCAAGGAATAAGCAATAGGCCAAGAGAAAGCATTCTCAGGTCACACCAGGAGAGGTTTAAGGTTGATAAAAGGAACAATTTCTTCCCTCAAAGGGTTGTCAAGGCCTGGCCCAGGCTGCCCAGGGAGGCTGTGGAGGGGAGACTCAATAGCTGTGTAGATGTGGTGCTGAGGGCCATGGTTCAGTGGTGAGCTGGCAGTGCTGGGTTAATGGTTGGACTGGAAGATGTTGAAGTTGCACCCCAACCACAAGGGCTCCATGATCCTGTGATTTCAGGGAGTGCATGGAAGAGCAGGTAATGACTTTTGCAGCCAGCCTCATCTGGATGCATCTGCTCCAGCTGCACCCATAAAGCACCATAAAACCCCTTGGGCAGGGTACAGCAGCCACCCCCTGCCCTCTGCTGTCTGCTGGAGCTGGAGAGCTGCTTAAGAATCACTTACTTAAAGCTGATGGGTTTCAAGTGATGCTAGCAGGGCAAGCTGCTCCCCTTCCAGCTGCCTATTAAGGTTTCAATTTACAGCCCTGACACAGAGCCCCAGGGCTGGGGTGTGAGCTGCTGGAATGACCTCTGTTAGCAGCCAGTGGGTTCATTAAATAGTAAAGAGCCCCACAAATTTCCAGCTCAGGAGCACACACACACACACACACACACACACCCCCTCAGCCACCCCAGCCTCCTTCAGTTCCTTTCCTGTTCCTAAAGGAAGTATCAATTATTTACTAATGTGCTTAAAGAGCCTTTAAGTGGATCCAGGCAGGGAAGTCAACTCCTGTTTGCCAAGGGGTTGATGCTGAAAAGGAAGTGTCAAAGAGCTGGCCCCATTTGTGAAGGAGCCACTAAAACACCCCTGCCAGCAATTTATCAGCTGTCCTGGGCCAGGAGGATGATGATGATGGTGATGATGATGGTGGTGATGATGATGGTGATGATTGAGTCAGGCTGCTAAATTGGGCTTTTGTGGTTTTGCTTGGTGCTTGCTGCAATCCCTGGATTAAATCCAGGGAGCTTCTGCTGCAGAACTTCTCAGTTTGCCCATTGGTAACAGCCAGGAGTGGTGATTGGTCCAAGCTCAATCACTCACAGTCTTGAACCACCTTGTCACAGGGGTGAATCACAGGATCATAGAATTGTTAGGGTTGGAAGGGACCTCAAGGATCAGCCAGTTCCACCCCCCTGCCATGGGCAGGGACACCTCACACTACAGCAGGTTGCTCACAGCCACATCCAGCCTGGCCTTCAAAACCTCCAGGCATGAGGCTTCCACCACCTCCCTGGGCAACCTGTGCCAGTGTCTCACCACCCTCTGATTCTCTAATTCTGAGATTCTCTGTCTCTCTGACTCTCTAATTCTCTGATTCTCCAATTCTCTGGCTGATTCTCTGCCTAACTCTTTGAATGGGACAGGACTGGGGCAGGTGAATGCTGCCTCTGCCCCGAAATACAGCACCCTTTCCCCTCCCTGCCCTGCAGGATCACATCACCTTCCTCTGCTGCTGGAAGCTTTGCTGGCCCCAGTCCCCCATGCTCTTGCCAAGCCAAGGAGCAGTAAATCCTCCTGTGTGAGAAATGTTTAAAAAGGCCTGCAAACATGGCCCTGCCTCCTGCTCCTCCTGGATGTGTTTCCACTCCATCTCACCCCACTCTGATGGCTCTCCCCTGGGGAAAGAGGCTGACAACAAGGCAACAACTCCTTGGGGGCTGGACATGTTTCTCAAAAGCTTTCCAGAGCTGCTGGAGGACCTTGGGTAACTCAGTGAGGGGATTTAGAGCAGCTATGGCAATTCAGCCCCAACAGTAGCAGCTGTTCCAACTGCAGCCATCAACCAGAAGACTCCAGCTCCTGCAATAAAACTCCCATCCCACTCAGACTTTACAAAGTCTTTACAGCTGGGGTTTGCAATCCACTCACCTTACTTTCCAGGGCTGGTCTCCATTCATTTCATTCAAACCATCCCATCTGGTCCATATCTGCTCAGGGGTTTTGTCTTCCACAGCTGCTTGCTGATGAAATTCAGGAACTCTGTGGTCCTTTGGGATTGTTTTCTGCTCCAGGCCTCCTGCTCCTGTATAAAAAGGTGGTGGGATGGAGGCTTCACTTGACCATTGACCTTGGTCTGGTTTCTTGGCCTCATAGCAGGGTCTGGGACCTCTGCACGGGAATGAAAGTCTTGTGGGTGTGGAAAAGTGGTGGGATGTAGATTTCACTTGGATTACTGACCTTGGTCTTGTTTCTTGGTCTCATAGCAGAGTCTGGAAGCTCTGCATGGGAATGTAACCCTTGGGAGTGTGGAAAAGGTGGTGAGATGTAGGCTGCACTTGAGCATTGTCCTTGGTCGTGTTACTTGGCCTCATGGGAGGCTCTGGAATCTCTGGATGGGAAGGAAGCTCTTGAGAGTGTGGAAAAGGTGGTGGGATGGAGGCTGCACTTAGAATCATAGAATCAAGAAGGTTGGAAAAGACCTCAAAGATCATCAAGTCCAACCTGTGACCCAGGATGTCATGACTGCTAAACCATGGCACCAAGTGCCACATCCAGTCCCCTCTTGAACACCTCCAGGGATGGTGACTCCACCACCTCCCTGGGCAGCACATTCCAATAGAATAGAATAGAATAGAATAGGATAGGATAGAATAGAATAGGATAGAATAGAATAGAATAGAATAGAATAGAATAGAATAGAATAGAATAGAATAGAATAGAATAGAATAGAATAGCTAACAACTCTCTCTGCGAAGAACTTTCTCCTCACCTCCAGCCTAAACCTCCCCTGGCACAGCTTGAGACTGTGTCCTCTTGTTCTGGGGCTGATTGCCTGAGAGAAGAGGCCAACTTCTCCCTGGCTACAACCTCCCTTCAGGTAGTTGTAGAGAGCAATAAGGTCTCCCCACTTGGAGCATTGTGCTTGGTGTTATTTCTTGGTGCCACAGCAGAGCCTGGGAGTTAGACTCTAGGGAGTGTGGGACAGGCAGCTTGTCCCCCTGAGGATGGTGGCAGCCCAGTTTTGAGAGCACTTACAGGCCACGTGGAGACAGCACAAGGCTGGGTAGCTGCATCACGCTGTTGGGTTTCCTGCCTTGTCCTGACCCTCATCCTGTCTGGGAGGAACTGGTGGAAATAAGTCTCAGTGATGTGTCTGAAGAGCTACTCATCTCAGTAGGCATTTTTGATTGCTCCTGCTCAAATTACTCTGCTTCAGGAGAACCACAGAGTGACCAAAGACTGGAACAGGCTGCCCAGGGGGGTTGTGGAGTCTCCCTCTCAGGAGATATTCAAGACCCACCTGGATGTGTTCCTGTGTGACCTGCTCTAGGTGCTCCTGCTTTGGCAGGGGGATTGGACTGGATGATCTTTGAAGGTCCCTTCCAGCTCCCAACATTCTGTGATTCTGTGAAGGAGAAAACCAAAGCTCAGCTGCTGTGAAAGGGATGACTTTAGAGGCAGGGCTGACAGCCCTGCAACACCTCAATAAAGCTTTGTAGGGAAGCAGGTGCATCCTCAGAGCCAGGGCTCAGTCCACTGTGAGGACTTGCTTTTGAGGTCTGCTGTGGATGGAGACAAGGTCTTTGCTGAGCCTGTGGAGACCCCTGTAGCATGGCCCCCAGGATTGTGCCAAGGGCTTGTTTGTGCAGGGAGAGGAACCAGAAGAAACAGCCTCCTGCAAAGGAGGCTTCTCAGCTCCTCAAGTGTACCCAGAGAGGTGACAGGGCCTGAGGACAGGCTGAGAGCTGGGGGTGTTCAGCCTGGAGAAGGGAAGGCTCTGGGAAGACCTAATAGCAGCCTGCCAGTACCTGAAGGGAGCTACAAGAAGGCTGCAGAGAGACTGTTTGCAGAGGCCTGCAGGGACAGGATGAGAGGCAATGGCTTCAAACTAGAGCAGAGGAGATTTAGATTGGATGTGAGGAACAAATTCTGCACCATGAGGGTGGTGGAACACTGGAACAGGTTGCCCAGGGAGGTGGTTGAGGCCTCATGCCTGGAGATATTCAAGGTGAGGCTGGACAGGGCCCTGGGCAACCTGAGTTAGTCAAGGATGTCCCTGCTGAGTGCAGAGGGAGTTGGACTGGATGAGCTGTGGAGGTCCCTTCCAACCCAGACCATTCTGTGATTCTATAGCCCCAAATACACAGGGGTCTGAGCTTGAGGGGCCACAGGGCCAAGGTTTGTCCTCACCTCCCTCTCACAACATTCAGTTTGCAGGCAGAAGAGGCCAGATGAGGCTGAAGCTTCCCCATGTCACTGGGGAATGACTATCTAGGGGCAGGTTCTCTGGTCTGCCTGGCACCAAGCTGGCAGGGTGCAGTTTAGATGACCCCAAGGCTGTTCCCTGATGTTCTCCTCCTTTGCAGAGCCTTGGGTGCCTGCAAGATCTCCCTGCAGCTTTGTTCTGACACATGAAAGCAGCAGCAAGGGCAGCTGAGGACCTCCCCAAGCAGGAATTTGGCTCTCAGTGCTGTTTTTTTTATGCCATTGCTCAAGGAAAATACAGAGCATCCCCAAATCCAGTGTGCCTGGGAGCTGGGAAAGCTGCTGGCTGGCCCGGCCCTTTGCACTGTGGAGGGCTGCCAGCCCCTCCTGGATGCTCTGAACAGGAGCCAGGTTCCTGGGGAGGAAACGTGGAGCTCCTGCTTCAGTGGAGGCTGCTCAATGGCCTGGGGCTGTCATAAACCATGTTGCTGTCTGGGCAATGAAAGGAGCTTGGGGGCAGGCAGGACAGCTCCTGATTCCCAGCCCTGCTCCAAGCTGGCATCTCCCACAGTGAGGAGACCTGCCCCTAATCCTCTGGCACCTGCAAGGGGCTCCCCCTGGGGGGGCACAGGGTTGGTGGGGGGTGTCCCTGGTGCTGCCAAATGCCATATCCACGGGTAACCTCCCTCCTGTGCACTCCCTGCTTGTGCCTTTACCCATGGCTGGGAGCAAGAACCACTTTTGTAGGTGCAAGAGGAGATCCAAGTGCTGTGTCCCAGAGAGGGGCTGCAGAGGGGTTTGGAAAGCAAATGGGGGGGGGGGGGGGAATTAGGAGGGTGAGGGTTCCCCACCCTGTGCCTGGGAGCCAGGTAGAGGGTCCCAACCAGAGCCATAGGTGGAGGCTGCATTGTTGTGGCAGCCTGTGGGGACCAAGCCATGTCCTCAGCAGTGTCTGCAGAGCTGGGATCGCTCTGCCCTCCTGGCCAGCTCCATTTATCCTTCTCCTGGAGCAACTGGAAGCTCTGGGGACACAGCTGGGGACCTCTTCCTTTTGCTGCCAAGCCCCCAAGGGTTTTTCCATCCACTCACAGCCTTGGGGACAAAGGGAACTCCTCTCCCCAGCACAAAGCAGCCCCTGCCTTCTCATGGCTGGCTCCACACCACAGTGGCAGGGACACGGGGGGCAGTGGGGCTGCAGTGCCCAAGCACAGCCACCCCTTGTCCTGCTCCCTCTGGTCCCAGAAACCAGAGTGTCAGCCCCCCTTGGCCACAGGGTGCTGCAGACCCAAGCCCTCAGCCAGCCTTGCTGGGGCTGGGAAGCCTCCAGGACCCTTTGCTTTGAGCTCTCTGGGATGAAGGATTTGAGCTCATCACAGCTTTCTGTCAGGGTGCCACCAGCTTCCATTTGCACAGGGATAGAGTGGGGCTGAATCCACCTCCCTCTGGCTGCAGACAGCATCTCAGATCATCACCAGCTCTCTCCGGGAGCTGCTGCACTGCCCAGCTTGGGCTGGGGCTGGGGGAGGAATCCCATGTTGCTATTTGTGGAAGGGACCAAAATGTTCCCGTCCAGGAAGGCTGCAGCCTGGAGCCTGCTGGCTTAGCCAGGCCGTGTCTGGGGGGTGAGGGGGACACTCCCTTGCTGCTTAATGCCACCAGGGGCCCTGTTTTGTGCCAGGGTGCAGCTTGACCCTGGGCCTGGTTGTCAGTGGTGACCCTGAAATGCTGAGACAACACATAGTTTCTCCTTAATAGGGCATGGAGAAGGAGATGGACGTCAGGGCCAGGCCTTTGCCTGATGTTGTCCTTCCCTTCTCTTCATGGGATCCAGAAATACATTGGTGGAAGCTCTCCTGGGTAAACTCAGCCTGAAAAAAACACCCCAGAATTAAAAAGAGAGATCAGCCTGGGCAGATGCTTCCTGCTCTGGAAGAAGCAGCATGGGCCCAAGCTGGAAAGCAGCAAACAGAGTGGGTTTGGTGCTGGTGAGGAGAGTCCTTGTTTGGGATCCTGGTGAATGTGTCTGTGTCTGATGGGCTGCTGCGACCCTGGGGTGAGGACCTCTGCACAGAGGTCCCTTCAGCTTGGCAGGGTGCTGGGACTGTGGGTTCCCCAAGTGCCACCTCAGAGCTGACCACCTGGGTGGGCTTTTGAGTAAGATGTACCAAGTGTGGCCAGCAGGGTGAGGGAGGGCATTCTCCCCTTTTACTCTGCTCTCCTGAGACCCCACCTGCAGCACTGCCTCCACTCCTGGTGCTCCCAGCACAGGAAGGACCTGGAGCTGCTGGAGAGGGTCCAGAGGAGGCCATCAAGATGATCAGAGGGATGCAGGACTTCCCCTGTGGGGCAGGCTGAGAGAGCTGGGGCTGTTCAGCTTAGAGAAGGCTCC
This sequence comes from Melanerpes formicivorus, assembly GCF_026170545.1. Taxonomy (NCBI): domain Eukaryota; kingdom Metazoa; phylum Chordata; class Aves; order Piciformes; family Picidae; genus Melanerpes; species Melanerpes formicivorus. The sequence goes on along the minus strand of NW_027142353.1, from coordinate 31,443,666 downwards.
AAGGAGACCTCATAGAGGCCTTCCAGGGTCTGAAGGGAGCTACAGGAAAGCTGGGAGGGACTTGTGACAAGGGCTTGGAGTGACAGGATGAGGGGCAATGGATTGAAGCTGGAATAGGAAAGATTGAGACTGGAGATTAGGAAGAAATTCTTTCCAGTGAGGGTGGGCAACAGGTTGCCCAGGGAGGCTGTGGATGACCTCTGCCTGGAGGTGTCCAAGAACAGGCTGGATGAGGCCTTGAGCAACCTGGGCTGGTGGGAGGTGTCCCTGCCCATGGCAGGGGTTGGCACTGGATGAGCTTTAAGGTCCCTTCCAACCCAACTCATTCTGTGATTCCATGCCTGGCTCCACCCCCCCTGCTGCAATTTGCTGCCCTCTCCTTGGTGCTCACAGGCTGCTGTGGAGCTGGGCTGGAGCAGGGCTTTAAATAACCTCCTCCAGACATCTCTCTGTGTTTATGTTGGACGGGTTCTGGGAGCTGGTTGACAGCAGGACTCCAGAAACAGCAGGATTGGCCAGGGAAGGAGGAGGGAGGAAGGGAGAAGGGGGAGGGAGGGAAATGGGAAGCTACCCTAAGCCTCTTTGCTACCAGGGAAAGTGCCACACTGCACCATGCTGGAAGGCAAAAGGAAAGCTTCCCTGGGAGAGGAGAATCTTCCTGCTCGCCTCATGTCTCAGTGGGACACAGATGGGGCTGGGGAAAGGTCCCAGCTGTGCTTCTGCTTGCTTTGGTCCAGGGCAGAAACTCTATGCTAGTGGAGCCTGTGTCCTGCTCAGGTGCATTGGGGATGGTCAAGGTGCATCCCTGGCTTTAGCATCTCCTTAGGAGGTGACTACCCCATCCCCTCTTCCTACATGCTTTAAATCCTGGACACTCCACTCTGCTGTGCTGAGACCTCACCTGCAGGGCTGTGTTCAGCTATGGGACCTACTGCAGAGGGTCCAGAGGAGGGTCACAAAGATGATCAGAGGGCTGGAGAGCTTCTGCTATGAAGACAGGCTGAGAGTTGGGGCTGTTCAGTCTGGAGAAAGCTCCAGGGAGACCTTGAAGCTGCATTTCAGAATCTGAAGGGGACCTGCAAGAAGGCTGGGGAGGGACTCCCCTGATGTTATGGAAGTCAAACACCTGATGTTATGGAAGTCAAAGCCAGGACACTCCTGATGTTATGGAAGTCAAAGCCAGGGACAGGGAGGAAGAACTGCCCATTGTAAGTGCAGATCAGGTTCGTGATCATCTGAAGAACCTGAAAGTGTTCAAGTCCATGGGACCCGACGGGTTACACCCACGGGTGCTGAGAGAACTGGCAGATGAGGTTGCTAAACCCCTCTCTATTATATTTCAAAAGTCCTGGCAGTCTGGTGAAGTCCCCACAGACTGGAAAAGGGGAAACATTGCCCCCATCTTCAAAAAGGGCAAGAAGGAGGAACCAGGGAACTACAGGCCAGTCAGTCTCACCTCTGTGCCTGGAAAGATCATGGAACAGATCCTCCTGGAGTCACTACTCGCTCAAAAGAATAGTGAAGAGGTGATTGGGAACAGTCAGCATGGCTTTGCCAAGGGCAAATCCTGCCTGACCAACCTGGTGGCCTTCTATGAGCAGGTGACAAAATTAATAGATGAGGGGCGAGCAACTGATGTCATTTACCTGGACCTGAGCAAAGCCTTCGACACTGTCCCGCACCACATCCTGGTCTCCAAACTGGTGACACATGGGTTTGATTGGTGGACCACTAGATGGATAAGGAACTGGCTTGATGGCCGCACCCAAAGAGTGGCTGTCAATGGCTCCATGTCCCAGTGGAGGCCAGTGACAAGCGGAGTCCCTCAGGGATCAGTCCTGGGACCTGTCTTGTTCAACATCTTTGTGGGTGCCATGGACAGTGGCATTGAGTGCACCCTCAGCAAGTTTGCTGATGACACCAAGCTGTGTGGTGCAGCAGACACGCTGGAGGGAAGGGAGGCCATCCAGAGGGACCTTGACAGGCTGGAGAGGTGGGCACAGGCCAACCTCATGAAGTTCAATAAGAGCAAGTGCAGGGTCCTGCATCTGGGTCGAAGCAATCCCAGGCACAAATACAGGCTAGGCAGTGACTGGCTGGAGGATAGCCCTGAGGAGAGAGACTTGGGGGTGCTGGTGGACAAAAAGCTCAACATGAGCTCTCAGTGTGCACTTGCAGCCCGCAAAGCCAATCAGATCCTGGGCTGCATCAGGAGAAGTGTGGCTAGCAGGTCGAGGGAGGTGATCCTCCCCCTCTACTCAGCCCTGGTGAGACCCCACCTGGAGTACTGTGTCCAGTTCTGGAGCCCCTATTACAAGAGGGATGTGGAGGTGCTGGAACGTGTCCAGAGAAGGGCCACGAGGATGATCAGAGGGCTGGAGCACCTCTCCTATGAGGACAGACTGAAGGAGTTGGGGCTGTTCAGTCTGCAGAAGAGAAGGCTCCGAGGTGACCTAATTGTCGCCTTCCAGTATCTGAAGGGGGCCTACAGGAAGGCAGGGGAAGGACTTCTCAGGATATCAGGTAGTGATAGGACTAGGGGGAATGGAATGAAGCTGGAGGTGGGGAGATTCAGGCTGGATGTGAGGAGGAGGTTCTTCACCATGAGAGTGGTGAAACCCTGGAATGGGTTGTCCAGGGAGGTGGTCGAGGCCCCGTCCCTGGGGGTGTTTAAGAGCAGGCTGGATGAGGCTCTGTCCAGCCTGATCTAGTGTGGGGTGTCCCTGCCCATGGCAGGGGGGTTGGAACTAGATGATCCTTGTGGTCCCTTCCAACCCTGAATGAAACTATGAAACTATGAAACTATGAGACTGTTCAGAAGGGCCTGGGGTGACAGAACAAGGGGCAATGGTTTGGAACTGGAGCAGGGCAGGGTTAGGTTGGACATGAGGAGAATCTTCATCATTCATCTTCACAATGAGAGTAGTGAGACACTGGAACAGGTTGCCCAGAAATATGTTTGAGGCCCTGTCCCTGGAGACATTCAAGATCAGACTCACTGTGTCCCTGGGCAGCCTGCTCCAGTTGGAGGTGTCCCTGCTGACTGCAGGGGGGTTGGGCAAGATGACCTTTGAGGGTCCCTTCTAACCTGATGCAATCTGTGTGAATCTCTGTGTGGGAATCTTCCTGAACTCCTTGCAGCTCTGTCATGACTCCATGCAGCCCCAGCTGCTCCAGAGGAGGAGCTCCTTTGGAGGGGCCAGCTCAGAAGGCAGGGTGAGGAGCACCCTGCAGGCTTGGATGGAGGAAGAGAAATTAGGATGCTTGGCATCCAGGCCAGCCTGTTGCAGATAAAGGCTCAGATGAAGTGTTGGTGGGAATTCATATGGTGCTAGGAAGGGACCAGCAGCCCTTCTGCCATCTGCCCACAAGCTTTGTCTCCTTGAGTCCAGAGATGCAGATGGAGGAGAGCATCAGGAGCTCACTGAGTACCCAAGCAGGACCTTTGGTCCACACTTTGTCAGCCCAGCCTGAGGCCTGGGCCCTCACTACTCCACAGAGCTATCCATGGTCAGCCTGGCTCCAGCCTCAGCCAGCCCCGAGGGGGAGACTGAGAAGAGGTTGAAGGAATTGTGTCTCCTAATTTGGGCCAGGGAGAAGTCCCCATGGTGGAGTCTATGAGACAGCAAGTGGCATTGGAGGAGATGAATGGAGAGAGAAGGGTGAGGCCAGTCCAAGAAGGAGGGAAGAGGATGGGAGCAGAGGACAGGGGGCACAGCTGGAGCAGGGGGAGGGGTGAGGGGCAGCTTGTCCTGCTGTGTTCCTTCTCTCTGCAGGGGATGGGGAGAGAGGTCAAAGGGTGCAGGGTGAGGGCCGGCCAAGCTTGGACAGGCACAGAGAGAAGGGAAGGAGGTGGCTGAGGGCAGGGGGTGACAGTTGGGCACAGCAGGAGCGAGGGAAAGGCATTTGGTGACAAGAAGTTCCCTCAGTGGCAGCTGTCCTTGCACAGGAGATCGTGTGCTGCTCCAGACAGGCACTGTCTGGCCGATGACTCCATCATCCCTCACATCCTGCACAAATGAATCCCTGGGGAAGAGGGGAGAGGGAGGAGAAGAGGAGTGACTGGAAGCTTTTCCTCAGCCTGGGAACCGTCTCCGCTGACATCTAGCGGCAGAACGGGCCTCTGCCTGCTGAAGAGCCGAGCTCCAGGGGGATGCTGGGGATGGCTTTGAAGGAGGGGGCGTTTTACTAGTGCTGGGATTCCCTGTCTGCTTTTTGTCTCAATGAGGCAGCCAAGCGTTTCCCTACACCTCCAAACACTATCGTTGGGGCAGTGGCACTGTTCATGGGGCCCTAGTGGGCTTTGGTCCAGCAGACAGCTTAGGGCAGGCCACGGCAGGGGGCTGGTTATGGTCACCAGCCCTCAGTTCCTGGGGGACCTGCTCTTTGCTCAGCAGCTTAGCACCACCTGAAGAGTCCAGCTGGGAAACAGTGTGGCAGGTGACCCCAGAGATCAGTGCTGGGCCCCATCCTGTTTAGTATCTTTACTGATGATCTGGATGAGGACATTGAGTTCATCATCAGTCTGCAGATGACACCAAGCTGGGGGTAGGAGTTGAGCTGTTAGAGTCTGCAGTGTGCCCAGGTGGCCAAGAAGGCCAATGGCATCCTGGCCTGCATCAGGAACAGTGTGGCCAGCAGGAGCAGGGAAGTCATCCTGCCCTCTACTCAGCACTGGTTAGGCCACACCTTGAGTCCTGTGTCCAGTTCTGGGCCCCTCAGGTTAGGAGAGATGTTGAGATGCTGGAAGGTGTCCAGAGAAGGGCAACAAAGCTGGGGAGGGGTCTGGAGCACAGCCCTGTGAGGAGAGGCTGAGGGAGCTGGGGTTGCTTAGCCTGGAGGAGGCTCAGGGGAGACCTTCTTGCTCTCTGCAACTACCTGAAGGGAGGTTGTAGCCAGGTGGGGGTTGGTCTCTTCTCCCAGGCACCCAGCACCAGAACAAGAGGACACAGTCTCAAGCTGTGCCAGGGGAGGTTTAGGCTGGAGGTTAGGAAGAAGTTCTTCATAGAGTGATTGCCCATTGGAATGTGCTGCCCAGGGAGGTGGTGGAGGTGCCATCACTGGAGGTGTTTAGGAAGAGACTGGATGGGGTGCTTGGTGCCATGGTTTAGTTGATGAGATGGTGTTGGGTGATAGGTTAGACACAATGATCTTGAAGGTCTTTTCCAATCTGGTTAATTCTATTCTATTCTATTCTATTCTATTCTATTCTAGTCTAGTCTAGTCTAGTCTAGTCTAGTCTAGTCTATCCTATCCTATCCTATCCTATCCTATCCTATCCTATCCTATCCTATCCTATCCTATCCTATCCTATCCTATCCTTGTGGCAATGACCCTTGGTGGGGATATGGACCATCAGCTCCCTGATTTTGAACCACCACTGGCCCTGACCTGCAATCCTCAGCTGTCAGCTACCTGCAAACAGGAGAGCAGCCACGCTGGCTCAGAAGACATCTTGCCCCAGAGTCCCTTTCTGTAGCCAAAAGCCCAAAGAAAACTGCAGCAAACAGCCAGGCACCACTGCCTTCAGCTGCTCTGAGGACAGGCTGAGGGAGCTGAGGGCTCTGTAGCTTGGAGCAGAGGAGCCTGAGGGATGACCTCATTGCTGTTGATAAAGATGTGCAGGGCAGTGTGGGGAAGACAGAGCCAGGCTGTGCTCAGGGATGTCCAGTGACAGGGGGGGCAATGGGGGCAAGCTGGAGCAGAGGAGGTTCCACAGGAATAGATGGGAAAAAAATCATTGTGAGGGTGCCAGAACCCTGGAGCAGACTGCCCAGAGAGGTTGTGGAGTATTCTTCCCTGGAGACTTTCCAAACCCACCTGGATGTGTTCCTCTGTGACCTGCCCTGGGTCACTCTGCCCTGGCAGGTGGGGACTGGACTGGATGATCTGTCAAGGTCCCTTCCAACCCCTAACATTCTGTGATTCTGTGATACCTGGAAGGATAACAATGGATCTGGAGGTGCTGGAAGGTGTCCAGAGCAGGGCCACAAGGAGGAGCAGAGGGCTGGAGCTGCTCTGCTATGGAGACAGACTGAGAGAGTTGGGGCTGTGCAGTCTGGAGAAGAGAAGGCTCTGAGGAGACCTTCTTGTGGCCTTCCAGTATCTGAAGGGGGCTACAGGAAAGCTGGGGAGGGACTTTTGAGGCTGTCAGGGAGTGATAGGACTGGGGGGAATAGGAAAAAAAGTAGAAATGGGTAGACTGAGATTGGATGTTAGGAAGAAGTTCTTCCCTATGACAGTGGTGAGAGACTGGCATAGGTTGGAAGTGAGCTGACTGGTGCAAGTGTGGGGATCCTTTCCTCTTGTGGTTACTTCTATAAGTGATCATCACATTTAGAATCATAGAATTGTCAGGGCTGGAAGGGACCTCAAGGAGCAAGAAGTTCTTCCCCATGAGGGTGGTGAGAGACTGGCACAGGTTGCCCAGGCAGGGGTTGTTAGCCTCCTGCCTGGAGGTTTTGAAGGCCAGACTGGATGTGGCTGTGAGCAACCTGCTGTGGTGTGAGGTGTCCCTGCCCATGGCAGGGGGGTTGGAACTGGCTGATCCTTGAGGTCCCTTCCAACCCTGACAATTCTGTGATGCTATGATTCTAACCAGGCCCTGCCCATCCTCTCCAAGCTCATGTGGGCTGCTAGAACCTCAACCACATTCTCTCTTCCCAAGACTGTGTCCCAACCTGCACAGCTTCATGTTGAGGTGTTAGGAGACCTGTAAGCATCTCTGCCGTCCTGCTCAGGCCCTCTACAAGGTCCCCTCTACCTTTCTGGAGATGGCAGATGGGTACACCTGCACCCACAGGCTTAGCTACAGAGCCCTGAGATGATGCTCTCCCATTTCTTCTTTCTTTCCTTGATGGTTCTAAGATTTCATTTCTTCTTTTGCTGCATCCATGTAAGGACCCTGCTGGGTAGCCAGAGCTGTGCAATGTCACAGAATGGCTCAGGTTGGAAGTGACCTCAGAGATCATCTCCTCCAAACTCCACACCAGGCCCAGGGACACCTCTCAACTAGACTCAGCTGCTCAAGGCCTCATCCAGCCTGGCCTTCAACACCCCCAGGCAGGAGGCAGCCACAGCCTCCCTGGGCAGCCTGTTCCAGAGTCTCACCACCCTCCTGCTGAAGAACTTCTTCCTCAGCTCCAGTCTGACCCTACTCTGCCTCAGCTTCAAACCATTCCCCCTTGGCCTGGCTCCAGACACCCTTAGCAAAAGTCCCTCTGCAGCCTTCCTGCAGGATCCCTTTAGCTATTGCAAGGCAGCTCTGAGGTCCCCCTGGAGCCTTCTCTTCTCCAGGCTGAACACCCCCAGCTCCCTCAGCCTGGCCTCAGAGCAGAGCTGCTGCAGCCCTTGGATCATCTTTGTGGCCTCCTCTGGACTCCCTCCAGTAGCTCTGTGTCCTTCTTATGTTGCTGCTCTCACCAACAGCCACTGAATTTCTGTAAAGCCTCTGGCAAGGCTTCCTAAGAGACCACAGAAAGCCAAGCAGCTCATGGCAACCTTTTTGCCCTTATCCCTTTATCCTCTGCACTTATCCCTTTATCTTCTGCCTGCCTTGAGCGATGTTTGCAAGGCAGGACTTCCCTTTGCTGACTCTTCCCAAGCAGATTATTTATCCAGTCCTGTTTAATATCTTTGTTGATGACATAGACAGTGGCACTGAGTGCAGCCTCAGCAGATTTGCTGATGACACCAAGCTGTGTGGTGCAGCAGACAGCTGGAGGGAAGGGAGGCCATCCAGAGGGACCTTGACAGGCTGGAGAGGTGGGCACAAGCCAACCTCATGAGGTTCAACAAGAGCAAGTGCAGGGTCCTGCATCTGGGTCGAGGCAATCCCAGGCACAAATCCAGGCTGGGCAGTGACTGGCTGGAAAGTAGCCCTGAGGAGAGAGACTTGGGGGTGCTGGGGGAGGAGAAGCTCAACATGAGCTCTCAATGTGCACTTGCAGCCCGCAAAGCCAATCAGATCCTGGGCTGCATCAGGAGAAGTGTGGCCAGCAGGTCGAGGGAGGTGATCCTCCCCCTCTACTCAGCCCTGGTGAGACCCCACCTGGAGTACTGCCTCCAGTTCTGGAGCCCCTCTTACAAGAGGGATGTGGAGGTGCTGGAAGGTGCCCAGAGAAGGGCCACAAGGATGATCAGAGGGCTGGAGCACCTCTCCTATGAGGACAGACTGAAGGAGTTGGGGCTGTTCAGTCTGCAGAAGAGAAGGCTCCCAGGTGACCTAATTGTGGCCTTCCAGTATCTGAAGGGGCCTACAGGAAGGCTGGGGAAGGACTTCTCAGAATCTCAGGTAGTGATAGGACTAGGGGGAATGGAATGAAGCTGGAGGTGGGGAGATTCAGGCTGGAGGTGAGGAGGAAGTTCTTCCCCATGCGAGTGGTGAAGCTCTGGAATGGGTTGTCCAGGGAGGTGGTTGAGGCCCTGTCCCTGGAGGTGTTTAAGCCCAGGCTGGATGAGGCTCTGGCCAGGCTGATCTAGTGTGGGGTGTCCCTGCCCATGGCAGGGGGGTTGGAACTAGATGATCCTTGTGGTCCCTCCCAACCCTGACTGATACTATACTATGAAGTTGCACCAGGAGAGGTTTATGCAGGACATGAGGAACAATTTTTTTCCCCGACAGAAGCAGGCCTGGACCAGGCTGCCCAGGGCAGTGGTGGAGTCCCTGGAGAGATTTTGGAGATGTGGTGCTGAAGGCCATGGTTTAGGGGTAACCTGGCACTGCTGGATTAAGAGTTGGACTCAACAACCTTAAAGGTCTTTTCCACCCTGAATGATTCTGTAACAGTCCAGCAAAGCCTCCTGGTGCTTCCCTGGCAATGTCCACACAGCCTGGCTGTCATTTTCACACCTTCTTGCTCTCATCTGTGACTGCTTATAAAAGAAAAGTTTTAAATGACAGAAGCAGCCTATTAGCACAGGAGCTCTGCTGCTCCCCTCATCTCTCACCAGCTCTTGGAGCTCCTCTCAGGCTTGGGGTGGTTGGCAGCAGTGCCTTGAGCCAAAGGCCTCTTTACCACCAGAGCAAACTGAATGGTAGAATGGACTCACAGAATCACAGAAGGTTTGGGGTTGGAAGGCATCTTTAAAGGTCATCCAGCCCAACCACCCTGCAGTCATAAAATCATAGAATCACAGAACTGTTTGGCTTGGAAGCTACCTCCAAGATCACCCAGTCCAACCTTCAACCCAACACCCCCATGGCCATCAAACCTCGTCCCCAAGTGCCATGGCCACAGGTTTCTTCAATGCCTCCAGGGATGGGGACTCCACCACCTCCCTGGGCAGCCTCTTCCAATCCCTGACCACTCTTACAGCAAAGAAAGTTTTCCTCATCTCCAACCCAACCCTCTCCTGGCACAATTTCTGGTCATGTCCTCGCATTCCATCACCTGATAGAAGGGAACAGAGACCAACCCCCTCCTCTCTCCAGCCTCCTTTTAGGGAGCTGTCAAAAGCAATGACATCTCCCCTCAGCCTCTTCTCCAGGCTGATCAGCCCCAGGTCCCTCAGTTGCTCTTCGTCAGATTTGTTCTCCAGACCCTTCACCACCTTAGCTGCCATTTAACTAGAGCAGGTTGCTGAAAGCCCCATACCTGGAAGGGTCCCAGGGCTGGGGTATCTCCCATCTCTCTGGGCAGCCTGGGATAGGGTTTCACCAAGTCACAGCATCACAGAGTGTTAGAGGTTGGAGGGGACCTGCAGAGATCATTGAGTCCAACCCCCCTGCCAAAAGCAGGATGAGAATCACAGAATGGTTTGGGCTGGAAGGGACCTCCAAAGGTCATCCAGTCCAAGCTCCTCTGCACTCAGCAGGGACATCCTCAGCTAGCTCAGGTTGCCCAGAGCCCAGTCCAGCCTCACCTTGAATATCTCCAGGGATGGGACCTCAACCACCTCCCTGGGCAACCTGTTCCAGTGTTCCACCACCCTCATGGTACAGAACTTGTTCCTCACATCCAATCTGAATCTGCTCTGCTCTAGTCTGAGATTGAGATTGCCTCTTGTCCTGTCCCTGCAGGCCTTGCAAACAGTCTCTCTGCAGCCTTCCTGTAGCCTCCTTCAGGTACTGGCAGGCTGCTATTAGGTCTCCCTGGAGCCTTCTCTTCTTCAGGCTGAACAGCCCCAGCTCCCTCAGCCTGGCCTCAGAGCAGAGCTGCTGCAGCCCCCTGAGCATTTCCCTGGCCCTCCCCTGGACCTGCTCCAGCAGCTCCCTATGCTCCCTAGGGTAGTCTGCTCAGGAACACCTCCAGGCAGGCCTTGACAGCCTCCAGGGGAGGAGACGCCACAGCCTCCCTCGGCAGCCTGCTCCAGGGCTCTCTCTCACGCTCGCTGGGAAGTTTCTCCTCGTGCTGAGGTGAACCCTTCTACGTTCCAGTTTGTGTCCATTGTTCCCTCTCACGCTGCTAGCTCCCGTCCCCGTTCATACTGGTTTTATGGCCGCTCTAATGGAGATTATGGAGGCGCAGGGCAGCCTGCCGCTGCTGAGGGAGCCTCTGACGCGGGAAGGGTTAAGCCTGTCCAAGATGGCGTCGCAAGGGAAGACTCCACTTCCCATCGGCCCCCGCTCGCTTCACGTGACCCCGCCGCTCCAATGGGGAGCGGCGGAGCGCCGATAAAGCGCTTCCGGTAGGGCCTGCTCCCTCCTTTCCGCCGGGCGGTGCGACCCAAGATGGCGGTGCAGATCTCCAAGAAGCGCAAGGTGAGGGCAGCGTTTCGGCTCTACGCGCCCGCGATGCTCCTCCATATCGGCGGGGTCGAGCTGGGGGCTGCCTCGGGATTCGTCGGAGCGGGGCGGCGGCGAGGGGATGGTGGCTGATACGGGAGGATGGAGGCGGATGCAGCTCGGCGGCCCGGCGGGGAACATGGCGGCGGCGGGAGGCCGGGGTGAGGGAAAGCGCGGGGGGCTCTGCGAGGGCTCCCGGCCAGGGTGGGGAGTCACGTTTGCCCGTCACAGCCATGCGCGGGGCTTGCAGAGGGCTGCGGGGTTGAGTGCAGAGGGGAGACAGGCCGGGGCTGGGCTGAGGGGCGCGGAGCGGTGCTGAAAGCTGCTGAACTTCCTTGTTTTTAACTTTTTTCCCCCATTGGGAAGAGGTTGGCTTTGGTGACACCCTGGCTCTGCGGAGCAGAGGGGCCGGGGGAGGGTGCCGGGCTTTGCCTGTCTTGGGGGTCCGTTCCTTGCTAGGGTGGAAACAGCAGCAAGGCTGGTGAAGGGATGTGACCCTTCTAATTAATTGAATCATAGCAGACCTAGCAGCAAGCTGTGCCTTCAGTGTGGCTGTAGCGAGGCGTCTCTAAAAACCTCAGGGGACGTGCTTCCCTGCTGCTGCTTCCCCGTGAGGGCAGAGATTCCCAGTCTGCAGGGTGGTCCCAGCGCTGAACTCCACCCAACCTCCGAGCCTGGAGGGCGTTGAGAGCTGAGAGCTCGGCCAGAGCTTGACTAGGTCTGTTCGGTTTTCAGTTTGTCGCTGATGGCATCTTCAAAGCTGAGCTGAATGAGTTCCTGACTCGTGAACTGGCTGAAGATGGCTACTCCGGAGTAGAAGTCCGAGTCACTCCGACCAGGACTGAGATTATCATCCTGGCCACCAGGTAACTGAGCTGCTGCTGGTGGAGCCTTTTAGCCTGGGGAGGAGAAGGCTGAGGGGGGGATCTCACCAATGCTTATAAATACTTTAAGGGTGGGTGTCAGGAGGACGGTACCAGGCGTTATTCAGTGGTGCCCAGTGACAGGCAAGAGGTAAGGGGCACAAGCTTGAACACAAGAAGTTCCACCTAAACAGGAGGAGAAACTACTTTGAGGGTGGCAGAGCACTGGAGCAGTCTGTCCAGAGAGGTTGTGGAGTCTCCATCTCTGGAGTCACTCAAAACTCACCTGGACCTGCTCATGGCAGGGGGCTTGGAGCTAGAGGATCCTTGAGGTCCCTTCCAGCCCTGAGAATTCTATGATTCTGTGACCTGTGCAACCTGCTGTAGGTGAGCCTGCTCTGGTGGAGAGGTTGGTCTAGATGATCTCCAGAGGTCTCTTCCAGCCCCTATGATTCTGTGCCTCTCAGATGCTGTGCAGGGCCCTAAGGGATGCTGCTGCAGGCTGAGGTACTGGGGGAAGCTGCTTGGAAGGGAGAGGCTGAAGTGATCTCAAGTGATCCAGCAATGTTACAAGCCCAGAACTAAGTTAGCTGCTGGGTCTAGAAGCTCTTTGGGATGGTTACATGCTTGGACCTGGAGGCTTTTCTCAGTCACCTTGTACTTTCTATTCCAGGACTCAGAATGTGCTGGGTGAGAAGGGGAGACGCATCCGGGAGCTGACAGCGGTCGTGCAGAAGAGGTTTGGCTTCCCTGAGGGAAGCGTTGAGGTAAAACTGTCTGAGTTCAAACAGCACTGAGGGGGTTGTGCAGCTGGGGTTGTGTGCACTGCTTGGTTGCTGTCAGCTGAAGGACTTGAAGAGAACGTAGTCCTGCAGCTGGGAAGGAAGAATAAACTGCAGCAGGACAGGCTGGGAGGGGATCTGCTGGAGAGCAGCCCTGTGCAGAAGGACCTGGGAGTCCTGGTGGGCAGCAAGTTCTGCATGGGCCAGCAATGTGCCCTGGTGGCCAAGAAGGCCAATGGGATCCTGGGATCCTGCATTCAGCAGAGTGTGGCCAGCAGATCCAGGGAGGTTCTCCTCCCCTTCTACTGTGCCTTGCTGAGACCTCACCTGGAATATTGCATCCAGTTCTGGGCTCCCCAGTTCAGGAGGGACAGGGATCTGCTGGAGAGAGTCCAAGGGAGGGCTACAAGGATGCTGAAGGGACCTGGAGCACTGCCTGTTGAGGAGAGGCTGAGAGCCCTGGGGGTGGTTAGTCTGGAGAGGAGAAGACTGAGAGGTGATCTAATAAATGTTTATAAACACCTGAGGGCTGGGGGTGAGGAGGGAGGGGACAGGCTCTGCTCAGCTGTGCCCTGGGATAGGACAAGGGGCAATGGATATAAACTACAGCTCAGGAGGTTCCACTTCAACATGAGGAGGAAAAACTTCTCTGTGACAGTCACAGGGCACTGGAGCAGGCTGCCCAGAGACATTATGGAGTCTCCTTCTCTGGAGACTTTCCAGCCCCATCTGGATGTGTTCCTGTGTGACCTGTGCTGGATTCTATGGCCCTGCTCTGGCAGGGGGGTTGGACTCGATCTCCAGAGGTCCTTTCCGACTCCTGACATCCTGTGGGCCTATGAACTTGGGGTGTGTTCTTGTTCTACCTCTTCTCACAAAATGCTTGATATCCAAAATGCTTTGCTCTTTGGGGTGTTCTGAGTGCTGTCACTTGGGTTTTCCCAACAGGACAGATAAAGCTTTTTTAAACTCCTGTAGATTTTATAGCAGATGTTGCTGTCCCAGTATTGAGGGTGAGAATGTAGGAATCCTTGAGGTTGGGAAAGGCTTTGAAGATAATCAAGCCCAACCACCTAGTCTGAACAGCAGCATGTTTGGTTTGGGTGTGTTTCTGTTGCCCTTACTGAATTCAAATGCCTCTGACACAGGATCAGAGAATGGTGGGAGGTTGGAAGGGACCTCTGGAGATCATCCAGTCCAAGCTCCCTGCTAAAGCAGGGGGCACCTAGAGCAGGTTCCGCATGATCACAGTGGCCAGGGGTATTGGAAGCTCTCTAGAGAAGGAGACTCCACAACCTCTCTGGGCAGTCTGGGCCAGGGCTCCAGCACCCTCATACCAAAGAAGTTTCTCCTCATATTCAGATGGCACCTCCTGGGTTCTGGTTTGTGCCCCTTGACCCTTGTCCTGTCCCTGGACACCACTGAGGAGATCCCAGCCCCATCCCCTTGCCTCCTGGAGCCCCTTGAGCTCTTACTGAGCACAGAGAAGATCCCTTCTGGGGCTGCTCTTCTCCAGGCTCAGTCAGCCCCAGGGCTCTCAGCCTTTCCTCCTAACAGAGGTGCACCAGGCTCCTCAGCAGCTTCCCAGCCCCCTGGGCTCTGTCCTTATAAAGAAAGTGTGTTGGTGTAGAAGGGTCTCTGAAATTAGAGCATGATAGTGTAATCACTGCCAGTATTTCCAGCCTGCATGTTTGAAATCTCCTGCCCTTGTTTGTCCTTTGCTCTCTTAACGTTTGGGGGGTGGAGGAAGTGTGGTCTGGGGGTGATGCTGACATTGATTCCTGCTTGGTCAGTCTTGTTGGATCCCATTCCACAGTGAAAATTGCTGATCATCTCCAGCAAGTGCTTAGAGTGGTGTGGACCTTGGAGCACATCATCATTTGTCTGCTCTAGGAACATTGTGCATGGGTTTGAAGGCTTCTAAAGCACCAAACTTTGGTCTTTGGCGCATGTTAGCTGTCAATAACACTTCAACTCTCTCAGCTTTTGTACTTCAAGCCTGAAGTTGGATTTTAATCCTTAAACTGATGTAAAAAATTGTCTCAAATGAAGTTCTTGGATGCCTCCCTCCACTGATCCCTTAAGTTCTGAACCTGAAGAAGCTCATGGAGACAGTTCTTATAGTCTCCTGACCTTCAGTGGAGTCTCATCAGCTCTGCCAGGAGTGGGAGACCGGCACCAAAAGAGTTCAGTGAGTGTAGTGTCCAGGGATAAAGTTTTCTAGGAGGAGAAGAAATGGCCTCAAGTTACCTCAGGGGAGGTTTAGGTTGGACTTCAGAAGAAACTTCTTCACTGCAACAGGTTCTCAAACCCTGGCCCAGGGTGCTGGTTGAATCCCCATCCCTGGAGGTGTTTCAGAGAGGCAGAGCTGTGGTGCTGAGTGCCATGGTTTAGCCCCAGCCTTGGCAGAGTTAGAGAATACTTGGAGCAGATGATCTTGAAGGCCTTTTCCAACCAAACCAGCTCTGAGATTCTGTGCCTGCAGGTACACGTGGAGGGACTGACTGGAGTGGGTGTAGAGGGTGAGGCACTGTAGCTTGAGGTTTTCTGTGCTCTGTTCCATCCAAAGTGCAGTGGCACAGCCCTGGTTTTGAGTTGGCTTCTTTTCTTTCCTAGCTGTATGCCGAGAAGGTGGCCACGAGAGGCCTGTGTGCCATTGCCCAGGCAGAGTCCCTGCGCTACAAGCTGCTGGGAGGCCTAGCGGTGCGCCGGTGAGTACAGAGGCCTGAACAGCCTGGCCCAGCCCCTGGCATTCAAAGGCCACCCCAGAAAACCTCCTTGCCAAGTCCTCTGTTGTTTGGAAGTCCAGTAATGCTGTGCTGGGGCAGGGCAGTTCATAAGAGAGTTGGACTAATGGGGGTGTCTGGTGGGTGGATAGCTGGACTTGAGCTGGCACCGAGTCCTGGGCTGATCCCTGGCAGCAGGGGCAGGGAGGAGATTCTGCCCTTCTGCTGCACTCTGCTGAGACCCCACCTGCAGTGCTGGAGCCAGCTCTGGAGTCCTTAGCACAGCACAGACAGGGACCTGTTGGAGTGGGGCCAGAGGAGGCCACGACCATGATGGGAGGGCTGGAAGCCATCTCTTGTGAGGCCAGGCTGAGAGAGTTGGGATTGTTCATCCTGGAGGAGAGAAGGCTCCAGGGAGACCTTCTGGTGGGCTTGCAGTACTTAAAGAAGGGGCTAGAGCAAAGCTGAGGGGAGAGACATTTTAGTAGAGCTTGTAGTGATAGGACAAGGGATGATGGTTTTAAAACTAAAAGAGGGAGACCCAGACTGGATGTAAGGAAGAAATATTTTTAGACTGAGGGTGGTGAGTCCCTGCTCCAGGTTGCCCAGAAAGGTGAGAGGTGCCCCATCCCTGGAACCATTCCAGGTCAGGTTGGATGGGCCTCTGAGCAACCTGATCTAGTGGAAGATGTCCCTGTTCACTGCAGAGTGGTTGGACTAGAGGACCTTCAGAAGTCCCTTCCATTCTATTCTATGATGGTTTTGACTGTTTCACTATACAGAAGCTTTTGTTGAGCACACAGATAGTTACTTAAAGTCACTAAGGGTAGTAGGGGCTAGATAATGGATTTCAGACATAGAAATTGAAGTCTAGGAGTAGATGAGGTTTGCATTTCTGTCATTGTGCATAAGTGGGGGGAGGAGTGAAAACCAATTGCAGTTGGCTGAATTGCAGTTGAGGTGGCAGTGGCCTTGCATCTCAGATCCCTTCGGTGATGATAAGATGACGAGTCAGAAATGGATGCCTCTTGTTGCAGCACCTCTGCAGTGCCATGTTCTGTGGTGCTGTGTGTGGATCTGCAGCAGGAGCACCCTCTCACCATTGAATGATTCTGAGGCATTTGTCTGAGAAGGGCTGAGGAGCTGCACTCCTGCTGTGGCCACCTTCAGCTGTGGAGTGGCTGTGGTGTCACAAAGAGTCTCACTCTTGACAGTCCCACAAGGATCATCCAACACAAGAGGTTTATTTTTCCCCCCTCTATGGTGTGAAGGTATTTGCTGCTTTGACAGAGCTTTGGTTGCATATTTGTGTTCAGAAGGCTTCTTACAAACAAAAGCTGGAATGTGATCCTGCTTGAAACTGGGATAAAACAGATCCATGGAGCGTGGCTTTGGCAGTGGGGTGAAGGCCGTGGCTGTTTGTGGTGGGTTGGGAATTGCCCCCAACATGGAATTGCCAGACCAGCTCAGTTGGAAGCAAATGAAGCTGTATTTACAAGCAAAGCTACAATCTACAAGGAAAGGCAGTGAATATGTACAAAAGATACATCACTTGCAATATTAACAGGTATTTACAATTGATAAACAGCACAAGACCCACCTCTGGACAACCAGGGGAGCTAATAGCTTCTCCTTCCCTCTACCCTCCTGTACACAAGGGTCAAGAGAAAGAGCAGAGAGACTTAGCCCCCACGAAGCAATGCAGCCAAGGTCAGCAAAACCCAGCAACCTGTGACAGAACAAGAGGATGCAGTCTCAAGCTGCACCCAGGGAGGTTTAGGCTGGATGTTAGGAAGAAGTTCTTCCCAGAAAGAGAGATTTGCCTTTGGAATGTGCTGCCCAGGTTGGTGGTGGAGTCACCATCACTGGAGGTGTTTAAAAAGAGCCTGGATGAGGCACTTGGTGCCATGGTTTAGTTGATGAGATGGTGTTGGGTGATAGGTTGGACTGGATGGTCTCGAAGGTCTTCTCCAACCTGGTTAGTTCTGTAAGCATCAGCCAGAGCAGAGGAAGCAAAAAGAGAGGAAGGTAGTTCACCTGTCTTAAGTTTTATGGGAAGCTACCTGTCCACTGGGATTATTTAGAGCTGATCGTCATTTTCCTTTTTACATCCAAGAGCAGTTTATTTGCCTTCCACTGCTCTCTCTTCAAGACCTGTGGAAAGCTTTGGATGCACGGCCTGACCCCCCCCCCCCCCCCGCTGTCGCTGCTCTCTCCCTGCAGAGCCTGCTACGGCGTCCTCCGCTTCATCATGGAGAGCGGCGCCAAGGGCTGCGAGGTGGTGGTGTCTGGCAAGCTCAGGGGCCAGCGTGCCAAGTCCATGAAGTTTGTGGATGGTTTGATGATCCACAGCGGGGACCCGGTCAACTACTACGTGGACACGGCGGTGCGTCACGTCCTCCTCCGGCAGGGTGAGTGGCGGGGCTGCAGGCCCCTGGGCGGCTGGCTTCCCACTCGCGGTGCCCGGAGAGCGCGGCGCCTGCCCTCCCCTTCCTGCCGGCGCGGAGCCTCCCTCTGCCAGCTCGCCCGGCGGGATGCACCACTGGTCCTGCAGGGTTGGGTCAGCTGTGCTGCCACGGGGTGTTCTGACTCTGAGCAGTGCGCTGCAGCACTTCTCCTCCGGAGACAGGCTGAGAGTTGGGGTTGTGCAGTCTGGAACAGAGAAGGCTCCCAGGAGACCTTGTGGCCTTCCAGGATCTGAAGAGGGCCTGCAAGAAAGCTGGGGAGGGACTCTTTAGGATGTGAGGTAGTGATGGGACTGGGGGGAATGGAGCAAAACTGGGAGTGGGTAGATTCAGGCTGGATGTGAGGTTTAAACAGGCAGGAGTTCAGACTAAGCAGAATATGTGGGGTTTGATGCACTGGACCATAGGGAAGGTGTTAAGGGTCCTGTGTGAGGACCAAGATTTTGGGGTGTAGAAAGGTTCAGAAAAGAGAGGAATCCATGGCTAAGTGTAGTAAACATCATGAAGACAGATTGAGAGAGTTGGGGTTGTTCAGTCTGGAGAAGGAAAAGCTCTGAGGAGAGCTAACTGTGGCCCTCCAGTATCTGAAGGGGGCTACAGGAAAGCTGGGGAGGGATTTTTTAGGGTGTCAGGGAGTGATAGGACTGGGGGGAATGGAACGAAACTAGAAATGGGTAGATTGAGATTGGATGTTAGGAAGAAGTTCTTCCCCATGAGAGTGGTGAGACACTGGCACAGGTTGCCCAGGGAGGTGGTGGAAGCCTCATGCCTAGAGGATTTGAAGGCCAGGCTGGATGTGGCTCTGAGCAACGTGATCTGGTGTGAGGTGTCCCTGCCCATGGTGGCAGTTTGGAACTGAATGATCCTTGAGGTCCCTTCCAACCCTGACAATTCTATGATTCTGAAATCTGTTTTCTTGGCCTTTTGTAGCTAAGTCCTTGCTGTGCAGGTGAGATCTGAAGTAGAATTTTGTTTGTGAATGGAAAGGAGAAGGGGTCTGCAGCAGACAGCAGAACTTTCTGTGTCATCCCACTTGACTCCCTGCTCTAGTGGTGAGGATGAAATGTATCCACTTGAGAATGTGACTTGATATTTTCCATACTCTTAACTCACATCCTGCAGGCTCTGAGGTTGATAGCAAAGCAGCTTAGAGATTAAATTCATGCTGACTGAGCCTCAGGGCTGCTGGCAGTTTGGATTCTGGCTTTCTTGGCTGCTAGGGGTAGGCAGGGTGCCACAAGACCCAAGAGAAAACAAGTGCCAGACACTTCTCCCCCATTGCTGTGTGCTGGCGAGTCTTCCCAGCTAAACCAGCCAAGCCTGCTTAACACTTGTCCTTCCTGCTGGTAAAACACAAATGAATTCTGCATCTTAGTTGATTTTGGGAACACTTGGTGTGGGGACAGCACCATAGGCAAAGCTCTGCTCCACCTTCCCTTCGGTGATGACACGATGACGAATCAGAAGGGATGTCCTTGTGTCATTGCAGCCATGGCCAGGGCCACGTTCTGTGGTGCTGTGCTGAGGCTGCCTTGGGCAGGACACTCCCACTCATTGGATGATTTAGAGGCATTTGTCTGAGAAGGGATGGAGAAACCCAATGAATTCCCTGGGAGGCTGAGCTGAGTTTATCCCAGGAAGGTTTAAAGCAAGGCTTGGCATGGCTTAAGGTTGGATATTAGAAGAAACTCCTTCACTGAGAGGGTTCTCAAACACTGCGACAGGCTCCCCAGCAGGGTGGTGGAATCCCCATCCCTGAAGGTGTTTAGAAGATGCAGTGATGTGGTTTCTTCACAGTCCTGAGGCAGTGAGTTGGATAAAGGCAAACAGGCTGCTGTAAAATCAGAGTAGTTACATTTTTAAGCTCTCACACTGTATTAATCACAGACACATTCAGATTGGAAAAGACCCTCAGGGTCACCAAGTCCAACCCAGAACCCTACTCTACAAGGTTCACTTCTAAACCATAACCCCAAGCACCACAGCCAAATGACCTTTAAAGACATCCAGGGTTGGTGACTCAAGCCTGGATGTTGATGTGAATGAACCTTTATCTTCAGTGTTGTCTGGAGATGTCTTTGGTAGCCTACATTGTATCCCTGGGGCCTTGTCCCTGCTGAAGATGTGCTTGATACTGTTTCTCATGAGCTCTGTGTTGTCCTGTCACCTTTTGCAGGAGTGCTGGGGATCAAAGTAAAGATTATGTTGCCTTGGGACCCAAGTGGAAAGATTGGCCCCAAAAAGCCTCTTCCAGACCACGTCAGCATAGTGGAACCCAAAGAAGAGATCTTGCCCACCACTCCCATTTCAGAGCAGAAAGGTGGCAAACCAGAACAGCCAGCCATGCCTCAGCCAGTTCCCACTGCCTGAGGGGTAAGTGCCTGCAGGGGGTGGGGGGATCCATGTGGAACTGGGGGTGCTTCACCAAAAAACGCTTTACAGGGGCTGGGATACTGGAGGGGAAAGAGCTGCTGGGTTGAGTTGAGTTTTGCCCAGGACGATGAAGTGGGGGACCTGGTTTGAGGCAAGCTGCAAACCAGCCAAGCACACCCTTCAGTGAAGATGAGATGACGAGTCTGAAAGGGAATAACCTTGTCCAGGTGTCTGCTTTCCATGTTGTGTTCTGCAGCATGGATCTGGGCACCTTGGCTCCCAGCCTGAGTGACACAGAGGCATTTGTCTGAGAAGGGTTCAGTGCTGTGGGTGTTCTCACATGGTGACCTGCTGCAGGTGACAGCACAGGCTCTATAGTCCTCACTGGCCATGGGATACAGTTTGGGGTATAGGCCTAGCAGTGATGAGTGTGGTGTGGGGCTGGTTTTGTGTGTAGATCGCAGCATGGTGGGAGTTGGAAGGGAGCTTTGGAGACCACCCAGTCCACCCCCCCTAATCCAGCAAGGGCACCTCCAGCAGCTTGCCCAGGAGCACAATTGCCAGGGCTGTTGGAAGGTCTCCACAGAAGGAAACTCCACAACCTCTGTGGGCAGCCTGCTCCAGGCTTCCAGCACCCTCACACTAGAGAGTTTTCTCCTCATCTTCACATGGAACCTCCTGGGTTCCAGTTTGTGGCTCTTGCCCCTTGTGATGGTAGGCACCAGTGAGAAGAGTCTGGCTCCATCCTCCCCTTTAGCTCTTGCTAAGCATTGCTCAGATTCCCTCTGGGGTTGCTCTTCTTCTGGCTCTCAGCCTTTGCTCCTCACAGAGCTGCTTCAGGCCCCTCAGCATCTTCCCAGCCCTTGCTGGACTCTCTCCAGTAATTCCCTGTCTCTTGACCCCAGAACTGGCCCCAATAAAATAAAGGTTTTAAATCCTGTCTCCCTAAAAGCGGAGCTTCTAAGACAGCTTGGGAGACTTCCTTAGCTACTGGTGACAGCCAGGCTGTGGTGTTCTCTGAAGAGAGAGAGTTTACAGGGCCTCACTGAACCAAGGGAATCTGAACTAGGAAGATCTGCTCCTGTGGGGACACTGCATGAGGACCATCAGGGAAAACACAAGCAATGAGAGATGCCATTTAGCTGGAGAACTTGGAGCCTGTTCAGCTGAGTGTTGTGGGTAGGAAAATGGTTGTGGGAAAGAGTTGTGCCACCATCTCACTCAGTATTTTGTTGTGTTTGGTTTTTTGTTTTGTAGGGTTTGTAACATCTGCAACCAGAAGCTTGACTGTCCTGACAACATCTCTTAATAAAATCACAAAAGACAGGGCTTGTAGAGGTGCTCTTTGGTCACAAGATGCCTGACTCCCACCTTGGGCATGACAGGAATTCTGCTGCCTTGCTTCCACCTGCTGTTAGGTTGTTGGAGTGAACTTGACAGATCCTGATCTAAACAACGTGGAGATGAAATGGCTGCTGTGTGGCAGAGCTGGAGCAGCAGCAGGATGTTGAGGATGGTGGAGAACACCTCAGGGACTGGAGCAGTCCTGGTAGCTTCACTTACTGGTCCCTCTCTCCAAGGTTTCCAGGAGGGGGAGCTTGTTCAGCCATGTCCAGAGCAGTTCAGCATTTAGACCTTTGTGGCTTAATCACAGAATGGTAGGGGTTGGAAGAGAGCTCTGGAGATCATTGAGTCCAAACCCCCTACCAAAGTAAGTTCACCTAGAGAAGGTCACACAGGAACACATCCAGGTGGGTTTTGAATGTCCCCAGGAGACTCCACCACTTCTCTGGACAGCCTTTTACAGTGCTTTGCCACCCTTAAATGACAGAAATTCCTCCTCATGTTTGCATGGAACTTCTCATGTTCAAGTCTGCGCCTGCTGCCCCTTGTCCTGTCACTGGGCACCACTGAACAAAGGCTGACACCCACCCTTGAGCTCAGCATTGATGAGATCCCCCCCTTTCAGTCTTCTCCAGAGTTAACAGCCCCAGCCCTCTCAGCCTGCCTTCCTTCCCCAGAGCTGTTTCAGTCCCCTCAGCATCTTGGTAACCCTTTGCTGCACCCTCTTCAGCAAGCCCCTGTCCTTGAACAGGTGAGCCCAGAACTGGACACAACACTCCAGCTGTGGCTTCACCAGGGCAGAGTAGAAGGGGAGGAAAACCTCCTTTGACCTGCTGCTGGCCACACTCCTGGCCACCCAGGATACCACTGGCCTTGGCCACAAGGGCACATTGCTGTCCCCTGCAGAGCTTGCTGCCCACCAGCACCCCAAGGTCTTTCCCCACAGAGCTGCTTTCCAGCAGGGCAGCCTCTAACCTGTTCTGGTGCATAGAGTTGTTCCTCCCCAGGGGCAGGACCCTACCCTTGCTGAATTTCATGAGATTCCTCTGCCCAGCTCTGCGGCCTGGCCAGGTCTTACTGCCAGCACAGTCTGATGGGTGTCACCCCTCCTAGTTTGGAACCATCAGCAAACTGGCTGAGGGTCCCCTCTGTCCCTTCAGCCAGGGCCTTGATGATGGTGTTTATTAAGTCTGGACCCAGTAATGATGCCTGGGGAGCACCACTAGCCACAGCTTTCCAGCTGGGCTCTGCACCCTTGACCACCACCCTCTGGGCTTTGTTTAGCCAGTTCAGGATCCATCTCTGTCCACTCTCAGACTCCCTGAGCTTAGCTCTGGAGATGTTAGGGGAGTGGTCAGTGTCCAAAGCCTTGCTGAAGCCATAGAATGGGTTGGGTTGGAAGGAACCTTAAAGATCATCTGGTTCCACCCCCCCTGACATGGGCAGGAACACCTTCCACTAGAGCAGGTTGCTCAAAGCCTCATCCAACCTTCAGAAGCTGATTGTTGCATTAACAAAAACTGGACAAATTTGCTGCCCAGGCAGAACTTTTTGATTCCCAGGAGGCTTCTCAGCAGGGAGCTGGCAACCAGCTTGAGAGCTGGAAGTTCAAAGGTATGGTGTCAGGAACTGGTCTGTCTGGCAGCATCTTTGGATGTGTAATCCTCAGCCATCCTGCTCCCAGCTTCCCTGGCAGGCTTCCTGGAAACCCAACCTGGCAGGGTGCTGCTGGGAAGCTGCTTGAGTGTCAAAACAGCTGATTTCTTCTCAGGGTGTCAGGGAGTGAGGGATTGGAGGATTCTGTGCACATCTTTTGAGTGGAAACCATAAAAACAATCCACAACCAGCTTTTGCATCTTGAGTGTGGGAGTGAAAAGGCAGAAGGTGACAGAGCAGCTTTGTCACTTTGTAGGGGCAGGGACTGTGTGAAAGCTGGAAGGCCTGAAGCAAGAGGAGTGACAGCCAGTGCAAAGCCTTCCATGGGTCTGATACCTTACAGTCCTCTAGAGCAGCTGGAAGCCTTTCTAGTCCTCCAGTGAGGGTGGCTTTCCTGGAGGTCACTCAGCTGCTTTCTGCTTTCCAGCCCTCCAACCTGCTCTGTCACAGCATTGTCAGGGTTGGAAGGGACCTCAAGGATCAGCCAGTTCCAACCCCCTGCCATGGGCAGGGACACCTCACACTACAGCAGGTTACTCACAGCCACATCCAGTCTGGCCTTAAAAACCTCCAGGTGTGAGGCTTCCACTACCTCCCTGGGCAACCACCCTCATGGGGAAGAACTTCCTAACATCCAGTCTGGATCTGCCCATTTCTATCAGCCTCTTCATGTTACAGAGGTGATCACTGGGAAGATCAAGAGAGGTTTAGTTGCTTGGGTGTAGTTGGGGTGATCTTTCTGTACCTCTTGCTGGAGGAGGCTGAGGGGAGACCTCATTGCTGTGTACAGCTACCTGAAAGGACATTGTGGAGAGGCTGCTGCTGGTCTCTTCTCACAGGGAATGAGTGATTGAACAAGAGGGAATGGCCTCAAGCTGTGCCTGGGTAGCTTTAGACTGGACAGTAGGAAACATTTTTCCCCATCCAGAGTGGTCAGGCACTGGAATGTGCTGGGCAGGGAGGTGGTTGAGTCCCCAAGCCTGGCTGTGTTTCAAGGTGGTTTGGATGTCATGCTTAGGGCTATGGCTTAGGGGTGAGCCTTGTAGAAAGTAGGGTTCTGGGTTGGACATCGTGATCCCGAGGGTCTTTTCCAACCTGAATGTTTCTGTGGGTCTGTGGTATGTTCAGAGAAGTTGTGAGTGCCACATCAAGGATTATCCTGTTTTGTTGAGACCCAACCTAAAATGTTGTGTCTGCCTTGAGTCCTCAGCACAAGGACTTATTAGAGCAGGTCCTGATGAGAGAACATGATCAGAGGCCTGGAAGCCCTCTGCTGTGAGGAGAAGGTGAGAGTGTTGGGGTTGTTCAGCATGGAGAAGACAAGGCTCTGGGGAGACCTTCTGGTGGCCTTTCAGGAGTTAAAAGGGCTGATAAGTAAGATGGGGACAGAATTTTTATCAGGGCCTATTGTGACAGGACAAGGGGGGGATGGTTTGGGACTAAGAAAGGGAGATTCAGACTGGAGAGAAGGAAGAAATGCTTGAGGCTGGCGAGACCCCATCCCAGCTTGCCCAGGGAGGTGGTAGATGTTCTGTCCCTGGAACCACCCCAGATCAGGTGGTCTGGGGCTCTGTGCAGCCTGCTGTAGTTGCAGATCTCCCTGCTGACTGCAGGGGGAGCGGACTGGATGCTCTTTAAACGTCTTTTCCAACCCAGAGAATTCAGTGATTGTTCCATAGTGGCCAAAGTCCACCCATGTGAGCTGAGTACCTTTCCAGCACGCAGTGGTTGGAGTGACCACCACCATGAACTCATGGGCACAGCAGTGGTGCAGGATTTACAGCTCTTTTCCTCCTGTTTCTCCAGATCAGATCCCACCTTTGGGTTGCAGGAAACTTTTCCTGATGTCCAGCCTGAACCTCTCCTGGTACAACTTGAGGCCATTTCCTCTTGTGTTGCTTGTTCCTTGGGAGAAGAGACCAACCCCCACCTGGCTCCAGCCTCCTTTCAGGGAGCTGCAGAGAGCAATGAGGTCTCTCCTCAACCTCTTTTTCTCCAGGCTCAACACCCCCAGTTCCTTCAGCTGCTCCTCACCAGCCCTGCTCACCAGACCCTTCCCCAGCTTGGTTGCCTTTCTCTGGACCTGCTCCAGCACCTCAGTGTCTCTTGTAGTGAGGAACCCAAAAACTGAACCCAGTATTGAGTGTGTGGCCTCACCAGTGCTGAGGAGACAATCACTGCCCTGCTCCTGCTGGCCACATTCTTGCTGATCCAAGCCAGGGTGCTGGTGGCTTTCTTGCCCACCTGGGCAGACGCTGCTTTATCTTCAGCTGCCTGTTGATCACCACTCCCAGGTCTTTTATCTACTGGGCAACTCTCCAGCCACTCTTCCTCAAAGCCCTGGAGTGTTTGTGGAGGTCTTATGTCCAAAGTGCTCCAGTTGAACCTCATTCCATTGGCTTTGACCCATTGATCCAACCTGTCCAGGTCCCTCTGTAGAGCCTGCCAACCCCTCAAGCAGAGCCATGGGGATGGATCTCTTGTGTATGAAGTGTTATTTTTGTCCAGTCTTAACAGGTTGAGAAGGGTGCATTGCATTTAAGGATGTCAAGAAAGCTCTCTTCAGCTCATAGAGGATCAAGAGCTCAATGTGAAGTTGGAGACCTGTGACAAGTGGAGTTCCTTGGGGATCTGTTGTGGGTCCAGTACTGTTTAACACCTTTGTCAGGCATTGAGGCAGCAAGTTTGGGGGTGCCTCCAAGTTTGTGGTGAGCTGGACTCAGTGGAAACCAGGGATGGCATCCAGAAGGATGTGGACAGGCTTCAGAAGTGGGCCAGGGACAGCTGCATGAGGGCCAACAAGTCACAGTGCAAGGGCCTGCAGCTGGGTCAGGCCAAGCCCAGGCACAAAGCCAGGCTGGGTGCAGAGTGGGGTGAGAGCAGCCCTCAAGAAAGAGACTTGGGGGTGCTGGGTGCTGAGCAGCTCCCCAGGAGCCAGCAGTGCCCTCAGGCAGCCCAGCAGGCAGCTGTGTGCTGGGCTGCAGCCAGAGGAGTGTGGGCAGCAGGGCAAGAGAGGGGATTCTGCCCCTTGGCTCTGCTCAGACCCCACCTCCAGTCCTGCCTCCAGTTCTGCTGTCCCCAGCACAAGGAGGACACAGAGCTGCTGGAGGGAGTCCAGAGGAGGCCACAAAGATGATCCAAGGGCTGCAGCAGCTCTGCTCTGAGGCCAGGCTGAGGGAGCTGGGGCTGTTCAGCCTGGAGAAGAGAAGGCTCCAGGGGGACCTCAGAGCTGCCTTGCAATAGCTGAAGGGATCCTGCAGGAAGGCTGCAGAGGGACTTTTGCTAAGGGTGTCTGGAGCCAGGCCAAGGGGGAATGGTTTGAAGCTGAGGCAGAGCAGGGTCAGACTGGAGCTGAGGAAGAAGTTCTTCAGCAGGAGGGTGGTGAGACTGGAACAGGCTGCCCAGGGAGGCTGTGGCTGCCTCCTGCCTGGGTGTGTTGAAGGCCAGGCTGGATGAGGCCTTGAGCAGCTGAGTCTAGTTGAGAGGTGTCCCTGGGCATGGTGTGGAGGTTGGAGGAGATGCTCTCTGAGATCCCTTCCAACCTGAGCCATTCTGGTTTCTGTCTCCACCCAACCCCTACCAGAGCTGACTGGTGGCTGCCAGAGCTTCATTGAAAAAGTTTTATTGCAAAATTAGACAACTGCTACTGCGTGGTACAAGACAACAAAAGCCATCAGACACCTGCATCCACATGATGCAAGGGGCTCCCAACCTCCCACAGTGTGTTCTGACCTTGCCCCCACCCCTTTTACCCACCCCCCACACCAGCACCTTCATCATCCTCCTAATCCCTGACTTGCTGCAGCCTGTGGGTCTCAGTGCACTGATTCATTGACTTGTGCTTAGGATACTTGGGCTTCAGGCTTCCTGTGGGTTGCCTCCTAGAGTGGGGGAAAAAGCACCTGGGAATGTGATTTGGGAAGAGGTTTTAAGGCCAGGAGCCTCCCATCCTGGCTGGTTTGGATTAGGGCAGAAGAGCTTTTCTGCACTTGTGTCACCTTGCAAACCTGGTCAGGTTAGACTTGGGGGGGGACTTGAGCTGCTGGAGCTTTGCCTGTGGAAAACCATCCAAGAGGGGTTTGTGGAGCTGCAGGTTAATAAATAAGTGGAAACAGTCCTGGGTGTGGCCTGAGGAGCTGCAGTAGTGGGCTTCTGGGTTGTGGCAACCTGAGAGTAGGCACTTTGGCAAGGGAGCTAAACCAAAGAAGGGCAAAGCAGGCACTGTCCTTGCTGGTTTCAGTGAAGGGACCATTTGTGATGCACAAATTCCTCTCAAGGTTCCCATCTCTGGCTTTGGGAGTGCCTCTCAGTGAGCAGCAGCAAGACCTTACCTGACACCTGCTTCATTGCTGGTAGGATCACACCAGTTCCTTCTTTAGTATTAACCCTTAAAGAGAAGAGCCTAGGGGTGGCCTCCAAGTGTAGGCTGGAGCAGGCTGTGCATCTTTTCAGGCATAAACATGAAAGTAAGGCTAAACATTGTTTGGTTTTCAGCATGCCCT
This sequence comes from Melanerpes formicivorus, assembly GCF_026170545.1. Lineage (NCBI taxonomy): Eukaryota > Metazoa > Chordata > Aves > Piciformes > Picidae > Melanerpes > Melanerpes formicivorus. The sequence goes on along the minus strand of NW_027142353.1, from coordinate 31,416,229 downwards.
TACCCAGGTCAGCCAAGAGGGATCTAAAGTAGCATGGAGAAGAGGAGCTTCTGGCAAGGGTCATTAGAAAGTCAGCTAACAGCAGGTTTAAAGCAGCAGAGTCCAGCAAGAAAACTGAACTTGATTCATCTCCCTTTGAGAAGCCAACAGGAGTCTCTTGGTCTCCCTATGGGAACTGACTGAGGTACCAGCCCTGGTTGGTAGCTGGGAGAATCTTCACCAGTGGTAACTCTTCCCCATCCCTCTGCTGCTGGAGAAGCAGCAAGAGAAGGGGAGCTGCTCTGTTTGGCTGCTATGGGATGTTTAATTCCAAATGCTGGCCCAAGAGCTCCCTGAGGGGTGGAGCATGGTGATTTCTGTCATAGAATCATTTTGGTTGGAAAGGACCTTTAAGGACATTGAGTCCAACCATTACCTAAGTCTACCAAGTCTGGTGCTAAACCATGTCCCTTAGCACCACCAGGGTGGTGAAAGGACCTCTCTCAGGTTTGCCCCTCTGCTCTTTGGCCTCTTTCCTGACACCCCAAGTCACTTACTTCTCTGAAGTGTTAAGCAAAGGTGCACTTGACTGCAGCAACTTTGGAGGTCATTTATGATGGCTGAAGCATCTAACAGTCATCCAGAGCAGGGTTTTGTAGGACATTCCATGTCCTACATTCCATTCTTACACACAGTCACGGTCCTGCTTTGCTCCCAGGGCCATGGAGGTGGCTGGATCACAGAATTGGCCCTTTGTGCTTTGTTACAGACTTGTGAAGGCAGAAGAAAGAAGCAAGGAACAACTGAGAAGCTACCAGAGAAGCTGTGGTGTGGTTCTGCTTAGCATGAAATTGGGAGAAGAGCCAAGTGGCAGAGCTAAGCATGCAAGAAGTATTTGGGATAGAGGCAGGGGAGGGCTTGAGCCTTTGCAGGGCTGATGGTAGCAGCAAAGTTCTTAGCAGGAGGCTTCACAAGTGCAGGGAGGAGGAGCCCAGGCATCATCCTGAACATCTCAGCTGAGACAGTGCAGACTGCTTCCCTTCCACTCCTGGTGACCCTCTTGTGCCAAAGCTCCCCTCCTTTCTCTCTCTCTCTCTCTCTGGAGGGTGGGTTTGTGCAATCAAGTGTTTTGGTTTTGTTTTTTGGGGTGAGGTAAAGTGTTCTGTTGGTTCCTCCTCACAAATGCACCCTGGTCTGAATAGCACCCATAGTTCCAGAAGGATACAAAAGAAGTGTTTCCCCTTTCTTTGAAATCCCCCCACTGAAAAACAACCAACAACGAACCCAAAGCTCTGCCAAAACAAAAACCTTCTCCCCACCTTCCCCTCCCCCCCCCCAAACCCAACTACAACTCATCACGCATCTTGTCTCCTTTGGGCCTCACAAGCCTGCCAATGAAGAGAATGGAGTTGGTTTTAGTGTCCTTGATCATGAAGACAAAGGGGTGGTCAGCATAGAAGAGCTTGGGGTTCCTCATCTCCTCTCGGCCGTAGATGTCGGCATCGTAAGGATTCCCGTCTGTGTCCCACTCCAGGGCGGCGGCGTGGAAGACGTTGGACAGGTAAAGGTCTTTCTTGCCAGAGATCTTGGACAGGTCAGCTTTGGTCTTGTCTATGGCTTCTGTCAGGCCCAGGTCAGCCAGGTGTTTCTAGGAGGAGAAAACAAGAGGTCAGCAATGCTCCCAGAGATGGTACAGCAGTGGTTAAATAGAATAGAATAGGATAGACCAGACCAGGTTGGAAGAGACCTTCGAGATCATCACATCCAACCCATCATCCAACACCACCTAATCAACTAAACCATGGCACCAAGCACCCTGTCAAGTCTCCTCCTGACACCTCCAGTGATGGTGACTCCACCATCTACCTCCCTGGGCAGCCCATTCCAATGGGCAAACACTCTCTCATAGAATTGTCAGGGTTGGAAGGGACCTCAAGGAGCAGCCAGTTCCAACTTCCCTGCCACGGCCAGGGCTACCTCACACCAGAGCAGGTTGCTCACAGCCACATCCAGCCTGGCCTTAGAAACCTCTAGGCATGAGGCTTCCACCACCTCCCTGGGCAACCTTTGCCAGTGTCTCACCACCCTCATGGGGAAGAACTTCTTCCTAACATCCAATCTGAAGCTACCCATTTCTAGTTTTGCTCCATCCCCCCCAGTCCTATCTCTCCCTGATACCCTAAAAAGTCCCTCCCCAGCTTTCCTGTAGCCCCCTTCAGAAAGGCCACAATAAGGTCTCCTTGGAGCCTTTTCTTCTTCCACCTATCAACCCCAACTCTCTGAGTCTGCCCTCATAAGAGAGGAGCTTCTCCTATGTGGCCCTTCTCTGGACACCTTCCAGCACCTCTAGATCTTTCTTAGAATAGAGGCTCCAGAACTGGACACAGTGCTCCAGGTGTGGTCTCACCACAGTGGAGCAGAGAGGGAGAATCACCTTCTGGCTACACCTCTGGACCATAGATTAGCTGCTGGCAAAGGACAGCAGTCATGGAGAAGCCATCATCCCCTACTGTCTTCTCTCCCACCCCAAAGACCTTTGAGGCTCAAATGTTCTCTGTAAGGACCTCCTTTTCCTACCTGAAGGTCGTGGCTGACTTCCAGGACAACTTTAGGCAGTGAGATGGCCACTGATCTCTTTTTCATCTTGCTAGCCCAGGTCTTTAGCTGCTCCCTGTTGAGCAGCTTCTCCACCCTCTCCAGAGGCTCCACGTGGTTTGGCATGATGAAGATCATGCTGGAGAGCTTGTGAGCCAGTGGCATCTCTACCACCTGCAGCTTCTCTGTCTCATCATCATAGTAATTGTAGAGACCTTGAAATCAGAAGCAGGAAAGGGTGAGATGTGGAGGAGGGGCAAAGCTTCCCATAACCTTGTTGAGAATTCACCCTGGGCTTTCCCTGATCACCAAAGGACACAAGTTTGGACATTAAGAGGAGTGGGGCCAGCAGATCAAGGGAGGTTCTCCTCCCTCTCTACTCTGCCCTGGGGAGACCTCACCTGGAATAGTGCATCCAGTTCTGGGCTCCCCAGTTCAGGAGGGACAGGGATCTGCTGGAGAGAGTCCAAGGGAGGGCTACAAGGATGCTGAAGGGACCTGGAGCACTGCCTGGTGAGGAGAGGCTGAGAGCCCTGGGGCTGGTTAGTCTGGAGAGGAGAAGGCTGAGAGGGGATTTAATCAATGTTTATCAATATCTGAGGGCTGGGGGTCAGGAGGGAGGGGACAGGCTCTGCTCAGTTGCACCCTGGGATAGGACAAGGGACAATGGATATAAACTACAGAACAGGAGGTTCCACCTGAACATGAGGAACTTCTTTAGTGTGAGGGTGCCAGAGCCCTGGAGCAGGCCGCCCTGGGAGGTTGTGGAGTCTCCTTCTGTGGAGACCTTCCAAGACCCATCTGGATGCATTCCTTCTCTGGCAAGGGGCTTGGACTCCATGATCTTCAGAGGTGCTTTCCAACCCCTAACCTCCTCTGATACTATGTTTTGGGAACTGACCCAACAGCTGGGCACAACTCAAAACTGCAGCTCACTTGAGCCATGAGCTGGGATTTGTTCCCAACAGCCAAGCTCCCAGTTGGAAACATGGTCACAAAGGACTGAATCAGCAGAACCAGCAACAACTCTCCCTCAAAAAACACTCTTGAGAAGCAGGTGGTGGAAAACTGGGCAAAGGGAGCAGCAGTGAGAAGAACTTCAGCTGGGCAGGAGGTTTGCAGCTCACCTGTGCGATGCATCATGGGGACTCCCACAGTGTAGGAACGGCTCACCATGAAGCCACGGTTGTCCACCATCTTATGGTGGAACTTCTCATCCCAGTGAGCTGCAGGAGAGAGACATTCACCTTGTGAGAAGAGGGCAGGAAGGGCTGGTGGGAATCCCATACATGGTTTCCATCTGCTTGCCCTGACGAAGAATCATGACAAATGTGTCTCCAGCTCGACCTAAGACGTGTTCACCTTCCTGATTTGGGCTGCTCTGCCTGGGGCTCAGGCCAGGCTTTGGGGTCACTTTGGTTAGAAACTTGGATCACTTGGGTGTTTTGGATCCTGATTTGGGCTGCTCTACATGGGGCTCAGGCTAGGCTTTGGCATCACTTGGATTAAAACCTTGGCTCACTTGGGTCATTTGGCTACTCTGGGCTCAGGCCAGGCCTTGGGATCATCTGGATTAAACTCAGATCACTTGGGTCATTTGGATAGTTTGGGCTCAGGCTAGGCTTTGGGGTCACCTGGATTAAAAACTTGGATCACTTGGATCGACAACTTGGATCCTTTGGGTCATTTGGATACCTGGGGCTCAGGCTAGGTTTTGGGGGTCACCTAGATAAAAAGCTTGGATCACTTGCATTAACAACTTGGATCACCTGGATTAAAAACTTGATTCACTTGTGTCCCTTGGCACTCAGGGTTTAGGCTAGGCCTTAGGTTCACCTGGATTAAAAACTTGGATCAACAATTTGGCTCCCTTGGGTCATTTGGACACTCAAGGCTCAGGATAGGCTTTGGGTTCACCTAGATTAAAAACTTGGATCGTTTGCATTAACAACTTGGTTCCAAAAATTGGCTCACTTGGGTCACTTGGATAGTTTGGGCTCAGGCTGGGCCTTGGGGTCACCTGGCTGAAAAACTTGGATCACGTGGATTAACAACTTGGATCAAAAGCTGGGATCACTGGGGTCATTATTTGGGCTGCTCTATGTGGGGCTCAGGGTAGGCTTTGGGGTCATCTGGATTAGAAACTTGGATCACATGGATTAGGGGAAGGTGGCTCAGTTGGTAGTGCATCAGACCCTTAATGGGAAGGTCGTGAGTTCAAGCCTGCAGTGTGCAGTAGTGTCCTCCCTACTCTAGTCACGAGGTCTGTGGTGACAGGTTGGACTTGATGATCTTTGAGGTCCCTTCCAACCTTAGAAATACTGAACAACTTGGATCACCTGGATTAAAAACTCAGGTCAAGAACTTAGATCACTTGGATCCTGATTTAGGCTGCTCTACATGGGGCTCAGGCTAGGCTTTGGCATCACTTGGATTAAAACCTTGGCTCACTTGGGTCATTTGGATAGTTGGGGGTCAGGCTAGGCTTTGGGGTCACTTGGATGAACAACTTGTCTCCCTTAGGTCATTTGGATAGTTGGGGCTCAGGCTAGGCTTTGGGGTGGCTTGGATGGGATGAACAACTTGTCTCCCTTAGGTCACTTGGATAGTTGGAGCTCAGGCTAGGCTTTGGGGTGACTTGGATGAACAACTTGGCTCCCTTGGGTCATTTGGATAGTTGGAGCTCAGGCTAGGCTTTGGGGTGACTTGGATGAACAACTTGTCTCCCTTGGGTCATTTGGATAGTTGGGGCTCAGGCTAGGCTTTGGGGTCACCTGGATGAACAACTTGGCTCCCTTGGGTCATGTGGACACTGAAGGCTCAGGCCAGGCCTTGGGGTGACCCGTATGAAGACCCAGGTTCCCCGCCTGGCCTCAGGGGCGCCAGGACCTACGTTTGAAGAAGATGGCGTTGACGATGAGCGCCCCGTCCGTCTTCTCCACGTCCTTGGTGACCTCGGGCAGCTTGCCGTCGGTGGTCTGCGCCGCCCACTCGTTGATGGACTTGAGGGCGCTCCGCTTGTCGCGGAAGTTGATCTTGGAGTGCTCGTAGTTGTAGTGCTTCTTGCTGCTCTTCACAAAGTCCTCGGCGAAGGTGATGGAGGCGGGGCCGTAGAGGCGGCTGCCCATCTTCCAGGTGACGTTGCGGGCGGTGCCGTTGCTGACCTCACTCAGCAGCTCGGCCAAGCCGCTGTGCACGTCGTCGTCCTTCAGCTTCTCGGCGCTCAGCACCGCCTTGGCTTGGGAGGCCGTTGTGGCCTTGCCCCCCAGGGACACCAGCCCCAGGGAAGAGGCCACCACTATGGGGGACAGCAGGATGTTCTCCATGGCCTTGTCCTTGGCCATGGCATGGTAGAGGTTGAAGGCCAGGGTGGTGCTGCGGTCAGCCAGCGTCGTCGCCTTGTCGCTCAGCTTCCTGTCCTCCGAGGGCACGGCGGCAGCCAGGCCACAGAGAGCCAGCACCAGGGTTGCCCACATGGCTTCAGTAGGGCCCAGCACCTCTCAGGACCTGCTGGGCAGAGAGAGCCAGCTGTCAGCAGGATTAACAGCAGGCACCAGGACAGGGTAGGGGCTGCCCTGATGGAGAGCAGCTCCACAGAGAAAGACCTTGGAGTGCTGGGGACAGCAAGTTCTGCAGGGGACAGCAATGTGCCCTTGTGGCCAAGAGAGCCAATGGCATCCTGGGGTGCAGCAAGAGAAGTGTGGCCAGAAGGGCCAGGGAGGTTCTCCTCCCCTCTGCTCTGCCCTACTGAGACCACAGCTGCAATCCTGTGTCCAGTTCTGGGCTCCCCAGTTCAAGAGAGACAGAGACCTGCTGGAGAGAGTCCAAGGGAGAGCCAGGAGGATGCTTAGGGGACTTGAGCATCTGCCCTGTGAAGAGAGACTGAGAGCCCTGGGGCTGTTTAGTGTGAAGAAGAGAAGGCTGAGAGGGGATCTGATCAAGGTCTCTCAGTCTCTGAGGGGTGACTGTCAAGTGGAGGAGGCCCAGCTCTTTTGGGTGCTGCACAGCAATAAGCCAAGGAGCAATGGATACAAACTTGAACACAGAAGGTTTCAGCTCAACAGGAGGAGAAACTTCTTTGGTGTGAGGGTGCCAGAGCCCTGGAGCAGGCTGCCCAGAGAGGTTGTGGAGTGTCCTTCTCTGGAGGCTTTCCAAAGCCACCTGGATGCCTTCCTGTGCAGACTACCCTGGGTGATGCTGCTCTGGCAGGGGGGTTGGACCTGATGATCTCTGGAGGTCCCTTCCAACCTCTAATGTACTGTGAGACTGTGATAAGAGCCCTTCCGGGAGTGTTCACAGACCCCCCCAGGGGCTCCTCCAGGGAAAGCCTCTCCTAGGCTCCAGTGACAGCCAAAGCAACTCCATCAATGCTTCACTTGGTGGGGTGTACAATGATCCCAGGTCCACACTGGGCCTCATCTCTGAGCACCATTTAATCTTCAGGAGCCCTGGCTGCACTCTGGCACTCAAGGTCTGAGCTTTTGGACTGAAAACTTGCTTTTGAAGCAGTTTTATTCTATTGCTCTATGCTCATGGACAATGAATGATTTGAGGGGTCAGGGGGATGGAAGGAACAGGTGCTTCTGAGAGGACAAGCAGTAATGGCTTTACACTGAAACAGGGCAGATTTAGACTTGATACACAGAAGAAATCCCTCACTAGGAAGGTGGTGAGACCCTGAATAGGTTGCCCAGATCAGTCATGGATCCCCTATCCCTGGAAGTATTCAATGCCAGGTTGGATAGAGCTTTGAGCAACCTGGTTTGGTGGAAGGTGTCCCTGCCCATGGCAGGGGGAGCTGGAACTAGATGATCTTGAAGATCTCTTCCAACCAAAACCATCCTCTGATTGACCCCTAAGGAGCAGGTCAAACCTCTGCCCTGGTCAATGACAGGCTAGAAGTGAGATGTTTCAGCTGCCCAGGGCCACACAGCACAGTGCTGCCTGTCAGCTCAGGATTAGTGTATAGCAGTGGGGTGGTCCTCCCTGGGGACCCCCCAGCTCGGTACCCACATGCTCAGCGTTCTCAGACGCTAAATGGAGTGCAAGAGCTTCCACCAAGCAACAGCAGACAGGATCCCACGCTGTCTGCTGAGCTCTGACTTAAGTTTTAACTCTATAGCACAGCCCTGCCAGGGAGGTACTGGGACAGAGGGGGTTGGTGAACCCCTCAGCTTTGCCCTCAGCTGAGCCCCTTCCTGGTACATTCAGAGAATCGTAGAGTTACAGAATCATTTAGGTTGGAAAAGACCTTTAAGACCATTGAGTCCAACCATTAACCCTACTCTGCCACGTCCACCACAAAGCCATAGAATCATAGAATGGTCTGGGTTGGAAGGGACCTCCAAAGGTCATCCAGTCCAACCCCCTCTGCACTCAGCAGGGACATCCCCAACTAGATCAGGCTCACCAGAGCCCTGTCCAGCCTCACCTTGAATATCTCCAGGAATGGGGCCTCAACCACCTCCCAAGGCAACCTGTTCCTGTGTTCCACCACCCTCATGTTGCAGAACTTCCTCCTGATATCCAATCTAAATCTGCTCTACTCTAGTTTGAAGCCACTGACTCTTGTCCTGTCCCTGCAGGCCTTTGCAAACAGTCTCTCTCCAACCTTCCTGTAGCCGCCTTCAGGTTCTGGAAGGCTGCTATTAGGTCTCCCTGGAGCCTTCTCTTCTCCAGGCTGAACACCCCCAGCTCCCTCAGCCTGACCTCAGAGCAGAGCTGCTCCAACCCCCTGAGCATTTCCCTGGCCCTCCTCTGGACCTGCTCCAGCAGCTCCAGGTCCTTCCTGTGCTGAGGGCTCCAGAGCTGCACACAGCACTCCAGGTGAGGTCTCCCCAGAGCAGAGCAAAGTGGCAGAATCACCTCTCTGGCCCTGCTGCCAGCGCTGCTGTGGCTGCAGCCCAGGCTGTGATATCCACAAGCACCACATCTCCACAGCTTTTAAACACATTCCTGCATGAGGTAGCTGCCTCTCATCACAAGGTAGGTGCAGCCATCCCCAGGGAGGGCCTCTGAGCTACCAGCTCTGATAAACCTGCAGCCTGACTAGCCCTAAACACCATGCCCAAGAGTTCCTTGGAGCTCATCCCAGAAACTGTCCCCAAACCCTTCCCTCCCTCCTCACCTCCCCCTGCTCACAGCAAACCTTCCTGCTGGCAGCTCCTCAAGGGCTTAAATTCCACCTTCACACCCAAAGCTTGTCCTCCATAAGGCTACAGAGAAACTTCCTTCCTTTGCTCCTCTCCTCCCACCCTCCTTCCAGGCATGGGGGAGACAGGAACGGGGCTGCAGCTGGGCAGCTTCAGGGTTAAAGGCAACTGAGAAGGAAGCGAAGGGCCCTCTGGGATTACATAGGGGAGGAAGCACGCAGGGAGTGCGCAGCTGCGCCGGGGACCTTTTGTCAGAGATGGGAATTACGCAGCCTCCGGCAGGGGCAGGGGCAGGGGCAGGGGCAGGGGCAGGGGCAGGCAGCTTGTCTCCTAAAATCCTTCCGTTGAAGGGCTGAACCATCACAGCCACCTACAGAGCAGCAGCTTTGTGCAGGCGGCTCCAAAAGTCACCCTTGGTGCGCTTTTAAGGTACAAGGAGCAGTCGAAAAGCTGAGGGTTGGGGTTTTTTCCCCTTTCCTTATTTCCTTTTTCTTTCCCTATTTCCTTTTTTTAAAATTCCTTTTTCCTTTCCTTTTGTTCTTTCCCTGTTTGCTTTTTAAATTCCTTTCTTCTTTCCTTTTATTTTTAATTCCTTTTTTATTTTTTCCCTATTTCTTTCCTTTAATTCCTTTTTCCTTTCCTTTTTCCCTTTCATTAATTATTTTTTTCTTCTTGCCCCTTTTTCTATTCCTTTTTTCCTTTCTTTTTCCTTCTTTCCTTTTTTTAGGTCCTTTTTTTTCTTTCCTTTTTACTTCTTTCATGTTTTTAATTACTTTTTTCCTTTTCCTTTTTAAGTTCCTTTTTTTTATTCTTTCCTTCTTTCTTTCATTCTTTCCATTTTAATTGTTTTTTTCTTTCATTCTTTTTTAAATTCATTTTTTCTTTCCCTTTTTTATTCCTTTTTTTCTTTCTTTCCCTTTTTAATTCCTTTTTTCTTTCCCTTTTTTATTCCTTTTTTTCTTTCTTTCCCCTTTTTATTCCTTTTCCCCCCTTTTAATTCCTTTTTTCTTTCATTCTTTCCTTTTTTTATTCCTTTTTTTTTGTTTTCACCTTCCTTTCCCCCCCCCCCCCTCCATTTTTGTCGTTGTTTTGTTTTGTTTGTTGCTCTTCCCTTTCCCCCCTTCTAAAGATACCTTGAAACTCTTTCATAGTGAGGTCAACGTTTGCCTTTTTCATTCTGAAAGAAAACAGATACATGGAGTAGTTCTCTGGGGAGCAACACTGCTCACAAATCCCCAACTTAAAATAAGAAGTAAAAATTCATTACTTCAGAGAAATTTGGCCAGGAATGTTTGGGCTACAAGGAGTGACTCAGCTCGTGCTGGTGAGACACGAGAAACTTTGCCCATGCTTGGATTAGGGTTGAGATTTATTGGGGAATTCAGAAGCCAGGATGAAAAAAAGAAAAAGGATTTAGGGGAAATGCAGAACCAGCAACATCCTCTCCTGCATTCCTGCAAGCCCAGCCCTGCAAGGGGACATCCAGTGCCAACGTGGCATCCCACAGATCTCCTCGGGGGCCGTTGGAGACCCTCTCTCCTGGCAGGATTTGGAGATGCCATCACCCCGAGACAGCCAGGCAGAGCCAAACAACCCTTCGAGGACTTACTGCTACCCTGACCAATACAAAACTACAGGACCAAGACAAAAGCCACAGGATGGAGACATGCAAGCCAAAAAAAAGCCCGGGCGACCCCTTCCATGTCAGCAGAGGGATGTGACACTTGATTAAGGCAGGCAGGCTCTTCTGGTGGGGAGGCTGCAGTGAGACCTCTCCCCTCCTGTGCTGGGTTGCTGCCCAGGGTCCCGGAGGCTCCCAGGCTGAGCTGGAGCAGGGGCTGGAGGTTTTCTCCAGCGAGGGCTGCTCCAGGACCACTCTAGACCATCTTATTCCCTTCTTCTATTTCTTCATCACCTTAAAAGTTTCACCAGAGTGCAGCTTTGCTGCAACTCTCTCTAGCAAACGGGAGGTGTTGGGTGGGGAGGTGATTTTGAATGTCCCCTCTCCAAAACCTGACCCAGCTTGTGGGACAGACTCTACCTTCCCCATATCCCCCACTTCAACTCACCGCCGAGCAACCTAAGCTCCCTGTAACCCCATTCCCCCCTGCACCCTTTCCCCCCCTCCTCCCCCTTCCCCCCTCCCAAATATCCCCCTCCCTTCCCCAAGTTCCCTGCCCTATGGGGGCCAGTTAGGAGCAAGCAGGACCCCCCACCCCACCCCTCTCCAGGCTGCTGCAATCTCAGCTTGGCCACATCCCTGTGCCCGGCAGAGGTCTTGCGAATCTGAGCTGCACCCCCCGCCCGCCCCCAACCCCTTACCTGCGGGGCTTGGAAGCGGCTTTGCTCTGCTGCCCTGTGCACCTCCCGGTCCCGCGGAGGGGGTATATAAGGGGCCGGGAAGAAACTTCTGGAAAGTTGGGAACAAACCCTCTCAAAAAAAAAAAAAAAAAAAAAGAGCTGCCTGGGGAGGTAGAGGAAGGGGAGGATCCGATAAAGTTCTCCCAGCCTCCCACCAATGGCACAGGGACAGCCCAGCTCGGCTGCTTGCTGCTGCCCCGGGGGGGTCCGGCAGGGATGGAAGGGCGGGGGGAGGGGGGGGTGGGGGGTGGAGGGGGACGAGTGGTCCCTCCTTGGTCACTCCTTCTGCTGAGGCTGTCTCTGCCTGCCCCCAGAAGAGCTTACAGCAGGGCTCTGCCCGACTCTGCCCTGCCCAAAGGGTGTTGTGGGGGGTTTACAGAGTTGTCGAGGCTTCTTCTCTGGAGGCTTTCCAAGCCCCATCTGGATGTGTTCCTCTGTGACCTGTGCTGGATTCTACACTCCTGCTCTGGCAAGGGGGCCGGACTCAAAGATCTCCGAGGTCCCTTCCAACCCTTAACATCCTGTGATCTTCACAGCGTGGGTTTGGGTTGGAAGGGACCTTGAAGAGCATCTAGTTCTAACCCTCCTGCAGGCAGCTGGGACACTTGCAGGGATCAGGTTCAGAGCCGTGTTCAAACTGATCTGGGATGGTTCCAGGGACAAAGCATCTGCCACCTCTCTGGGCAACCTGGGCCAAGGTCTTGCCCTACTCAGCACAGAAAGTTTCTTCCCTGCATCTGGTCTGCCTCCCTCTTTTAGTGCCAAAACCATCCCCCCCTTGTCCTGTCACCACAGGCCCTGCTCAAAAGTCGGTCCCCAGCTTTCTTCTGAACCTCTTTTAAGTCCTGCAAGGCCACCAGAAGGTCTCCCTGGAGCCTTCTCTTCTCCAGGCTGAACAACCCCAACTCTCAGCCTGGCCTCACAGCAGAGGGCTTCCAGCCCTCCCAGCATGGCTGTGGCCTCCTCTGCCCTACTTCAGCAGGTTCCTGTGCTGTGCTGAGGCCTCCAGAGCTGCCCCAGCACTGCAGGTGGTGTCTGAGCAGAGCACAGCAGAGGGGCAGAATGCCCTGCTGCCCACACTGCTGGGGATCAGCCCATTGCAAGGCTGGCTCTGGACTGTGAGCACACTTTGCTGGCTCATCCCCAGCTTCTCACCCCCCAGCAGCCCGAAGGCCTTCATCCCCCAGTCTGGATTGATACTGGAGATTGCCCCAAGCCAAGTGGAGCTCCTTGCACTTGACCTTGTTGAACTCCTGGGCCCACCTGGGCCCACTTCTCAAGCTTACCCAGGTCCCTCTGGATGGATCCCATGCTTCAGTTGTGTGTCTCAGCCTTTTTTTGTCAGAAGGATGCTTGCAGTCTCCTTGTTATCTTTGTAGCCTCTGCTAGATTCTCTCCAGCAGTTCCCTGCCTTTCTTGAACTGTGACCCTTGGGGACACAGAATCAAACCTTGTGTTGGAAGTGACCTTCAAAGATCATCTGGTCTACTGCCCCTGGCCTCAGCAGAGACTTCTTCAGCTAGATCAGGTTGCTCAGAGCCCCATCTGACCTGACCTTGAAAGCTGGGGAGGGACTTTTTAGGATAGGATAGGACTCGGGGGGGATAGGAAAAAACTAGAAGTGGGTAGATTCAGATTGGATGTTAGGAAGAAGTTCTTCCCCAAGAGGGTGTTGAGAGACTGGCACAGGTTGCCCAGGGAGGGAGTGGAAGCCTCATCCCTGGAGGATTTTAAGGCTAGGCTGGATGTGGCTGTGAGCAACCTGATGGTAGTGTGAGGTGTCCCTGCCCATAGCAGGGGCTTGGAACTGGATGATCCTTGAGGTCCCTTCCAACCCTGACAATTCTGTGATTCTATGATGGAATATTTCCAGGTCATCCCATCTTTGGGCAGCCTGGGCCAGTGTTTCACAAGAGGATCTATATTTGCTCTGCAGGGACCTGATGGCCAAGTTGCAGGCAGCAGAAGGGCTTCCTCGTGTTGCTGTATCCCACAGCGAGCAGGGCAAATTTAGCTTGGACATCAGGAGAAGATCTTCAAAATGAGAATGGTGAAACACCAGAACAGGCTGCTCAGGAATGTGACTGAGGCCCCATCCCTGGAGACATTCAAGATTGGACTTGATATGGCCCTGGGCTACCTGATCTATTTAAAGGTGTCCCTGCTGACTGCAGAGGGGTTGGACAAGATGACCTTTGAGGGTCCCTTCCAACCTGATGCATGCTGTGATTCTGTAATTCCATGAGTCCTTCTCATCATCTTGTAGTTTCAGTTTTTCCAGCTCTGGTTTTGGACCTGCAATCTTCACTGCTTCCTTCTGCTTCCTTCTGAAGGCAGAGTTCTCAGCAGGTTGCTGCTGCTTGCAGCATCTGGTTTTGTCTTCTGGCTTCTTCTCAGATCTGGGTTGTTGCCTTGCATTGGGATCACCTCACTTTAGAATCCTAAAATGCACTGGATTGGAAGAGACCTCCAAAGGTCATCTAGTCCAACACCCCTGCAGTAAGCAGGGACATTCCCAACCTATCAGGTTGCTCAGAGCCCCAAGTGTTTCCCCTGCAACACATCAGTCCACCAGCTCCAGAAGATGGCATCACAAAGTGATGTCTTACTTCGAATCATTGAATCACAGAATTGTCAGGGTTGGAAGGGACCTCAAGGATCAGCCAGTTCCAGCCCCCTGCCATGGGCAGGGTCACCTCACACTACATCAGGTTGCTCACAGCCACATCCAGCCTGGCCTTAAAAACCTCCAGGGATGAGGCTTCCACCACCTCCCTGGGCAACCTGTGCCAGGCTCTCACCACCCTCATGGGGAAGAGCTTCTTCCTCACATCCAGTCTGAATCTCCCCATTTTCTACCAGCTGATATGAACCAGCTCCCCAGCATACTGCTACCACCCCAATATGTTCTGTGTGAGGATTTCACCCTCAGCATGGTTTGCAGCCATGAGGCCTTGACAACAGCAGGAGGTTCCAGTTCTGGGCCTCTCAGTTTAAGAAAGATGTTGAGATGCTGGAAGGTGTCCAGAGAATGGCAACAAAGCTGGGGAGGGGTCTGGAGCACAGCACAGGAGAGGCTGAGGGAGCTGGGGTTGCTTAGCCTGGAGAAGAGGAGGCTCAGGGCAGACCTTATTGCTCTCTATAACTACCTGAAGGGAGGTTGTAGCCAGGTGGGGGTTGGTCCCTTCTCCCAGGCAATAGAACAAGAGCACATAGTCTAAATCTGCACCAGGAGAGGTTCAGGCTGGATGTGAGGAAGAAAGTCTTCCCAGCAAGAGAGATTGGCCATTGGAATGTGCTGCCCAGGGAGGTGGTGGAGTCACCATCACTGGAAAAGGGCCTGAATGAGGCACTTGGTACCATGGTGTAGTTGATTAGATGGTGATGGGTGATAGGGTTGGAGTTGATGATCTCTGAGGTCTTTTCCAACCTGGTCTATCCTATCCTATCCTATCCTATCCTATCCTATCCTATCCTATCCTATCCTATCCTATCCTATCCTATCCTATCCTATCCTATCCTATCCTATATGCAACAGGTCAGTGGGTGTGTGTTTCTGGCTCTGAGAAGGGTTGTCCCAATTCCCCATTCCCAGCAGCCTCTCTCATGGCTCACTTGATCCACGTGGGGTTATCTGCACAAAAGCTGTTCCATGGGAGAAGTGCCAAGGGGTCTCACTTGCTGTGTGACCTTTTGGGTACCAAGCATGAAGCCATTTCAGATGCCTGAAGGCTTCTTGGTTTTGTGTGGTCTATTTGAATTCATATATATATATATATATATGTATAGGGTTTTTCTCCTTCTTTTTCAGTGATATGTGTGGAGAAATAAATACCTCAACAAAACATGGCTTTGGGGATGAAAAGCTGGGGATGAGCCAGCAGTGTGCTCACAGCCCAGAGCTGGCCCTGTGCTGGGCTGATCCCCAGCAGTGTGGGCAGCAGGGGCAGGGAGGGGATTCTGCCCCTCTGCTGTGCTCTGCTCAGACCTCACCTGCAGTGCTGGGGCAGCTCTGGAGGCCTCAGCACAGCACAGGCAGGGACCTGCTGGAGCAGGGCCAGAGGAGGCCACAGCCATGCTGGGAGGGCTGGAAGCCCTCTGCTGTGAGGCCAGGCTGGGAGAGTTGGGGTTGTTCAGCCTGGAGAAGAGAAGGCTCCAGGGAGACCTTCTGGTGGCCTTTTAGTACTTAAAGGGGGTGAGGAGAAAGCTGGGGACAAACTTGAGTAGGGCCGGTGGTGAAAGGATAAAGGGTGATGGATTGAAATTAAAAGAGGGAGATTCAGACTGGAGAGAAGGAAGACATTTTTTGACACTGAAGCTGGTGAGAGCCTGTTGCAGGTTGCCCAGAGAGGTGGTAGATGTCCCATCTAGGTGGGGGTTGGTCTCTTCTCCCAGGCAACCAGCAGCAGAACAAGAGGACACAGTCTCAAGCTGTGCAGGGGGAAGTGTAGGCTGGAGGTGAGGAGAAAGTTCTTCCCAGAAAGAGAGACTGGCCATTGGAATGTGCTGCCCAGGGAGGTGGTGGAGTCACCATCACTGGAGGTGTTTAGGAAAAGTGTGGATGAGGCACTTAGTGCCATGATCTGGTTGATTAGATAGGGTTGGGTGATTGGTTGGACTTGATGATCTTGGAGGTCTCTTCCAACCTGGTTGACTCTGTGATTCTCTGATCCCTGGAACCATTCCAGGTCAGGCTGGATACACATTCCAGGTCAAACTTGATGGGGCCCTGAGCAACCTATTCTAGTTGAAGATGTCCCTGCTGAGTGTAGGGGGTTGGTCTAGATGGCCATGAAAGGTCCATCCCAAACTATTCTATGATTCTGTGTTTTCAGCTGACATCTTCCTTGGGTGTTTTGCATCCAAGCAGGTCAGGTTTTAATGCTGAGGTGGCTTAATGGTCTTAATGACTTCAACACAAAACATGGTGAGCAGAGTGCTGCTTCCTTCTGGGAGAGAGTCAGTGGGAGATAGAGGTTTGAAATACAGAACACAGAACTGTCAGGGTTGGAAGGGACCTCAAAAATCAGCCAGTTCCAACCCCCCTGCCATGGGCAGGGCCACCTCACACCAGAGCAGGTTGCTCACAGTCACCTCCAGCCTGGCCTTAAAACTCTTCAGGCATGAGGCTTCCACCACCTCCCTGGGCAACCTGTGCCAGTGTCTCACCACCCTCTTGGGGAAGAACTTCTTCCTAACATCCAATCTGAATCTACCCATTTCCAATTTCTCTACATCCCCCCCAGTCCTATCACTCCCTGACACCCTCAGAAGTCCCTCCCCAGCTTTCCCCTGCAGATACTGTAGCCCCCTGCAGATACTGGAAGGCCACAATTAGGTCTCCTCAGAACCTTCTCTTCTCCAGACTGCACAACCCCAACTCTCTCAGTCTGTCTCCATAGCAGAGCAGCTCCAGCCCTCTGCTCATCCTCATGGCCCTGCTCTGGACACCTTCCAGCACCTCCAGATCCTTCCTGGCACAGAGGCTCCAGAACTGGACACAGTGCTCCAGGTGTGGTCTCAGCAGAGTGGAGCAGAGGGGCAGAATCCCCTCCCTGGCCCTGCTGGCCACACTTCTCTTGCTGCAGCCCAGGCTGTGGTTGGCTCTCTGGGCTGCAAGTGCTCCCTGCTGGCTCCTGTTGAGCTTCTCCCCCAGCACTCCCAAGGCCTTTTCTTCAGGGCTGCTCTCAGGCCATTCCCTGCCCAGCCTACATCAGTGCCTGGCATTGCCCCAACCCAGCTGCAGGTCAGGTTTTAATGCTAAGGTGACCTAGTGGCCTTTATGACTTCAAACACAATGTGATGATCAGAGATCAGCTTCATGGTGGGAGGGATTCAGTGGGAGATAGAGGTTTAAAATACCTTGAGCATCATATTTTGAGGTACTCTGATATATATTTGGAGCTGGTTTATAGTTTGTTTTTTTTTTCTCCTTTTATCAGCAGCAATGATCACAAGGTGACCCCAGGGGTTTTACAGCACAATCTTTGTTTTGTTACTAGTGATAAAAAACCCAACCAAACTAATTTTCTGAGAGCAAACCACCCCTGCACAGAAATCTTACAAGGCTGTACCAGCTGAGAAATGAGAAAAGCTCCTTTAAACTTCCAGTCTTCTCTGCCAGGCTCTGAATTGCTCCACCTCAAACCTTCCTGTGCAATTACTTCCCATGTAAGATTATTCCCCTCCCTCCTTCCCTCCCCCCCTCCTTTTCTAGTGACATTTAAAATAGCCTCCACAACTTTTATCTTCCATCTCTTCCAGTGCCTCCCACACCCAACCTCCTTTGACACAAATGGAGGGTTCTGTGCTTCAGTCCTTTGAAATGGCTTTGCCTCCATAGCAGGGATTTGTGGAGCTCAGTTAAAAATAGTTCTTTCTGTGCTGGAGGACAGGAAGCCCAGCAGGAAAATACTGCAGAATGCATCAGGTTTGAAGGGACCCTCAAAGGTCATTTTGTCCAACCCCCCCTTGCAATCAGGATCAGGTATGAAGGGACCCTCAAAGGTCATCTTGTCCAACCCCCCTTGCAATCAGGATCAGGTATGAAGGGACCCTCAAAGGTCAGCTTGTCCAACCCCCCTTGCAATCAGGATCAGGTATGAAGGGACCCTCAAAGGTCATCTTGTCCAACCCCCCCTTGCAATCAGCATCAGGTATGAAGGGACCCTCAAAGGTCAGCTTGTCCAACCCCCCCTTGCAATCAGCATCAGGTATGAAGGGACCCTCAAAGGTCAGCTTGTCTATCCCCCCCTTGCAATCAGCATCAGGTATGAAGGGACCCTCAAAGGTCATCTTGTCCAACCCCCCCTTGCAATCAGCATCAGGTATGAAGGGACCCTCAAAGGTCATCTTGTCCAACCCCCCCTTGCAATCAGCATCAGGTATGAAGGGACCCTCAAAGGTCATCTTGTCCAACGCCCCTTGCAATCAGGATCAGGTATGAAGGGACCCTCAAAGGTCATTTTGTCCAACTCCCCCCTTGCAATCAGGATCAGGTATGAAGGGACCCTCAAAGGTCATTTTGTCCAACCCCCCCTTGCAATCAGCATCAGGTATGAAGGGACCCTCAAAGGTCATCTTGTCCAACCCCCCTTGCAATCAGGATCAGGTATGAAGGGACCCTCAAAGGTCAGCTTGTCCAACTCCCCCTTGCAATCAGGATCAGGTATGAAGGGACCCTCAAAGGTCATCTTGTCCAACCCCCCCTTGCAATCAGCATCAGGTATGAAGGGACCCTCAAAGGTCATCTTGTCCAACCCCCCCTTGCAATCAGCATCAGGTATGAAGGGACCCTGTAAAGTCCAAATCCCCCTTGCAATCAGCAGAGACACCTCCATCTAGGTCAGGTTGCTTCACATTTTTGTCTGATTTTGAAGGGGGGTGGGGGGTGTAGAAATTAGCCTTGATTCCTAATGCACCCCTCCCCAGATCCACACAATCCTTTGTGCACTGCTCTAAGCCAGCCACCAGGAATCTTCAGGGCTTTAGGATGTTGATGTGCAGAAAATCAGCGAATTCTCCCCCAGAATGTCAGCAAAGTGCTTCATTCCTCACTTGGGGTTTTTGGTTTGGTTTCTTGGCAGTGCAAAATGCAAGGAATTTTTCTTTGGGGGGTGGGGTGGGGAGGAAGAGATCTCTGTTGCCATCAAGGGATTTCTAAGTGCAACTGGATTGCACAGGAGCTCTGCCCGAGCTTTCTCCCAGCCCCCACAGTGCCACGTCGGAGATCCTCCAGCAGTGGGATGGGGCGAGTGGAGCTGGAAGGGGGGAGGGAGGGAGACTGGGAGTTGCCTTCTTCCTCTTCTCTGCTCCTTTAATGACAGAGCCCAGCTGCCAAAAGACTCAGCCGCTGCTCCAGCCCAACTCCTCCCCTCCAGCTGCCAAAAGACTCAGCTGCTGCTCCAGCCCAACTCCTCCCCTCCAGCTGTTCAGCTTCAAGAACACTCTTGAGTGTCTGGCAAAAGCTGAGAGACTTGCCATCAGTGATTCCAAGTCTGGTTTGTGCTCCCTGGGGAGGAGCTTTTGGGGTTAGGGAGCTGCAGATCTGCTGAGATGCAACTTGCTTGAATTTAAAACAGCCAAATCAAACCACTTTGTCATAGAATCATAGAAGGGACCTCCAAAGGGCATCCAGTCCAACCCCCTCTGCACTCAGCAGGGACATCCTCAACTAGCTCAGCTTGCCCAGAGCCCTGATCCAGCCTCACCTTGAATATCTCCAGGGATGGGGCCTCAACCACCTTCCTGGGCAACCTGTTCCAGTGTTCCACCACCCTCATGGTAAAGAACTTATTCCTAACATCCAGTCTAAGTCTGCTCTGCTCTAGTTTGAAGCCATTGCCTCTCATCCTATCACCACAGGCCCTTGCAAACAGTCTCTCTGCAGCCTTCTTGTAGCCCCCTTCAGGTCTTGGACGGTTGTTAATAGGTCTCACTAGAGCCTTCTGTTCTCCAGGCTGAACACCTAGAGCAGGTTGCACAGGTTGGCACTAAGGCTGGCTTTGAATGATTCCAGAGATGGAGATCCTACTACCTCTCTGGCAGCCTTCTCCAGTGCTTTACCACCCTCAAAGTGAGGATTCATCTGGGATTGCTGAGGAACTTGTCTGTGTCTCAGTGTAATTCACCAAATGTATTCCTAAATTGGAGCAAATGGGTCTGGATGGAACCTGGAAGCAGCTGATGGAGGGCTCCAGCCTGAGGTCATCTCCCAGAGCCAAGTGAGGAGCTATGGGAGCTGGGGGCAGTGGCAGCCAGCATGATTCCAGTCTCAGGTGAGTTCCCAGTAGCCCTCAAAACACCACAGTCTCACATGAAGGTCAACCAAGCATGCTTTGGGTGAGGTGTTTCCATCCAGAGCCACTCAGAGCTCACCTGCTTCTCTGGGTACCTCCATACAAAGGCTCTGGGGGTGGGGGGAATTCTGCTTCTCTGCTCAACTCAAGGGCAAGACCAGGCTTGGTGCTTTGTATTTCCCCATGCACCATTCTCCTCCCAACATCTGAACCCATTCATGCAGCTCCTGGTATCACAGAGTCATGCCTTTGAGGCTATGGATGTCTCAAGCTCACTTGGGCAGAACCCCAGCCCTTTGCTCCCCACTTCCCTGGCTTGCAGCCATGCCCAGCTTGCGGTTTGGCTGGAGCTGGAAGGGAGCAGCTTTATCTGAATACATGGCACACAAAGGATGGCAGTGAAGCTGAAAGTCTGAGTGTCCTGTGGATCTGGGCCCCTGGCCTGTCTGGTCTGCAGCAGTGAAGAGCCAAACTTCCTCTCTGCCAGCTTGCTCTGCCCAGGGCTGGCAATGCCAGTTCCTGGCTTTCTAGGAGGTGCCAGGGTGGCTCTGTATGCCTACAGAGGTGCAAATGCAAATCCAAACCTGTCAGATTTGGATTACTCAGCAGATATAGTAGAGGAGAATCACTTGAAGCGTTGCTGGGGGTTGTTGTGACCTAAGTGAAGCCCCCAGGAGTTAGCCTTTCTTGAACCTCATAGAACTGACCTTGGTCCTTCGATCCAGCTTGGGCAGGCCCCTTTGCAGAAGCCTCCAGCAGATCAACATCCCACCCAACTCAGTGCCGTCTGCAAGCTTACTGAGGGTGCTTTGATCCCCTCCTCCAGATCATTGCTGAAGATGTTAAAGAGAAAACTGGCTCCAACACTGAGCCCTGGGGAACACCACCCAACACTGGACACCAACTGGACCTAACTCCATTCCCCACCACTTCTTGGGCCCTGCCAGTTCTTAACCCAGTGAAGCATCCACCCATCCAAGCCAGGAGCAGCCAACTTCTGCAGCAAGATCACAGACTCACAGAAACATTCAGGATGGAAAAGACCCTCAGGATCACAAAGGCCAACCCAGAACCCTACTCTCCAAGGCTCACCTCTCAACCATAGCCTCAAGCACCACATCCAAACCACCTTTAGAGACATCCAGGCTTGGGGACTCAACCACCTCCCTGCCCAGCACATTCCAGTGCCTGACCACTCTTGCTAGGAAAAAAGTGTTTCCTGCTGTCCAGTCACAGCTTGAGGCCATTCCCTCTTGTTCTATCGCTAATGACCTGGGAGAAGAGACCAGCAGCAACCTCTCCACCTCATTTCAGGTAGCTGTAGACAGCAATGAGGTCTCCCCTCAGCTTCCTCCTCTCCAAACTAACCATCCCCAGCTCCTTCAGTTGCTCTCCATCACATTTATTCCCCAGGCCCTTCCCAGCTTCCTTGCCCTCCTCTGCCCTGGCTCCAGCCACATCTCTCCTGCATTGAGGTGCCCAAAGCTGGACACAGCACTGGAGGTGTGGCCTGACCAGAGCTGAGTCCCAGGGGACAATCCCCTCCCTGCTCCTGCTGGACACAGCATTGCTGATCCCAGCCAGGAGGCCTTTGGCTTTCTTGGCCACCTGGGCACACTGCTGGCTCCTCTTCAGCTGCCTGTCCATTAGCACCCCCAGGTCCCTTTCCGCCAGCCAAAGGAGGAGGAGAAAGATTTGTGGTTGATCAGGAGTGGGGGTGGGGGTGAGCTCTTCATCTGTGGCAATGCAGGAAGAAGGAAGAACAAGGCTGTTGAGGCCCCAGCTGCAGCTTTCCCACAGAGTGCAGAGGAAGAGAGACTCCCTTGATCCCAGTTTGTAATCCCTGTTTAATACTCCCAGAGAAAAGTCCAAAATCCACAGGGTCTGCTGCCAACTCGTCCAGGCTGGGGACAGGGTTGGGGGAGGGAGGGGAAATTCCTCTGGTGCTTTTGGGTGGAAAGAATGACATCTGCATGGCCTGGGCAGAGGGCCAGCACGGGTGACAGCAGGTCAGACTGCAAACCCCTGCATCCCATACTTGCCTGGGAGATGGGTTTTGGGGGGAAGGAGGAGATGAGGTCCTTGTGGACAGCCATAGCCTGGGGACAAGAGTTTGTCATCCCTGGGCAGCAAGCTGGGAGGATTCATGACCAAACAGCAGATTTCCAGTACCTGAAGGGGGGTACAAGAAGGATGGAGAGAGACTGTTTGCAAAGGCCTGCAGGGACAGGACAAGAGGAAATTGATTCAAACTAGAGCAGAGCAGATTTAAGATGAAGGAGGGAAGACTTTCCAGAGGAAGATCTGGTTCTGCTGTGGTGCAGATGAGCTCCCACCATGGCTGTGGAGGGAAAGATCCCCTTCACTGTCCCTCTTGAGCAAGTCAGCATCCTAAAGGCTCACTTACATTGGATGTTAGGAACAGGTTCTTTACTATGAGGGTGGTGGGACACTGGAACAGATTGCCCAGGGAGGTGGTTGTGGCCCCATCCCTGGAGACATTCAAGGTGAGGCTGGACAGGGCTCTGGGCAACCTGAGCTAGTTGGGAATGTCCCTGCTGAGTGCAGAGGGGGTTGGACTGGATGATTTTTGGAGGTCCCTTGCAAGCCAGACCATTCTATAATTCTGTCATTCTGTGATTCTGTGTGGCCAGCAGCTCCCTGGTTCTTTTTACACTGATCCAGGAGCTTTGGTTTCAGGGCTGTTGCAGGTCAACAGGATTTAAGATTATGGGTTCCTGGCTGGATGAGCTGCCTTGGACTGGTGATGGAAAGATTGAGAGAATTGGGGCTGTTTAGTCTGGAGAAGAGCAGCCCCAGGGGGGATCTTATCAATGCTGAGCAATACTTCAAAGGTGGGTATCAGGAGGATGGCACAAGTGGTGCCCAGTGACAGGACAAGGGGCAACAGGCACAAACTTGAGTATAAGAAGTTCCATCTAAACATGAGGAGAAACTTCTTTACTTTGAGGGTGTCAGAGCACTGGAGCAGGCTGCCCAGAGAGGTGGTGGAGTCTCCATCTCTGGAGTCATTCAAACCCCACCTGGCTGTCTTCGTGTGTGGCCTTCTTTAGGTGACCCTGCTCAGGCAGGGGGGATGAACTTCATGATCTCCAGAGGTCCTTTCCAGAGTTCTGTGATGATTCTGTGAACTGCACTCCTCACCCCTTCCTTTTGGCCTCACAGTGACTGGGACTGTGGATCCACCCCAAAGTTCACCAAAAAGGCAAAGAAAAGGGTTTAGCTTTTCAGCCACGTCAGCCCTATGTGTGCCAAGGTCACCTCCAGGGCAGGCTATGAGGGCAGGGGGAGAGCAGAGAGTTGGTAACCTGTGCCAGTGTCTCACCACCCTCATGGGGAAGAACTTCTTCCTAATGCCTAATCTAAATCTCCCCTCCTCTAGCTTGGATCCATTCCCCCCAGTCCTATCAACTCCCTGACACCCTCAAAAGTCCCTCCCCAGCTTTCTTGTAGCCCCCTTCAGATACTGGAAGGCCACAACAAGGTCTCCCATCCACTAACATCCTAAAGCTCTTCCTCTTCTCTCTCAGCCTCTTCCCAAGGAGCAGATGGGATCTTAAAAAGTTCGAGCTCTCCTCCTCACCTTTAAATCTGCTGGAAGCTGTCAGAAAGCTGGGAGGAGGCACAGATCCACTTGCCCCCTCCTCTCTCCCCCCGCCCCCCTCCCCTCCTACCTCCTTGCAACGCAGCAGCAGCGTTCCAGGCTTCTTCTAAGGCAGTGGGATGTAAAAGGAAACCATTTGTTCCGGAGCCAGCTGAGGGAACAGAAACGCCCCTAAAACCAGCCCTTGCTTGCAGAAAGGTCCTCCTCCAACCAGTCTTCTGCTTCCAGCTCAGATTTGTGTCGAGAGTGGCAGCAGGGCAGGCTCAGGCTCCGCATGTATGTGTGCACCGTGCTCGTGTGCCCCATGTCCAGTTGTGTATGGGCACATGCTTGACCCAGCTGCCTGCCTCACTGCTGGCCCTCAAAGGGGCTTGGAGCTTGGAAATCAAGTCCCCAACCAAAGCCAAACTACAAAACTCTGGGGACGCTGTTGGGGTTTGCATGGAGGGGGCTGACCGCAGGACAGGGCTGGAGGGATTGCTGCCCTCCTGCTCCACAGTTCTGGGCTCCCCAGTTCAAGAGAGACAGAGACCTGCTGGAGAGAGTCCAAGGGAGAGCCAGGAGGATGCTTAGGGGACTTGAGCATCTGCCCTGTGAAGAGAGACTGAGAGCCCTGGGGCTGTTTAGTGTGGAGAGGAGAAGGCTGAGAGGGGATCTGATCAAGGTCTCTCAATCTCTGAGGGGTGGCTGTCAAGTGGAGGGGGCCAAGCTCTTTTGGGTGCTGCACAGTAATAATTAGACCTTATTGCTGTCTACAACTACCTGAAGGGAGGTTGTAGCCAGGAGGGGGTTGGTCTCTTCTCTCAGGCAACCAGTACCAGAACAAGAGGACACAGTCTCAAGCTGCACCAGGGGAAGTTTAGGCTGGAGGTGAGGAGAAAGTTCTTCACCAAGAGAGTTGTTCACCATTGGAATGTGCTGCCCAGGGAGGTGGTGGAGTCACCATTCCTGGAGGTGTTCAAGAGGGGATTGGATGTAGCACTTGGTGCCATGGTTTAGTAGTCATGAGTTGTTGGGTGACAGGTTGGACTTGATGATCTTTGAGGTCTTTTCTAACTTTATTGATTCTGTGATTCTAAGACAAAAAACAACAGGTTCAAACCCACTAGAAATATAGATTTCAGCTCAACATGAGGCAAAACCTCTTTACAGTGAGGGTGCCAGAGCCCTGGAGCAGGCTGCCCAGAGAGGTTGTGGAGTGTCCTTCTCTGGAACCTTTCCAAAGCCACCTGGATGCCTTCCTGTGCAGACTACCCTGGGAGATGCTGCTGGCAGGGGGTTTGGACTGGATGATTTCTGGAGGTCCCTTCCAACCTCTAATGTTCTGTGAGACTGTGTGTTTCAGGGTGCTTGATGAAGGAGTTTGAAGGCAGGAAAGGAGGAGATGAATGTGAGGAAAGACAAGGCCAGGCTCAGTCCTCTCCTTCCCCAGCACCAGGCAGAGATCCAGCAGGAGCAAATGGAATGTGCGTTCCTCATGGCCCACGAGCTGGGGATGTGTAAGCAAAGGGGATGCTTAGCAAGGATCTTGGCAGCCTCTTTGTCTTTTCCACTCTTACAGAGGCAACAGAAAAAGCTGACCAGAGAGGTGCAACAGGAGAAGCAGCTTGGAATCCTGGACTCCTTTTGGTTGGGAGAGACCTTTAAGATCATTAAGTCCAACAATTCCCCCAGCATTGCCAGGTCATCGTGAAGGCTTAATCCTTCCTGGGGTCCAGGGACCACAGAATTTTGGTTGCCTCAGCCCTGGTGACCTTCTTGTGCTGAAGAGTCTGGCCCCAGCTTCTTGACACTTGCCCTTTAGATATTGATCAGCCTTGCTCATCTCCCCTCTGGGGCTGCTCTTCTTCAGGCTCTCAGCCCCAGGGCTCTCAGCCTTTGCTCCTCACAGAACTGCTCCAGGCCCCTCAGCAGCTTCCCAGCCTCCAATGCACTCTCTCTAGTAGTTCCCTGTCTCTCTTGAACTGGGGAGCCCAGAGCTGGACCCAGGATTCCAGATGTAGCCTGACTAGGACAGAATAGAAGGGAAGGAGAGCATCCCTTGACTTGCTGACCACACTCTTCTTGATGCCCCCAAGAGACCTTTGGCCTTCTTGGCCACAAGGGCACATAGGCGGCTCATGGGCAACTGGATGTCCAGCAGCACTAAGAGGTCATTTTCTGTGGAGCTGCTTTCCAGCAGGACAGCTCCTAATCTGTACAGGTGATCCTGCTTTGGCGGGGGGGGGTTGGACTAGATCATCTCCAGAGGTGCCTTCCACCCCCCACCATTCTGTCATTCCATGATCCATTTGTTCTTTCCAAGTTTTTTGGTGCCACTTCTGATGTCATTTTGCAGTGCATCGAGTGGTAGGGGTCGGAAGGGACCTCTGGAGATCATCTAGTCCAACATTCCTGCTAAATCAAGGTCACTTGAAACAGATCACACAGGAAAGCATCCAGGTGGGTTTGGGAAGTCTCCAGAGAAAGAGACTCCACAACCTCTCTGGGCAGCCTGCTCCAGGTCTTTGCCAGCCTTAGAGGAAATAAGTTTTTCCTTACCCATGATGAATCCCTGGTGTCACACATAGAATCATAGAACTGTCAAGGTTGGAAGGGACCTCAAGGATCACCCAGTTCCAACCCCCCTGCCATGGCCAGGGACACCTCACACCAGAGCAGGTTGCTCACAGCCGCCTCCAGCCTGGCCTTCAAAACCTCCAGGCATGAGGCTTCCACCACCTCCCTGGGCAACCTGTGCCAGTGTCTCACCACCCTCATGGGCAAGAACTTCTTCCTAATATCCAAACTGAATCTCCCCATTTCTAGTTTTTTTCCATTCCCCCCAGTCCTCACTCTCTGACACCCTCAAAAGTCCCTTCCCAGCCCCCCTTCCTGTAGCCCCCTTCAGATACTGGAAGGCCACAATTAGGTCTCCTCAGAGCCTTCTCTTCTCCAGACTGCACAACCCCAACTCTCTCAGTCTGTCTTCATCATGTTTACTATATTTAACATCATATTAACTACATTTAACATCATGTTTACTACACTTAGCCATGGATTCCTCTCTTGTCTGAACCTTTCAACACCCCAAAATCTTGGTGCTTACACAGGACCCTTAACACCTTCCCTGTGGCCCAGTACATCAAACCCCACATACTCTGCTTAGCTTCAACTCCTGCCTGTTTAAACCATTCCAGTAGAGAACTGCAGGCTGCATTTCCTAGCTTCTGTACAAGCTTTCATCCAGAACTTGGCAGGAGAGAGGTGGCAGGAAGGATTTCTGGAAGCTTCAAAGAGCCCACATGATGCAACCCCACTGCATTCTTGCAGAGTGATGCCGGCTGGTGTCATAGAATCACAGAACCATAGAATGGTCTGGGTTGAAGGGACCTTCAAAGGTCATCCAGTCCAATCACCTCTGCACTCAGCAGGGACATCCCCAACTAGCTCAGGATGCCCAGGGCCCTGTCCAGCCTCACCTTGAATATCTCCAGGGATGGGACCTCAACCACCTCCCTGGGCAACCTGTTCCAGTGTCCCACCACCCTCATGGTGAAGAACTTCTGCTGATATTCAATCTAAATATGCTCTTGTCTAGTTTGAAGCCATCACCTCTCATCCTGTTTCTGCAGGCATTTGCAAACAGTCTCTCTGCAGCCTTCCTGTAGCCCCCTTCAGGTACTGGCAGGCTGCTATTAGGTCTCCCCGGAGCCTTCTCTTCTCCAGGCTGAACACCCCCTGCTCCCTCAGCCTGGCCTCAGAACAGAGCTGCTCCAACCCCCTGAGCATTTCCCTGGCCCTCCTCTGGACCTGCTCCAGCAGCTCCAGGTCCTTCCTGTGCTGAGGGCTCCAGAGCTGCACACAGCACTCCAGGTGAGGTCTCCCCAGAGCAGAGCAAAGTGGCAGAATCACCTCTCTGGCTCTGCTGCCACTGCTGCTTTGGCTGCAGCCCAGGCTGCCCTTGGCCTTCTGTGCTGCAAGCTCACACTGCCTGCTCCTGTCCAGCTTCTCCCCCCGCCAGCACCCCCAAGGCCTTTTCCTCAGGGCTGCTTTCCATCCCCTCCTCCCCCAGTCTGTATTGATAGTGAGGATTGTTCCAGCCCAGGGGCAGAGCCCTGTACTTGCTCTTGTGGAACCTCCTGAGGTTCACCTGGGCTTCACCTCTCCAGCCTGTCCAGGTCCCTCTGGATGCCATCCTGTCCCTCTGGTGGATCCACAGCACCACTCAGCTTGGTGCCATCTGCAGTTTGGCCGCTGCAGGTAGATGTTCCCTGGGCTTTGACTCTCTCTTACATGGTTGCACTGAGCAGAGGTTTCCTTAACTCGTAACATGCTGATGAAGATGTTGGATGGCCCTTCTGTGGCTATCAGAAGCATTTAAAGGTGGTTTGTTTCTTTGTTCTTTTGGTCCCAAATGGGTCTAGAAATTCATGTAAGCATTTAGTTGTGGGAACAGGCAAAAACTCAGGAGACATCTGTGGCGGTGCTGCTACAGTAGGAAGAGAAAAGATGGAAGTTGGAGCAGAGGAAGGTCCACAGGTCTTCCATGGGATGTGGCCACAATGCTGCAGGGCTCAGCATCTGCCACATGAGTCACACCAGGCATGATCTGACTCATCACAGAAGGTCTGCAGCTGCCGTTGGCTAAGCATGTTCTGAAGTTGGCCAAGGCTGACTGTGCTGGCTTGAGCCTTGGGGAAACTGAGGCATGGAGAGCAAGGCTGGGGTGGAAGCAGAGCCAGGTATCCTGCACCACTGGTGTGTGCTGTTGGACTGGATGACCGTTGCAGGTCCCTTCCAACCCAGACCATTCTATGGTTCTGTCTCCAGAGGTCTCCTCCAAACCCCTCAATCATGCTGGGATTCTGTGAAGCGCAGCATAAAGTGCAGGCAGTGTCCAAGAAGGTGTTTGCAACAATCCCTGGCTTTGAGCTCCAGCTCCTGCCTCTTTCACTTACAGGTCTGTTGCTTTTCTGCTGTGGCCTTGGAGCAATTTCCTTCCTGCAGAGCAAATTTGAGGTGTTTGGAGGGATTTTCCCCAATTATGTTGGCATCTGTGATTTCCTTCTCCAAAAGGATGCTGAGTGGGAATCACAGAGCCATCTGCTCATTCCCTGGGCAGGGAACTGTCAGGATCTGCTGGGATCCCAGGATGCTGAGCTGCCTTTTGCCAGCTGTACCTAAGCAGGGCAGAGCTTCTGACATTACCCCAGCACAGATCTCATCCACCAGAGAGGGAGCTCATGGCCAGGCAGGCTGCACGGTCCTCACAGTCACCGTCCCTCTATCCTTGTCTTCTGCTTAAGGTGGGGCCTGCCATAAAGCCCAGGCAGGAGCAGGCTCTTGCTTGGTGTTTTTGTAGCCCCTAGTGCTGTGGGGAGGTGGTTGATGATCCTTTTCCAACTTGGATGCCCAAGTTTGGCTGGAAGCAAGGAGCTGTCTGCTCCCCACAGCAGCAGGAGATGCACAAACTGCCTCTCTGCACATCCTGCCATGGGGCTGGCTACAAGCAGCACTATTCCTGTTCTTGGCCCTGGCCACCAGCAGCACCATTCCTGCCCTTGGCCTAACACACAGTGAAGAGAATCATAGAATTGTTTTGGTGGGAAGAGATCTTTAAGATCATGGAGTCCAACCTCTCACCCAGCACTGTTGGGTCACCACTAAAACATGGACCTCAGCACCACATCATCCTCTTGTCTTTTAGACATCCTCAGGGATGGGGACTCCACCACTGCCCTAGGCAGCCTATTCCTGACCTTGACAACCTTTTGGTGAAGAATTTGCTACTGATCTCCAACCCAGGTGGCCAAGAAAGCCAAAGGCCTCCTGGCTGGGATCAGCAATGCTGTGTCCAGCAGGAGCAGGGAGGGGATTGTCCCCTGGGACTCAGCTCTGGTCAGGCCACACCTCCAGTGCTGTGTCCAGCTTTGGGCACCTCAATGCAGGAGAGATGTGGCTGGAGCCAGGGCAGAGGAGGGCAAGGAAGCTGTGAAGGGCCTGGAGAATAAATGTGATGAAGAGCAACTGAAGGAGCTGGGGATGGTTAGTGTGGAGAAGAGGAGGCTGAGGGGAGACCTCATTGCTGTCTACAGCTACCTGAACGGAGGTTGTGGAGAGGCTGCTGCTGGTCTTTTCTCCCAGGTCATTAGTGATAGAATAAAAAGGAATGGCCTCTAGCTGTGCCTGAGTAGGTTTAGACTGGAGAGTAGGAAACATTTACTCATGGCAAGAGTGGTCAGGCACTGGAATGTGCTGGGCAGGGAGGTGGTTGAGTCCAAGGTGTTTTGGATATGGTGCTTGGGGCTATGGTTGAGGGGTGACCTTGTAGAGTAGGGTTCTGGGTTGGCCTTGGTGATCCTGAGGGTCTTTTCCATCCTGAATGTTTCTGTGATTCTCTGATTCTGTAACCTAAACCTCCCCTGCTGCAACTTGAGGCCATTTCCTCTTCTATCACTTCTTACTAGGGAGACCAACCCTCACCTGGTTCCAGCCTCCTTTCAGGGAACTGTAGAGAATCACAAGGTCTCCCTGAGTGGCTCTTTTTTTCTCCAGGCTGAACAACCCCAGTTCCTTCAGCACAAGCCTTCTGCTCTTAAAGTCTTCTTCCTAGCAGCCAGGCTTTGGCAGGCTGTTTCCAGCCCTGGAGGAGGCATCAGTGCTGATGAATTTAGTGTAGCACACAAAGACTCTTGTTCACTGTGGGGCAGAGGTGGTTTGGGCAAGCATGGGAGAGCTGGGGCAGGAGGCTTAGATGAATGAGGACCTTTGTTTCACTGCTGATTACCTTCAGGAGGCTGCTGGATGTTTACCAGTCATGCACACCAACGGCTTAGATTCAGTCTTTAGAACCATTTGCACTTCTGGATGCTGGTTGGCTTTGACAAGATCTGTGTCCCTCTGTGATCGCTCCTGGTTTGGTACCCAGGGGAGCAGCTGTGCTTAGAAGGCCTCTTACAGCTGCCCTTCTCCTCTCCTGCAGGGACCTGGCTCAGCCCCATCCAGCTGGGATTTATTTAGAATCATAGAATTGTTAGGGTTGGAAGGGACCTCAAGGATCATCCAGTTCCAACCCCCCCGTGTTGCAGTGCGATGGTTTAGCCCAACCGCGCCAACAAAAAGCTCAGCTGAACTCAGCTGCAGAAGCGAATGGAGCTGTGTTTTGCAAGCAATAATGGAATGCAATGGATATATACAAAATACACAGTACTTACAATATTATGCAAGAATTTACAGCAAAGAAACAGCATAGAAATCCTCCTTGGGAGGAGGATCCCACCTCAGGTTCCCCCCAGCCTCTCTGCCCCTCCCCTTTCCCTCCAGTTAATTAGAAGAAAAGAGAACAGGAGCAAAATATTAGGGAAATTTCAGTTAGCTCAAAGCTTTGTTAAGGAGTTAGTTTGTCTTCTCTGAGGGTTTGCTAGATAAAAGGCCTTTCTGCCCAAGGTCGGCATACATCCCAGCCAAGAGACAGGAGACGGTGAGAGTAAGATCATGGGCCCCATCCTCTTTAGTATCTTCATTGATGATCTGGATGAGGGGATGGAGTCAGTCACCAGCAAATTTGCAGATGACACCAAGCTGGGAGCAGATGTTGATCAGTTAGAAGGTGGAAAGGCTCTGCAGAGGGACCTGGACCGACTGGACAGATGGGCAGAGTCCAACAGGATGGCATTCAACAAGTCCAAGTGCCAGGTGCTGCACTTTGGCCACAGCAACCCCATGCAGAGCTACAGGCTGGGGTCAGAGTGGCTGGAGAGCTCCCAAACAGAGAGGGACCTGGGGATGCTGATTGACAGCTGCCTAAACATGAGTCAGCAGTGTGTCCAGGTGGTCACGAAGGCCAATGGCATCCTGGCCTGCATTAGGAATAGTGTGGCCAGCAGGAGCAGGGAGGTCATTGTGCCCTGTACTTTGCTTTGGTTAGGCCAAACCTTGAGTCCTGTGTCCAGTTCTGGGCCCCTCAGTTTAAGAAGGACATTGAGACACTTGAAGATGTCCAGAGAAGTACAACAAGGCTGGGGAGAGGCCTTGAACACAAGCCCTATGAGGAGAGGCTGAGGGAGCTGGGGTTGTTTAGCCTGGAGAAGAGGAGTCTCAGGGGAGACCTCATTGCTCACTACAACTACCTGAAGGGAGGTTGTAGCCAGGTGGGGGTTGGTCTCTTCTCCCAGGCAACCAGCACCAGAACAAGAGGACACAGTCTCAAGCTGCCCCAGGGGAAGTTTAGGCTGGAGGTGAGGAGAAAGTTCTTCACTGAGAGAGTCGTTTGCCATTGGGATGTGCTGCCCAGGGAGGTGGTGGAGTCACCATCCCTGGAGGTGTTCAGGAGGAGACTGGATGGGATGCTTGGTGCCATGGTTTAGTTGATTAGGTGGTGTTGGATGATAGGTTGGACGCAACAATCTTGAAGGTCTCTTCCAGCCTGGTCTGCTCTATTCTATTCTTATTCTATTCTATTCTATTCTATTCTATTCTATTCTATTCTATTCTATTCTATTCTATTCTATTCTATTCTATTCTATTCTATTCTATTCTATTCTATTCTATTCTATTCTATCTCCTCGGAGCCTTCTATTCTCCAGACTGAACAACCCCTACTCCATCAGTCTGTCCACACAGGAGAGGAGCTCCAGCCCTCTGCTCCTCCTCGTGGCCCTTCTCTGGACACCTTCCAGCACCTCCAGATCCTTCCTGTAGTAGGGGCTCCAGAAGCTCTTTTGCTGCCCAAAGGTAGAGAAGAAGCAGCAGCAAAGAAAAAGACAAGAGGCAAGTCCTGAGCTTTGAATAGTTCAGGATATGAAATGTGGGCTGCAGGCTGATTTTAAGGGAAACATTCAAATCCATGACTTCCAAGGCCACAGGTATCTGTTGCAGAGGCTAACCCTGTGGTTATTGCTGCCAAGAGTGGCAAAGGTGTGTGCAGGGCACACAAAGTGATGGAGAAAGTGTGATTTGTACCTCGTACCATTTGTCCACAAGCCAGGTTTGCTCCCAGGTGGGGACAGCTGGATGATCTTGGTCCAGAGGAGGCCATGAAGATGCTCAGAGAGGAGAATCTTCCCTATGAGGACAGGCTGAGGGAGCTGGGGGTGTTCAGCCTGGAGAAGAGAAGGCTCCAGGGAGACCTCACAGCAGCCTTCCAGTACCTGAAGGGGGCTACAGGAGAGATGTGGAGGGACTTTTGACAAGGGCTGGGAGTGATGTGGGGCAATGGATTGATGCTGGAAGAGGAGAGATTGAGACTGGTGATGAGGAAGAAATTCTTGACAGTGAGGGTGGGGAACAGGTTGGCCAGGGAGGTGGTGGGTTTCCCTTCTCTGGAGATGTTCAAAGAACAGAGTCAAAGATCAGAGTCTCACAACCCTCACTGTAAAGAGATTCCTATATGTCCGTGATAGGATGAGTAACCTGCTAGAAATGGAACTCTGTTAGTAGTAGAGGAGATCATAGAATGGCTCAGGTTGGAAGGGACCTCAGAGATCATCTCATCCAACCTCCACACCATGCCCAGGGACACCTCTCAACTAGACTCAGCTGCTCAAGGCCTCATCCAGCCTGGCCTTCAACACCCCCAGGCAGGAGGCAGCCACAGCCTCCCTGGGCAGCCTGTTCCAGAGTCTCACCACCCTCCTGCTGAAGAACTTCCTCAGCTCCAGTCTGACCCTGCTCTGCCTCAGCTTCAAACCATTCCTCCTTGTCCTCCCCCCTTGTTTGAGATGCCCAAACCCTCTCTGATATTACAAGCACAGTTTTGGGAGGAATGGAGTTTGTGTCCCAGAAGGTCATTCCAGGAGACCTAATTCATAATTCATTTGGGTTTCTCTCCATTTTTCTCTTCATTTTTCACACCCCCCATGCCCCAACGTCAGAAGTGTCTCCAGTCACTGTGGCAGTGCCTGTCTGTCACAAAGATCTTCTCCCTGATTACAGCTAATTGGATAATTGCATCTGCTGGGGGCAAGTTCCTCAAATGTGGGATGCATAATGAAGCCACTCTGGGCTCTTTTGAGTCACCACCTGCCTTTCACTCCAGCTGCCTCCAGTTTTCCTGTTGGCAGGTGGAGGCAGGGTATTTGCAGGAAGCTCTGTGGCTCACCATCTGGACGAGGCTAGGAAGTGGCATGTGGGTCACTGGGCACCCCCAGAATAAGCCCTGCAGGAATCCACAGGCACCAGAACAGGTTAGGGGTTGCCCTACCAGAAAGCAGCTCCACAAAGACCTTGGAGTGCTGGGGACAGCAAGTTCTGCAGGGGACAGCAATGTGCCCTTGTGGCCAAGAGAGCCAATGGCATCCTGGGATGCAGCAAGAAAAGTGTGGCCAGCAGGGCCAGGGAGGTTCTTCTGCCCCTCTGCTCTGCCCTGCTGAGACCACAGCTGCAATCCTGTGTCCAGTTCTGGGCTCCCCAGTGCAAGAGAGACAGAGACCTGCTGGAGAGAGTCCAAGGGAGAGCCAGGAGGATGCTTAGGGAACTTGAGCATCTGCCCTGTAAAGAGAGACTGAGAGCCCTGGGGCTGTTTAGTGTGGGGAAGAGAAGGCTGAGAGGGGATCTGATCAAGGTCTCTCAATCTCTGAGGGGTGGCTGTCAAGTGGAGGGGGCCAAGCTCTTTTGGGTGCTGCACAGCAATAAGTCAAGGAGCAATGGATACAAACTTGAACACAAAAGGTTTCAGCTCAACAGGAGGAGAAACTTCTTTGGTGTGAGGGTGCCAGAGCCCTGGAGCAGGCTGCCCAGAGAGGTTGTGGAGTGTCCTTCTCTGAAGGCTTTCCAAAGCCACCTGGATGCCTTCCTGTGCAGACTACCCTGGGTGATGCTGCTCTGGCAGGGGGGTTAGACCTGATGACCTCTGGAGGTCCCTTCCAAACTCTAATGTTCTCTGAGACTGTGATACATCCACAAGGCTGACGTAGGCTTGGTGCAAAGAAATCCTCCTAGGAGGTGAGGTTTCAGAGAAGGACTAGGCACCAGAGAACCATAGAATCATGGATTAGGTTTGGGTTGGAAGGGAACTTTCAGGTCATCTAGTCCACCCCACCTGCAGTAAGCAGTGACATCTCCAACAGGTTGTTGAGAACCCTGTGCAACCCAACTGGGTTGCCACGGATGGGACAGCTTCCACCTCTCTGGGCAACGTGGGACAGGGCCTCACTACCCCCAGTGTCAAACATTTCTTCCATCTAGTCTTGATCTCCCTCTTTGAGTTGCAAACCATCCCCCCTTGTCCTGTCACAATTGGCCCTGCTAAAAAGTCCCTCCCCATCTTTCAACTACACCCTCTTCAAGTGCTGAAAGGCCACCAGAAGGTCTCCCTGGAGCCTTCACTTCTCCAGGCTGAACAACCCCAACTCTCTCAGCAGAGGTGCTCCAGCCCTCTGACCATGTTCTCCAGCAGATCCTGCAGGACTTCAACACCTGGAGAACCTTAGTGCCCTTAACAGAACAGCTTGCCCAGGGAGGTGGTGGAAGCCTCATGCTGGAGGTTTTTAAGGCCAGGTTGTATGTGGCTCTGGGCATCCTGATGTAGTGAGGTGTCCCTGCCCATGGCAGGGGGCTTCGAACTGGATCATACAATCATGGAATTGTTAGGGTTGGAAGGGACCTCAAGGATCACCCAGTTCCAACTAGATGATGAGGTAGATGATGCTTGAGGTCCCTTCCAACTCTGTCAATTCTATGACTCTATGAATTCAAATGAACAGAAAATTGTGGTGCCATGATGTCAGCCCTGGTCCAGCACCATCAATGTCCTTGGGGCTGAGATCAAGGCAAACCCCACCCCCAGCCTTCACTGCCACCAGGGTTTCTCTTGCTTGTGCCAGCCCCAATCCCACGCTCCCAGTCCTGCTCTGGGAATAACTTCTGGCTGTGCATGGCCATGGCTGACAGCTTCCCATGCTTCACAAATTGCCATGAAACCACAGGAAGCAGCAGAATCCCTCTGCAGCTGCCTCTGAGCTCTCTATGATCCCTGCTGCAGCTGAAGATGACCCTTGGGAGAAGAATTATGTTTAGGAGGATATTCCAGGCTCTATGTGTCAGTGAAGACTATGGAAGAGGCTCCA
The DNA here is from genome assembly GCF_026170545.1 of Melanerpes formicivorus. Classification (NCBI taxonomy): domain Eukaryota; kingdom Metazoa; phylum Chordata; class Aves; order Piciformes; family Picidae; genus Melanerpes; species Melanerpes formicivorus. Next base: position 31,380,672 of record NW_027142353.1, on the reverse strand, counting down.
CCAGAGCAAGAGGAATGGTGAAACAGAGAGAGAGGACATGAGGGGAAAGAGTGCACAGCAGATAGACCAACACCAACACCTTGACATAATCATAGTATCATAGTATCATAGTATCATTCAGGGTTGGGAGGGACCACAAGGATCATCTAGTTCCAACCCCCCTGCCATGGGCAGGGACACCCCACACTAGATCAGGCTGGACAGAGCCTCATCCAGCCTGGGCTTAAACACCTCCAGGCATGGGGCCTCAACCACCTCCCTGGACAACCCATTCCAGGGCTTCACCACTCTCATGGGGAAGAACTTCCTCCTCACCTCCAGCCTGAATCTCCCCACCTCCAGCTTCATTCCATTCCCCCTAGTCCTATCACTACCTGAGATCCTGAGAAATCCTTCCCCAGCCTTCCTGTAGGCCCCCTTCAGATACTGGAAGGCCACAATTAGGTCACCTGGGAGCCTTCTCTTCTGCAGACTGAACAGCCCCAACTCCTTCAGTCTGTCCTCATAGGAGAGGTGCTCCAGCCCTCTGATCATCCTCGTGGCCCTTCTCTGGACACGTTCCAGCACCTCCACATCCCTCTTGTAATAGGGGCTCCAGAACTGGACACAGTACTCCAGGTGGGGTCTCACCAGAGCTGAGTAGAGGGGGAGGATCACCTCCCTCGACCTGCTGGCCACACTTCTGATGCAGCCCAGGATCTGATTGGCTTTGCGGGCTGCAAGTGCACACTGAGAGCTCATGTTGAGCTGCTTGTCCACCAGCACCCCCAAGTCTCTCTCCTCAGGGCTACTTTCCAGCCAGTCACTGCCCAGCCTGGATTTGTGCCTGGGATTGCCTCGACCCAGCTGCAGGACCCTGCACTTCCTCTTGTTGAACTTCATGAGGTTGGCTTGTGCCCACCTCTCCAGCCTGTCAAGGTCCCTCTGGATGGCCTCCCTTCCCTCCAGCGTGTCTGCTGCACCACACAGCTTGGTGTCATCAGCAAACTTGCTGAGGGTGCACTCAATGCCACTGTCCATGGCACCCACAAAGATGTTGAACAAGACAGGTCCCAGGACTGATCCCTGAGGGACTCCGCTTGTCACTGGCCTCCACTGGGACATGGAGCCACTGACAGCCACTCTTTGGGTGCGGCCGTCAAGCCAGTTCCTTATCCATCTAGTGGTCCACCCATCAAACCCATGTGTCACCAGTTTGGAGACCAGGATGTGGTGCGGGACAGTGTCGAAGGCTTTGCTCAGGTCCAGGTAAATGACATCAGTTGCTCGCCCCTCATCTATTAATTTTGTCACCTGCTCATAGAAGGCCTCCAGATTGGTCAGGCAGGATTTGCCCTTGGCAAAGCCATGCTGACTGTTCCCAATCACCTCTTCACTATTCTTCTGAGCCAGTAGTGACTCCAGGAGGATCTGCTCCATGGTCTTTCCAGGGCTTAAGCTGCACACACCCTGAGCTCCCCAGTTCAAGAGAGACAGAGACCTGCTGGAGAGAGTCCAAGGGAGAGCCAGGAGGATGCTTAGGGGACTTGAGCATCTGCCCTGTGAAGAGAGACTGAGAGCCCTGGGGCTGTTTAGTGTGGAGAAGAGAAGGCTGAGAGGGGATTTGATCAAGGTCTCTCAATCTCTGAGGGGTGGCTGTCAAGTGGAGGGGGCCAAGCTCTTTTGGGTGCTGCACAGCAATAAGCCAAGGAACAACAGGTTCAAGCTTGAACATAGAAGATTTCAGCTCAACAGGAGGAGAAACTTCTTTGGTGTGAGGGTGCCAGAGCCCTGGAGCAGGCTGCCCAGAGAGGTCGTGGAGTGTCCTTCTCTGGAGACTTTCCAAAGCCACCTGGATGCCTTCCTGTGCAGACTGCCCTGGGAGATGCTGCTCTGGCAGGGGGGTTGGACCTGATGATCTCTGGAGGTCCCTTCCTACCTCTAATGTTCTGTGATGCTGTGACATCAGGGCCTAAACTGCACACACCCTGAGCCCCCCATGACAGGGCACATGGTGACAAGCGGCTTTTTCACCTCTGGCCATTGCTCAGAAGGGCTCTGAGCTTCACATTGCCTTCACCACTGCCCGTTAAAGGGCTTAAGTGGCTGCAGGAGTAGCCCTGCAGCTTCTCAAGGGGCTGTCCCAAGCTCCACAGGGAGCTGCTTCTCTATGAAAGGGCTTCAGGGTGGGAAGAGAGACCACTGGAAATGGATGGATTGAAACACAGCACAGCCAGGGGAGAGGAGCTTGTGAGAAATGAACTGACTGCTGAAAATTTATAACCAGTTTATTATCAAATAAAGGCAACACAGCACTGGGCGCAGAGCGAGCTTGCTAGAGGCGCACCCCCCAACACGAGGTGAACTGATAGAGACGGCAAACAGACCTATTAATATATTAAACCGTACATATTCATATAGTCCCCAGCACGCTCCCACCCCTCTCCATCAGGACAGACAAAACCTGCACCCTTGACCTGGCCAGTCTTTAGACCTGTTGGCGCCTCCCCTTTCTCTCCCAATACCCCAGACAATACAGACCCATCAGCCCAACGATCCAGGCACAACGATGGGGCCCGCCCGGTCCCCAGCAATTCCCCTTGCGAAAGCCAAATATCATAACCAGTTTCTCACAAGCTGGATGAGGAACAGGAGCCTCAGAGAGGTGGGAGCACAGAGATCACATCAAAGGGCTGCAGGATTCATTCAGAGCCTGTTCCTACATGGCTGGGAGCTCCTCTGCCCTGGGCAGGGCTTGTCCCCGCAGAGATGTCCCCATGCCCCGGCACTGCTGCCTCCAGCCCAGGGCCTTCCCCACCCAGCAGTGTGCAAACACAGCTCCCCCCCAGCTCCACCTCGTCCCCTCGCCGTGGAGCACCAGGGCCCAGCCCAACTCCTCCAACGGCCTCTCTGCAGAGCTCAGGGCTGCCAGGACCCCGAGTCCTGTCCCCCACGGAAGCTCTCCCCCGGCTGCCAGGCTGCTGGAGACCTGCTGCTGCCCTGGGCTGGGGGACAGCCGCTCGCTCCTGCCAGCACCGGGACCCATGTCGTGGTCTCGCTGCTCCCCCCACTGCCCAGATCCCGCGCCGTGCCTCTGGGGCGCTGCCCGCAGCCTTCCCCAGCTCCCAGCTCTGCAGCTGGGGCGCCTGGGCACCGAGCTGGGCAGGGCAGGCGCTCGGGCTCCACCGCACAAGCCCTGCCTGCCCCAGGGCTGCACCGCTGCAGAGCACAGCATGCAACAGGGCTGCGGGAAAGGCCTCACAGCCTCCACCTGCAGGCAGGAGAGAGAGGGCTCTCCTTCCGCTCCCTGCCACAAGGATGCTCTTCCAGGCCGCTCCTCCCTGGTTGGTGCAAGGAGGAGAGCAGGCCAAGAAAATTCTCCAGGGCCAGGCAGCAGGCAGGGATTGACCTTTCTGGTGTAGGATCCAGAGCCTAGGGGCTCATGGATCTGCACTGCTCCCTTCCTGGTGTGAGAAACTGGTCTTGTAGGAAGAGAATTAGGGAGGCAAAAGCACACTTGGAGCTTAAACTGGCCTCTACTGTGAAGGACAACAAAAAGTCCTTCTATAAATACATTAATAGTAAGAGGAAGGGGAAGGAAAACCTCCACTCCTTGGTGGATACAGAGGGGAACATTGTAACCAAGGATAAGGAAAAGGCAGAGATACTTAACACCTTCTTTGCCTCAATTTTTACTAGAAGGGCAGAACGTCTTCCTGACAGCTGGCCTGCAGAGCTAGCAGAAGGAGCCAGGGAGCTGCACAGTTTCCCTATGTTCCATGAGGCGGTGGTTGGAACTCTCCTTAGCAGCTTGGATCCCCACAAGTCCATGGGACCAGATGGGATTCATCCTAGGGTGCTGAGAGAGCTGGCAGATGAGCTGGCCAAGCCACTCTCCATAATTTTCCAGCAGTCCTGGCTCACTGGCGAGGTCCCAGAGGACTGGAAGCTGGCCAACGTGGTGCCCATCCATAAGAAGGGCCGGTTGGATGAGCCACGGAATTACCGGCCTGTCAGCCTGACCTCAGTGCCAGGCAAGATCATGGAACAGGTCATCCTGAGTTCAATAACACAACACTTACAGGATGGCCAAGGGATCAGGCCTAGCCAGCATGGATTTAGGAAGGGCAGGTCCTGCCTGACCAACCTGATCTCCTTCTATGATCAGGTGACCCGCCTGGTGGATGTGGGGAGGCCTGTGGATGTAGTCTACCTGGACCTCAGCAAGGCCTTTGACACCGTCCCACATAGCAAACTGCTGGCCAAGCTGTCAGCCCATGGCTTGGACGGGAGCACACTGCGATGGGTTAGGAACTGGCTGGAGGGCCGAGCCCAGAGAGTGGTGGTGAATGGTGCCACATCCAGCTGGCGGCCAGTCACTAGTGGTGTGCCCCAAGGATCAGTGCTGGGCCCTGTGCTCTTTAACATCTTTATTGATGGTCTGGATGAGGGCATTGAGTCCATCATCAGTAAATTTGCTGACGACACCAAGCTAGGGGCAGGAGTTGATCTGCTGGAGGGTAGAGAGGCTCTGCAGAGAGACCTCGACAGGCTGGACAGATGGGCAGAATCCAACGGCATGAGATTTAACACATCCAAGTGCCGGGTTCTGCACACTGGCCACAGCAACCCCATGCAGTGCTACAGGCTGGGGTCAGAGTGGCTGGAGAGCAGCCAGGCAGAGAGGGACCTGGGGGTGCTGGTTGATGGTAGGATGAACATGAGCCTGCAGTGTGCCCAGGCAGCCAAGAAGGCCAATGGCATCCTGGCCTGCATCAAGAACTGTGTGGCCAGCAGGAGCAGGGAGGTCATTCTGCCCCTGTACACTGCACTGGTTAGGCCACACCTCGAGTACTGTGTCCAGTTCTGGGCCCCTCAGTTTAGGAAGGAGGTTGACTTGCTGGAACGAGTCCAGAGAAGAGCAACAAAGTTGGTGAGGGGTTTGGAACACAAGCCCTATGAGGAGAGACTGAGGGAGCTGGGGCTGCTTAGCCTGGAGAAGAGGAGACTCAGGGGTGACCTTATCACTCTCTACAACTACCTGAAGGGAGGTTGTAGACAGGCTTATGATGGTCTCTTCTCCCAGGCACCCAGTACCAGAACAAGAGGACACAGTCTCAGGCTGCGCCAGGGGAGGTTCAGGTTGGATGTGAGGAAGAAGTTCTATACAGAAAGAGTGATTGCCCATTGGAATGGGTTGCCTGGGGAGGTGGTGGAGTCGCCATCGTTGAGGGTGTTCGGAAGGAGAGTTGATGGGGTGCTTGGTGCCATGGGTTAGCTGTTTGGGTGGGTTGGATTGGTTGATGGGTTGGACACGATGATCTTGAAGGTCTCTTCCAACCTGGTTTGGTTTATTCTAATAAAGGTTTATTCTAATAAAGGTAAAGACTGGCCAGGTCAAGGGTGCAGGTTTTGTCTGTCCTGATGGAGAGGGGTGGGAGCATGCTGGGGACTATATGAATATGTACGGTTTAATATATGAATAGGTCTGTTTGCCGTCTCTATCAGTTCACCTCGTGTTGTGGGGGTGCGCCTCTAGCAAGCTCGCTCTGCGCCCAGTGCTGTGTTGCCTTCATTTGATAATAAACTGGTTATAAATTTTCAGCAGTGAGTTCATTTCTCACACTGGGGACCTTGGCATCCTTCTTCAGAGGGGCTGATCTTGCTGCCACCCGTGGCTTCCTGCCTGGCTTCTGGATGAGTGCTGCCTGCAGACTCCTGAGCAGCTCCTGCTCTCTGCCCCCACTGTGTTGCCTTCGGGGGGGGGGGGGGGGGGGCGTGTCAATCATTAGGCACCTGGCACAAATCCTCTGTGGGTCTGATGGTGGAACTAAGCTACGTTCCCCTCCAAGGCCAGGCTGGATGGGGCTTTGAGCAACCTGATCTAGTTGAAGGTGTGCCTGCCCATGGCAGGGGTGGAACCAGATGATCTTTAAGGTGCCTTCCATCCCATAATATTCTGTGATTGTGTGACTTTGAGAGAGCTGCTCTAAGTCCCTCCTGTCTTGTGTTCTTCCTGTGAAGATGTCCTGCAGATCCCAGCTGCTCCCTGCCTCTCTTTCCCTCCTCAGACAGGGAAGTGCCAGGTTTGAAAGCCCTGGTGCCAGCTGGGGCTTGGGCAGCCTCGGGAACCCTCTGCAGGAGAAGAGAATCCTGCAGCTGCTTCGAAGAGAAGAAGAAGGACTCCCTCTCTCTGCCCGTTAGCAGAACAGCAGCACTGAGCAAAGCCTCTAAAAAGAAGCTGAAAGAGGAGGAGGTTGGTTTGGAAGGGACCATCAAGGTCATCACCTCGAGAAAGGGGATTCTGCCCCTCTGCTCCACTCTGCTGAGACCACACCTGGGGCACTGTGTCCAGTTCTGGAGCCTCTGTGCCAGGAAGGATCTGGAGGTGCTGGAAGGTGTCCAGAGCAGGGCCACGAGGAGGAGCAGAGGGCTGGAGCTGCTCTGCTATGGAGACAGACTGAGAGAGTTGGGGCTGTGCAGTCTGGAGAAGAGAAGGCTCTGAGGAGACCTTCTTGTGGCCTTCCAGCATCTGAAAAGGGCTACAGGAAAGCTGGGGAGGGACTTTTGAGGGTGTCAGGGAGTGATAGGACTGGGGGGGATGGAGCAAAACAAGAAATGGGCAGATTGAGATTGCATGTTAGGAAGAAGTTCTTGCCCATGAGGGTGGTGAGAGACTTGGCACAGGTTGCCCAGGGAGGTGGTGGAAGCCTCATGCCTGGAGGTTTAGAAGGCCAGGCTGGAGGTGGCTGTGAGCAACCTGCTCTGGTGTGAGGTGTCCCTGCCCATGGCAGGGGGGTTGGAACTGGATGATCCTTGAGGTCCCTTCCAAACCTTAACATTCCTATGCTTCTATGACCTTGTCCAACCCCCCTGCAGTCAGCAGGGACACCCCCAACTAGATCAGACTGTCCAGAGCCCCACTGAGTCTGGTCTCGAATGTCTCCAGGGATGGGGCCTCGAGCACATCCCTGGGCAATCTGTGCCAGTGTCTCACCACTCATTGATGAGCCTTCTACCATTTCTCATGGCAATGTGGGCCAAGGTCTTACCACCCTCAGTGTAAAGAATCTCTTCCTTCTCTTCAGTGAGTTTCAAACCACCCCCCCCCCACCTTGTCCTGCACAACAGACTCTAGCAGAAAGCCTACCCCCAGCTTTCTTCTCAGTCCCTTTAAGCACTGAAAGGACCACCTGGAGCCTTCTCTTCTCCAGAATGAACAATCCCAACTCTCCCAGCCTGGCCTCACAGCAGAGGCTTCCAGCCTGCCCAGCATTGTTGTGACTTCCTCTGGCTTCACTCCAACGGGTCCCTGTCTGTGCTGAGGACTCCAGAGCAGGATAAAGGGCACAATTCACAGCAGAAGACTTAACACTACTGAGGGAAACAATTGTTTCCAATTCCCCATCAGCTCAAGGTCAGCAGCTGTAGGGAGAAGGACTCCAGCCCCACTTTTTTTCCTGCCTCCCCAAACTTGGAGCATCAAAGGAACACCAACCACCCAGGGCCACAGCTGTCACCATGCCAGAGGAGTTACAGATCGGATGAGTGCACAGCTTGCTTGAGCATCCTTAATGATTGAGAATCACAGCTCCCCTCCTGGGAAGCCCATGAGGTTGAACAAGAGCAAGTGCAGGGTTCTGCCCCTGGGCTGGAACAATCCTCACTATCAATACAGACTGGGGGAGGAGGGGATGGAAAGCAGCCCTGAGGAAAAGGCCTTGGGGGTGCTGGGGGGGGAGAAGCTGGACAGGAGCAGGCAGTGTGAGCTTGCAGCACAGAAGGCCAAGGGCAGCCTGGGCTGCAGCCAAAGCAGCACTGGCAGCAGAGCCAGAGAGGTGATTCTGCCACTTTGCTCTGCTCTGGGGAGACCTCACCTGGAGTGCTGTGTGCAGGTCTGGAGCCCTCAGCACAGGAAGGACCTGGAGCTGCTGGAGCAGGTCCAGAGGAGGGCCAGGGAAATGCTCAGGGGGTTGGAGCAGCTCTGCTCTGAGGCCAGGCTGAGGGAGCTGGGGGTGTTCAGCCTGGAGAAGAGAAGGCTCCAGGGAGACCTAGTAGCAGCCTGCCAGTACCTGAAGGGGGCTACAGGAAGGCTGCAGAGAGACTGTTTGTAGAGGCCTGCAGGGACAGGATGAGAGGCAATGGCTTCAAACTAGAGCAGAGCAGATTTAGATTGGATGTGAGGAACAAGTTCTGCACCATGAGGGTGGTGGAACACTGGAACAGGTTGCCCAGGGAGGTGGTTGAGGCCCCATGCCTGGAGATATTCAAGGTGAGGCTGGACAGGGCTCTGGGCAACCTGATCTAGTTGAGGATGTCCCTGCTGACTGCGGGGGGGTTTGGACTGGATGACCTTTGGAGGCCCCTTCCAGCCTGGACTATTGTATGATTCTAATACCTAGCTTAAGCCTCTCCTGGTGCAACCTGAAGATTTTTCCTCTTCTCCTATATTGAGTTCTAGGCATCAGAGACCAACCACCACCTCACTACAACCTCCTTTCATGGAGGTGTGAAGAGCAATGAGGTCTCCCCTCAGCCTCCTTTTCCCCAGACTAAACACCCCCAGCTCCCTCAGCTGCTCCTTACCAGCCCTGTCCTCCAGACCCTTCCCTAACTTTGTTGCCCTTCTCTGGACCTGCTCCACCACCAAAATGTCCTTCTTGGAGCAAGAAGAGCCACAAGTTGAAATGGAAATGGAGTTCATGAGCCAGCCAAATTAATACCAAAGCCAACACAAAAAGATAATGTTATACTCAGCATGCCTCTGAAGTGCACCCAGTGCATCCAGTTCCAACCCCCCTGCCATGGGCAGGGACACCTCACACCAGAGCAGGTTGCTCACAGCCACCTCCAGCCTGGCCTTCTAAACCTCCAGGCATGAGGCTTCCACCACCTCCCTGGGCAACCTGTGCCAAGTCTCTCACCACCCTCATGGGCAAGAACTTCTTCCTAACATGCAATCTCAATCTGCCCATTTCTTGTTTTGCTCCATCCCCCCCAGTCCTATCACTCCCTGACACCCTCAAAAGTCCCTCCCCAGCTTTCCTGTAGCCCTTTTCAGATGCTGGAAGGCCACAAGAAGGTCTCCTCAGAGCCTTCTCTTCTCCAGACTGCACAGCCCCAACTCTCTCAGTCTGTCTCCATAGCAGAGCAGCTCCAGCCCTCTGCTCCTCCTCGTGGCCCTGCTCTGGACACCTTCCAGCACCTCCAGATCCTTCCTGGCACAGAGGCTCCAGAACTGGACACAGTGCCCCAGGTGTGGTCTCAGCAGAGTGGAGCAGAGGGGCAGAATCCCCTTTCTCGAGGTGATGACCTTGATGGTCCCTTCCAAACCAACCTCCTCCTCTTTCAGCTTCTTTTTAGAGGCTTTGCTCAGTGCTGCTGTTCTGCTAACGGGCAGAGAGAGGGAGTCCTTCTTCTTCTCTTCGAAGCAGCTGCAGGATTCTCTTCTCCTGCAGAGGGTTCCCGAGGCTGCCCAAGCCCCAGCTGGCACCAGGGCTTTCAAACCTGGCACTTCCCTGTCTGAGGAGGGAAAGAGAGGCAGGGAGCAGCTGGGATCTGCAGGACATCTTCACAGGAAGAACACAAGACAGGAGGGACTTAGAGCAGCTCTCTCAAAGTCACACAATCACAGAATATTATGGGATGGAAGGCACCTTAAAGATCATCTGGTTCCACCCCTGCCATGGGCAGGCACACCTTCAACTAGATCAGGTTGCTCAAAGCCCCATCCAGCCTGGCCTTGGAGGGGAACGTAGCTTAGTTCCACCATCAGACCCACAGAGGATTTGTGCCAGGTGCCTAATGATTGACACGCCCCCCCCCCCCCCCCCCCGAAGGCAACACAGTGGGGGCAGAGAGCAGGAGCTGCTCAGGAGTCTGCAGGCAGCACTCATCCAGAAGCCAGGCAGGAAGCCACGGGTGGCAGCAAGATCAGCCCCTCTGAAGAAGGATGCCAAGGTCCCCAGTGTGAGAAATGAACTCACTGCTGAAAATTTATAACCAGTTTATTATCAAATGAAGGCAACACAGCACTGGGCGCAGAGCGAGCTTGCTAGAGGCGCACCCCCACAACACGAGGTGAACTGATAGAGACGGCAAACAGACCTATTCATATATTAAACCGTACATATTCATATAGTCCCCAGCATGCTCCCACCCCTCTCCATCAGGACAGACAAAACCTGCACCCTTGACCTGGCCAGTCTTTACCTTTATTAGAATAAACCTTTATTAGAATAAACCAAACCAGGTTGGAAGAGACCTTCAAGATCATCGTGTCCAACCCATCAACCAATCCAACCCACCCAAACAGCTAACCCATGGCACCAAGCACCCCATCAACTCTCCTTCCGAACACCCTCAACGATGGCGACTCCACCACCTCCCCAGGCAACCCATTCCAATGGGCAATCACTCTTTCTGTATAGAACTTCTTCCTCACATCCAACCTGAACCTCCCCTGGCGCAGCCTGAGACTGTGTCCTCTTGTTCTGGTACTGGGTGCCTGGGAGAAGAGACCATCATAAGCCTGTCTACAACCTCCCTTCAGGTAGTTGTAGAGAGTGATAAGGTCACCCCTGAGTCTCCTCTTCTCCAGGCTAAGCAGCCCCAGCTCCCTCAGTCTCTCCTCATAGGGCTTGTGTTCCAAACCCCTCACCAACTTTGTTGCTCTTCTCTGGACTCGTTCCAGCAAGTCAACCTCCTTCCTAAACTGAGGGGCCCAGAACTGGACACAGTACTCGAGGTGTGGCCTAACCAGTGCAGTGTACAGGGGCAGAATGACCTCCCTGCTCCTGCTGGCCACACAGTTCTTGATGCAGGCCAGGATGCCATTGGCCTTCTTGGCTGCCTGGGCACACTGCAGGCTCATGTTCATCCTACCATCAACCAGCACCCCCAGGTCCCTCTCTGCCTGGCTGCTCTCCAGCCACTCTGACCCCAGCCTGTAGCACTGCATGGGGTTGCTGTGGCCAGTGTGCAGAACCCGGCACTTGGATGTGTTAAATCTCATGCCGTTGGATTCTGCCCATCTGTCCAGCCTGTCGAGGTCTCTCTGCAGAGCCTCTCTACCCTCCAGCAGATCAACTCCTGCCCCTAGCTTGGTGTCGTCAGCAAATTTACTGATGATGGACTCAATGCCCTCATCCAGACCATCAATAAAGATGTTAAAGAGCACAGGGCCCAGCACTGATCCTTGGGGCACACCACTAGTGACTGGCTGCCAGCTGGATGTGGCACCATTCACCACCACTCTCTGGGCTCGGCCCTCCAGCCAGTTCCTAACCCATCGCAGTGTGCTCCCGTCCAAGCCATGGGCTGACAGCTTGGCCAGCAGTTTGCTATGTGGGACGGTGTCAAAGGCCTTGCTGAGGTCCAGGTAGACTACATCCACAGGCCTCCCCACATCCACCAGGCGGGTCACCTGATCATAGAAGGAGATCAGGTTGGTCAGGCAGGACCTGCCCTTCCTAAATCCATGCTGGCTAGGCCTGATCCCTTGGCCATCCTGTAAGTGTTGTGTTATTGAACTCAGGATGACCTGTTCCATGATCTTGCCTGGCACTGAGGTCAGGCTGACAGGCCGGTAATTCCGTGGCTCATCCAACCGGCCCTTCTTATGGATGGGCACCACGTTGGCCAGCTTCCAGTCCTCTGGGACCTCGCCAGTGAGCCAGGACTGCTGGAAAATTATGGAGAGTGGCTTGGCCAGCTCATCTGCCAGCTCTCTCAGCACCCTAGGATGAATCCCATCTGGTCCCATGGACTTGTGGGGATCCAAGCTGCTAAGGAGAGTTCCAACCACCGCCTCATGGAACATAGGGAAACTGTGCAGCTCCCTGGCTCCTTCTGCTAGCTCTGCAGGCCAGCTGTCAGGAAGACGTTCTGCCCTTCTAGTAAAAATTGAGGCAAAGAAGGTGTTAAGTATCTCTGCCTTTTCCTTATCCTTGGTTACAATGTTCCCCTCTGTATCCACCAAGGAGTGGAGGTTTTCCTTCCCCTTCCTCTTACTATTAATGTATTTATAGAAGGACTTTTTGTTGTCCTTCACAGTAGAGGCCAGTTTAAGCTCCAAGTGTGCTTTTGCCTCCCTAATTCTCTTCCTACAAGACCAGTTTCTCACACCAGGAAGGGAGCAGTGCAGATCCATGAGCCCCTAGGCTCTGGATCCTACACCAGAAAGGTCAATCCCTGCCTGCTGCCTGGCCCTGGAGAATTTTCTTGGCCTGCTCTCCTCCTTGCACCAACCAGGGAGGAGCGGCCTGGAAGAGCATCCTTGTGGCAGGGAGCGGAAGGAGAGCCCTCTCTCTCCTGCCTGCAGGTGGAGGCTGTGAGGCCTTTCCCGCAGCCCTGTTGCATGCTGTGCTCTGCAGCGGTGCAGCCCTGGGGCAGGCAGGGCTTGTGCGGTGGAGCCCGAGCGCCTGCCCTGCCCAGCTCGGTGCCCAGGCGCCCCAGCTGCAGAGCTGGGAGCTGGGGAAGGCTGCGGGCAGCGCCCCAGAGGCACGGCGCGGGATCTGGGCAGTGGGGGGAGCAGCGAGACCACGACATGGGTCCCGGTGCTGGCAGGAGCGAGCGGCTGTCCCCCAGCCCAGGGCAGCAGCAGGTCTCCAGCAGCCTGGCAGCCGGGGGAGAGCTTCCGTGGGGGACAGGACTCGGGGTCCTGGCAGCCCTGAGCTCTGCAGAGAGGCCGTTGGAGGAGTTGGGCTGGGCCCTGGTGCTCCACGGCGAGGGGACGAGGTGGAGCTGGGGGGGAGCTGTGTTTGCACACTGCTGGGTGGGGAAGGCCCTGGGCTGGAGGCAGCAGTGCCGGGGCATGGGGACATCTCTGCGGGGACAAGCCCTGCCCAGGGCAGAGGAGCTCCCAGCCATGTAGGAACAGGCTCTGAATGAATCCTGCAGCCCTTTGATGTGATCTCTGTGCTCCCACCTCTCTGAGGCTCCTGTTCCTCATCCAGCTTGTGAGAAACTGGTTATGATATTTGGCTTTCGCAAGGGGAATTGCTGGGGACCGGGCGGGCCCCATCGTTGTGCCTGGATCGTTGGGCTGATGGGTCTGTATTGTCTGGGGTATTGGGAGAGAAAGGGGAGGCGCCAACAGGTCTAAAGACTGGCCAGGTCAAGGGTGCAGGTTTTGTCTGTCCTGATGGAGAGGGGTGGGAGCGTGCTGGGGACTATATGAATATGTACGGTTTAATATATTAATAGGTCTGTTTGCCGTCTCTATCAGTTCACCTCGTGTTGGGGGGTGCGCCTCTAGCAAGCTCGCTCTGCGCCCAGTGCTGTGTTGCCTTTATTTGATAATAAACTGGTTATAAATTTTCAGCAGTCAGTTCATTTCTCACAAGCTCCTCTCCCCTGGCTGTGCTGTGTTTCAATCCATCCATTTCCAGTGGTCTCTCTTCCCACCCTGAAGCCCTTTCATAGAGAAGCAGCTCCCTGTGGAGCTTGGGACAGCCCCTTGAGAAGCTGCAGGGCTACTCCTGCAGCCACTTAAGCCCTTTAACGGGCAGTGGTGAAGGCAATGTGAAGCTCAGAGCCCTTCTGAGCAATGGCCAGAGGTGAAAAAGCCGCTTGTCACCATGTGCCCTGTCATGGGGGGCTCAGGGTGTGTGCAGTTTAGGCCCTGATGTCACAGCATCACAGAACATTAGAGGTAGGAAGGGACCTCCAGAGATCATCAGGTCCAACCCCCCTGCCAGAGCAGCATCTCCCAGGGCAGTCTGCACAGGAAGGCATCCAGGTGGCTTTGGAAAGTCTCCAGAGAAGGACACTCCACGACCTCTCTGGGCAGCCTGCTCCAGGGCTCTGGCACCCTCACACCAAAGAAGTTTCTCCTCCTGTTGAGCTGAAATCTTCTATGTTCAAGCTTGAACCTGTTGTTCCTTGGCTTATTGCTGTGCAGCACCCAAAAGAGCTTGGCCCCCTCCACTTGACAGCCACCCCTCAGAGATTGAGAGACCTTGATCAAATCCCCTCTCAGCCTTCTCTTCTCCACACTAAACAGCCCCAGGGCTCTCAGTCTCTCTTCACAGGGCAGATGCTCAAGTCCCCTAAGCATCCTCCTGGCTCTCCCTTGGACTCTCTCCAGCAGGTCTCTGTCTCTCTTGAACTGGGGAGCTCAGGGTGTGTGCAGCTTAAGCCCTGGAAAGACCATGGAGCAGATCCTCCTGGAGTCACTACTGGCTCAGAAGAATAGTGAAGAGGTGATTGGGAACAGTCAGCATGGCTTTGCCAAGGGCAAATCCTGCCTGACCAATCTGGAGGCCTTCTATGAGCAGGTGACAAAATTAATAGATGAGGGGCGAGCAACTGATGTCGTTTACCTGGACCTGAGCAAAGCCTTCGACACTGTCCCGCACCACATCCTGGTCTCCAAACTGGTGACACATGGGTTTGATGGGTGGACCACTAGATGGATAAGGAACTGGCTTGACGGCCGCACCCAAAGAGTGGCTGTCAGTGGCTCCATGTCCCAGTGGAGGCCAGTGACAAGCGGAGTCCCTCAGGGATCAGTCCTGGGACCCATCTTGTTCAACATCTTTGTGGGTGCCATGGACAGTGGCATTGAGTGCACCCTCAGCAAGTTTGCTGATGACACCAAGCTGTGTGGTGCAGCAGACACGCTGGAGGGAAGGGAGGCCATCCAGAGGGACCTTGACAGGCTGGAGAGGTGGGCACAAGCCAACCTCATGAAGTTCAATAAGAGCAAGTGCAGGGTCCTGCAGCTGGGTCGAGGCAATCCCAGGCACAAATCCAGGCTGGGCAGTGACTGGCTGGAAAGTAGCCCTGAGGAGAGAGACTTGGGGGTGCTGGTGGACAAGCAGCTCAACATGAGCTCTCAGTGTGCACTTGCAGCCCTCAAAGCCAATCAGATCCTGGGCTGCATCAGAAGTGTGGCCAGCAGGTCGAGGGAGGTGATCCTCCCCCTCTACTCAGCTCTGGTGAGACCCCACCTGGAGTACTGTGTCCAGTTCTGGAGCCCCTATTACAAGAGGGATGTGGAGGTGCTGGAACGTGTCCAGAGAAGGGCCACGAGGATGATCAGAGGGCTGGAGCACCTCTCCTATGAGGACAGACTGAAGGAGTTGGGGCTGTTCAGTCTGCAGAAGAGAAGGCTCCCAGGTGACCTAATTGTGGCCTTCCAGTATCTGAAGGGGGCCTACAGGAAGGCTGGGGAAGGATTTCTCAGGATCTCAGGTAGTGATAGGACTAGGGGGAATGGAATGAAGCTGGAGGTGGGGAGATTCAGGCTGGAGGTGAGGAGGAAGTTCTTCCCCATGAGAGCGGTGAAGCCCTGGAATGGGTTGTCCAGGGAGGTGGTTGAGGCCCCATGCCTGGAGGTGTTTAAGCCCAGGCTGGATGAGGCTCTGTCCAGCCTGATCTAGTGTGGGGTGTCCCTGCCCATGGCAGGGGGGTTGGAACTAGATGATCCTTGTGGTCCCTCCCAACCCTGAATGATACTATGATACTATGATACTATGATTATGTCAAGGTGTTGGTGTTGGTCTATCTGCTGTGCACTCTTTCCCCTCATGTCCTCTCTCTCTGTTTCACCATTCCTCTTGCTCTGGTGGAGCCTCTTCCATAGTCTTCACTGACACATAGAGCCTGGAATATCCTCCTAAACATAATTCTTCTCCCAAGGGTCATCTTCAGCTGCAGCAGGGATCATAGAGAGCTCAGAGGCAGCTGCAGAGGGATTCTGCTGCTTCCTGTGGTTTCATGGCAATTTGTGAAGCATGGGAAGCTGTCAGCCATGGCCATGCACAGCCAGAAGTTATTCCCAGAGCAGGACTGGGAACGTGGGATTGGGGCTGGCACAAGCAAGAGAAACCCTGGTGGCAGTGAAGGCTGGGGGTGGGGTTTGCCTTGATCTCAGCCCCAAGGACATTGATGGTGCTGGACCAGGGCTGACATCATGGCACCACAATTTTCTGTTCATTTGAATTCATAGAGTCATAGAATTGACAGAGTTGGAAGGGACCTCAAGCATCATCTACCTCATCATCTAGTTGGAACTGGGTGATCCTTGAGGTCCCTTCCAACCCTAACAATTCCATGATTGTATGATCCAGTTCGAAGCCCCCTGCCATGGGCAGGGACACCTCACTACATCAGGATGCCCAGAGCCACATACAACCTGGCCTTAAAAACCTCCAGCATGAGGCTTCCACCACCTCCCTGGGCAAGCTGTTCTGTTAAGGGCACTAAGGTTCTCCAGGTGTTGAAGTCCTGCAGGATCTGCTGGAGAACATGGTCAGAGGGCTGGAGCACCTCTGCTGAGAGAGTTGGGGTTGTTCAGCCTGGAGAAGTGAAGGCTCCAGGGAGACCTTCTGGTGGCCTTTCAGCACTTGAAGAGGGTGTAGTTGAAAGATGGGGAGGGACTTTTTAGCAGGGCCAATTGTGACAGGACAAGGGGGGATGGTTTGCAACTCAAAGAGGGAGATCAAGACTAGATGGAAGAAATGTTTGACACTGGGGGTAGTGAGGCCCTGTCCCACGTTGCCCAGAGAGGTGGAAGCTGTCCCATCCGTGGCAACCCAGTTGGGTTGCACAGGGTTCTCAACAACCTGTTGGAGATGTCACTGCTTACTGCAGGTGGGGTGGACTAGATGACCTGAAAGTTCCCTTCCAACCCAAACCTAATCCATGATTCTATGGTTCTCTGGTGCCTAGTCCTTCTCTGAAACCTCACCTCCTAGGAGGATTTCTTTGCACCAAGCCTACGTCAGCCTTGTGGATGTATCACAGTCTCAGAGAACATTAGAGTTTGGAAGGGACCTCCAGAGGTCATCAGGTCTAACCCCCCTGCCAGAGCAGCATCACCCAGGGTAGTCTGCACAGGAAGGCATCCAGGTGGCTTTGGAAAGCCTTCAGAGAAGGACACTCCACAACCTCTCTGGGCAGCCTGCTCCAGGGCTCTGGCACCCTCACACCAAAGAAGTTTCTCCTCCTGTTGAGCTGAAACCTTTTGTGTTCAAGTTTGTATCCATTGCTCCTTGACTTATTGCTGTGCAGCACCCAAAAGAGCTTGGCCCCCTCCACTTGACAGCCACCCCTCAGAGATTGAGAGACCTTGATCAGATCCCCTCTCAGCCTTCTCTTCCCCACACTAAACAGCCCCAGGGCTCTCAGTCTCTCTTTACAGGGCAGATGCTCAAGTTCCCTAAGCATCCTCCTGGCTCTCCCTTGGACTCTCTCCAGCAGGTCTCTGTCTCTCTTGCACTGGGGAGCCCAGAACTGGACACAGGATTGCAGCTGTGGTCTCAGCAGGGCAGAGCAGAGGGGCAGAAGAACCTCCCTGGCCCTGCTGGCCACACTTTTCTTGCTGCATCCCAGGATGCCATTGGCTCTCTTGGCCACAAGGGCACATTGCTGTCCCCTGCAGGGACACCTCCAACTAGATCAGGCTGCTCAGGGCCACAGCAACTTTGACCTTGAATGTCTCCAGGGATGGGACCTCCACCACACCTCTGGGTACCCTCTTCCAGTATTCATTGCCCTCATTGTGAAGAACTTCTGATGGCCAACCCAAACCTGCCCTGCTGTGGCACCACAACACCTACCCCAGTTTCAAACCACTGGCCCTCATCCTATCACCCCAGGCCTTTCCAAACAGCTCCTCCCCATCCTTTCTGTAGGTCCCCTTCAGATACTGAAATACAGCTCTGTGGTCTCCCTTGAGCCTTCCCTTCTCCAGGCTGAACAGCCCCAACTCTCTCAGTCTGTCTCCACATCAGAGGTTCTCCTGATCATCTTTGTGGCTTCCTGTGGACCTGCTCCATGGGTCCATGTTCATCTTGTGTTGAGGGCTCCAGAGCTGGACACAGCTCTGCAGGTGAGGTCTCCCCAGAGCAGAGCAGAGGGGCAGGATGCCCTCTCTCCATCTCTGGCCACACTGCTTTGGCTGCAGCCCAGGCTGCCCTTGGCATTGTGGGCTGCCAGTGCCCATTCCTGGATCTTGTCCACTTTCTTGTCCATCACTACCCCCAAGTCCTTTCCCGCAGGGCTGTTCTCAACCTCATCATAGAATTATTTTGGTTGGAAAAGACCTCCATGATCATGGAACAAGTTCTTTACCATGATGGTGGTGGAACACTGGAACAGGTTGCCCAGGGAAGTGGTTGGGGCCCATCCCTGGAGATATTCAGGGTGAGCCTGAACAGGGCCCTGGGCAACCTGATCTAGTTGAGGATGTCCCTGCTGAGTGCAGAGGGGGTTGGACTGGATGCCTTTTGGAGGTCCCTTCCAACCCAGGCCATTCTATGATGACTGAGTCCATCCATCAACCTAAGACCACCATAGCTATTAGCATTCCCAATCTGTATTGATACCAAGGATTGCCCCTCAGTTTAGGAAAGATTTTGAGTTGCTGGAAGGTGTCCAGAGAAGTGCAACAGAGCTGGGGGGGGGGGTCTGGGGTACAGCCCTGTGAGGAGAGGCTGAGGGAGCTGGGGTTGCGTAGCCTGGAGAAGAGGAGGCTCAGGGGAGACCTTCTTGCTGTCTACAACTCCCTGAAGGGAGGTTGTAGCCAGGTGGGGGTTGGTCTCTTCTCCCAGGCAACCAGCAGCAGAACAAGAGGACACAATCTGAAGCTGTGCCAGGGGAGGTTTAGACTGTATGTGAGGAAGAAATTCTTCCCAGAGATTGGCCATGGGAATGTGCTGCCCAGGGAGGTGGTGGAGTCACCATCCCTGGAGGTGTTTAAAAAGAGCCTGGATGAGGCACTCGGTGCCATGGTTTAGTTGATGAGATGGTGTTGGGTGATAGGTTGGACTGGAGGATCTTGAAGGTCTTTTCCAACCTGGTTAATTCTGTCTTCTGGCTATGTGCTTGCCACCCACCCTGCCACCACCCCCCTGCCACCACCCCCCCTGCCAACCTCTCTGCAACCCCAGCCCATGGCCCCTGGGGAGTGTTGTTCCACCTCTCAACCCCTGGGCCCTTTGGTTTCTTTGGCTTGCAAACCCTTTTAATTTCCACCCTCTTGGCTTCCATCTCTGTCCTCTGAATGGAAAGGCTTAGACAGAGCCTGCTGCACATTGAGGGTGCTGTGACCACAAGATTTACTGAGGCCAACCTAGTCAGCTGCTCCAGCCCAGCCCACTCATTAAAGGACTTATTTTTCCACTGACATTCATTCTCTGTCTGCACAGGGTGGAAGGGGTGGGAAAAAAATTATAGAAAAGCTGAACTGCTGTGTTTTATGTAACTGGGAAATGAAAAAGCACATCAGGCAGTGGCCCAGGAGATGGGGACTACAAGCCCTATGAGGAGAGGTGAGGGAGCTGGGGTTGTTTAGCCTGGAGAAGAGGAGGCTCAGGGGAGACCTTATTGCTCTCTACAACTACCTGAAGAGAGGTTGTAGCCAGGAGGGAGTTGGTCTCTTCTGTCAAGCAACCAGCACCAGAACAAGAAGACACAGTCCCAAGCTGCACCAGGGGTAGTTGAGGCTGGAGGTGAGGAGAAAGTTCTTCCCAGAAAGAGTAATTGGCCACTGGGATGTGCTGCCCAGGGAGGTGGTGGAGTCACCATGCCTGGAGGTGTTCAAGAAAGGATTGGATGTGGCACTGGGAGCCATGGCTTAGTTGTCAGGAGGTGTTAGGGGTTAGGTAATAGGTTGGACTTGGTGATCTCTGAGGTCTTTTCCAACCTGGTTTATTCCATTCCATTCCATTCCATTCCATTCCATTCCATTCCATTCCATTCCATTCCATTCCATTCCATTCCATTTATTTTCCAACCTGTTTGATTCTATGATTCTATGGTGAGGCACTGACAGAGGTTGCCTGGACAAGTGGAAGATGCTTTGGAACCAGGGTCTCTTCTCCCAGGCAACCACCAACAGAACAAGAGGACACAGTCTCAAGCTGTGCCAGGGGAGTTTTAGGCTTCAGGTGAGGAAGTTCTTCCCAGAAAGAGAGATTGGCCTTTGGAATGTGCTGCCCAGAGAGGTGGTGGAGTCACCATCCCTGGAAGTGTTTAAAAAGAGCCTGGATGAGGCACTTGGTGCCATGGTTTAGTTGATGAGATGGTGTTGGGTGATAGGTTGGACTGGAGGATCTTGAAGGTCTTTTCCAATCTGGTTAATTCTATTCTATTCTATTCTATTCTATTCTATTCTATTCTATTCTATTCTATTCTATTCTATTCTATTCTATTCTATTCTATTCTATTCTATTCTATTCTATTCATCTCTGGATTGATCAAACTGGAGAAATTATGATGATGAAGAAAGAGGAGGCTGGAGAGTGCTTGGAGCTCCCACTGCTGTAAGGTCTTCAAGCTGGGTCTGCCTAGAGCAAGGGATGTTTCAGAGGCTTGATGAGGGCTCTGTGATTCCAAGGGAAAATGATTTGTTTAGTCTGGGAAAACAAAGGATGAGACATCACCCCACAAATATGTAGGGAGTCTGGAGAGGGAAGGGGGACTAAACATGCTGGTGAGAAAATAAAGATTAAGGCAGCCTTGGGACAGCATGGACTGGTTTGGGTGCTGATGGCTAGGCAAGAGGAGGACTCTGAGCATCGGGAGGTCCTGTTTGTGGCAGCCAGGATCTTCTCTGCCTCCCAATGTGGGGAACTGAGGAAACCAGACTCACCCAAGGAGTGGTCACTTCTCTGGGTGAGGTTCTGTGGCCCTGGTGCACATGAGGACTGCACCCAAGTTTCCAAACTCCTCTTGAGCCTTTAATGAAGCTCATTGAAAACATCTGATGAAACCACGGAGAGCCCTGGGTTTGGGATGGTTTCAACATAAGTTTGTGGTTTCAACATAGCTCAGGCTTGCTCTGATGATGGAAGGTGTCTCCTAGTGAATATGAAATCAACCACATCCCAACAAGCCATGACTGGGGCTGCAAACATCTGGCTCAGGTAGGACTATCTGGGTTGGGGCAATCCCAAGCACCAATATAAGCTGGGCAGGGACTGGCTTGAGAGCAGCCCTGAAGAAAAGGCCTTGGGGGTGCTGGGGGAGGAGAAGCTCAACAGGAGCCAGCAGGGAGCACTTGCAGCCCAGAGAGCCAACCACAGCCTGGGCTGCAGCAAGAGAAGTGTGGTCAGCAGGGCCAGGGAGGGGATTCTGCCCCTCTGCTCCACTCTGCTGAGACCACACCTGGAGCACTGTGTCCAGTTCTGGAGCCTCTGTGCCAGGAAGGATCTGGAGGTGCTGGAAGGTGTCCAGAGCAGGGCCACGAGGAGGAGCAGAGAGCTGGAGCTGCTCTGCTATGGAGACAGACTGAGAGTTGGGGTTGTGCAGTCTGGAGAGGAGAAGGCTCTGAGGAGACCTCCTTGTGGCCTTCCAGTATCTGAAGGGGGCTACAGGAAAGCTGGGGAGAGACTTTTGAGGGTGTCAGGGAGTGATAGGACTGGGGGAAATGGTAGAAGTAGGTAGATTGAGATTGGATGTTAGGAAGAAGTTCTTTCCCATGAGGGTGGTGAGAGCCTGGCACAGGTTGCCCAGGGAGGTGGTGGAAGCCTCATGCCTGGAGGTTTTGAAGGCCAGGCTGGATGTGGCTGTGAGCAACCTGCTCTAGTGTGAGGTGTCCCCGGCCATGGCAGGGGGGTTGGACCTAGATGATCCTTGAGGTCCTTTCCAACCCTAACAATTCTATGATTCTGTGATCCTGTGCAGTGTGGCTGCTGTGTCCCTGTATGTTGGTGGCTTCTCTGGTATTTTGCTGCACATGAACTCCACATCTGGGTTCCATTCTTCCATCTTCAGCTTTCCAGGATCTCCTTTCAGGTTGTGCACTACATGTTCCCCTTGATAACCCAAGGCATGTCCCTGAGAGTGTGGCCAGTAAGTCAAGGGAGGTTCTTCTTCCCCTCTACTGTGTCCTAGTCAGGTCACATTTGGAGTCCTGGATCCAGTTCTTGGCTACCCAGTTCAAGAGAGATAGGGAACTGCTGGGGAGAGTCCAGGGGGGGCTACAAAGCTGCTGAGGGGCT
This sequence comes from Melanerpes formicivorus, assembly GCF_026170545.1. Taxonomy (NCBI): domain Eukaryota; kingdom Metazoa; phylum Chordata; class Aves; order Piciformes; family Picidae; genus Melanerpes; species Melanerpes formicivorus. The sequence goes on along the minus strand of NW_027142353.1, from coordinate 31,358,740 downwards.
TGGAACATCTCTATGAGGAGGAAAGGCTGAGAGCCTTGGGGCTGCTGAGCCTGGAGAAGAGCAGCCCCAGAGGGGAGCTGAGCAATGCTCAGCAAGAGCTCAAGGAGCTGTGGGGGGCAAGAGGATGGGCCTGGGATCTTCTTAGTGGTGCCCAGGGACAGGACAAGGGGCAAGGGGCACAAACTGGAACCCAGGAGGTTCCATCTGAAGATGAGGAGAAAGTTGTTTGTTGTGAGGGTGCTGGAGGCCTGGAGCAGGCTGCCCAGAGAGGTTGTGGAGTCTCCTTGTGTGGAGAGCTTCCAACCCCTCTGGCCATAGTGCTCCTGGGCAAGCTGCTGTGGGAGCCCTTGCTTTAGCAGGGGGGGTGGGAGCAGATGATCTCCAGAGGTTCCTTCCAAACTCCACCATGCTAGGATTCTGTGATTCTGAGGCTGCCCTAGGCCTTCATTAGCACTTTGGATCTCGTGGAGTTGGCTTTATTGCTGTTGGGAACTGAGCTAAGGTCTTGCTCACATCAGCAACTGCTGCAGCCTCAGCACTGGCAGCTGCTGCTGCTGTGGGCTGCAGGAGCAGGGTGTGCTCTGTGGGCACAGCAAGAGGCTGCTTCTGCTTTTGTGGGGCTCTCTCAAAGCAGAGATGGAGGCAGAGGGTGAGTGCCCACGGTTTGCTCAAGGAGGGCCCTGGTTTCCCCATGAGTCATGAGCTACCTGGCAGTGTGGTCATCCCTGCATGGCTCCTCCTTTGCACAAGACTGGACCTGCTCTCTGTGCAGGTGCAGCTGAGCTGAGGCTTCCTGGGAGGGGTTGAGGTCCCTCTCCCTGTCTTGCTCAGCCCTGGTGACCACAAAAGCCCTGGCTGCACCTAGGGACCATCACCAGGGCAATTTGCATGTGAATCACAGGATCCCAAGATGCTAGGGGTTGGAACGGACCTCTGGAGATCATGAAGTCCAACCCCCTGTGAGAGCAGGACCTAGCACAGGTCACACAGGAATGCATCCAGAAGGGTCTTGAAAGTCTCCAGGGAAGGAGACTCCACAACCTCCCTGGGCAGCCTGTTCCAGGGCTCTGTGACCCTCACAGTGAAGCAGTTCCTCCTCATGTTGAGCTGGAACCTCCTGTGCTGTAGTTTATATCCACTGCCCCTTGTCCTTTCCCAGGGTGCAGCTGAGCAGAGCCTGTCCCCTCCCTCCTCACCCCCAGCCCTCAGATATTGATAGACATTTATAAATCCCCTCTCAGCCTTCTCCTCTCCAGACTAACCACCCCCAGGGCTCTCAGCCTCTCCTCACCAGGCAGTGCTCCAGGTCCCTTCAGCATCCTGGTAGCCCTCCCTTGGACTCTCTCCAGCAGATCCCTGTCCCTCCTGAACTGGGGAGCCCAGAACTGGATGCAATATTCCAGGGGAGGTCTCAGCAGGGCACAGTAGAGGTGGAGGAGAACCTCCCTGGATCTGCTGGCCACACTCTGCTGAATGCAGGATCCCAGGATCCCATTGGCCTTCTTGGCCACCAGGGCACATTGCTGACCCATGCAGAACTTGTTACCCACCAGGACTTCCAGGTCCTTCTCCCCAGGGCTGCTCTCCAGCAGATCACCTCCCAGCCTGTCCTGCTGCAGTTTATTCTTCCAATCACAGAACCACAGAATGGTTTGGATTGGAAGGGACCTCTAAAGGTCATCTATTCCAAACCCCTTGAGGACATCCTCAGCTAGAGCAGGTTTCTCAGAGCCACAAAACAACCAGAGAGAGTGATTGCCCATTGGAATGGGCTGCCTGGGGAGGTGGTGGAGTCACCATCACTGGAGGTGTTCAGGAGGAGACTTGATGGGGTGCTTGGTGCCATGGGTTAGTTGACTAGGTGGTGTTGGATTGGTTGATGGGTTGGACGTGATGATCTTGAAGGTGTCTTCCAGCCTGGTCTATTCTATTCTATTCTATTCTATTCTATTCTATTCTATTCTATTCTATTCTATTCTATTCTATTCTATTCTATTCTATTCTATTCTATTCTAACCTGACCTGGAATGGTTCTGGGTATGAAGCTTCTGCCACCCCTCTGGGCAACCTGGGGCAGTTTCTCAGCACCCTCAGTGTGGAAAAAAAGCCCATCCTTCTATCTAGTGTGAATCTGGAGTCTAGATCAAATTCTGAGATGTCTTTCTCTTGGTGTCCAGCCCTTCAACCCCTGTGCTGGGGCAGCTCTTCCCAGTGTGTCAGCATTTCACCTCTCCTCCTTTCCAAACACACATTTGGCAGCTGGGAGGGAGCAGGGGACCTGGAGCCTCTCTCGAACACATCCCTATGCAGCTGCTCTCTGCTTCTTGGCTGCTCTTGCCAGCTGCCTTCACCCCTGTGACTTTCTCCTCCTTGCTTTCTGGGCTTGAAAATCTGCAGGCAGAGAGAGGGGTCTGGAGCTTTTCCACAGAGGGGACAGGGTGAGATGGAAATTCCTGCCAGGGATGAGTCAGGCTCCGCGTGCAAGACTACGCCTGGAAAAAGCAACCACTGGCAACTGCTTCCCATCCTGCTGTGGTGCTGAGGGGGGGAAGAAGGGCTCAGCAGATCTTTTGGGATCACAGAGGGGTTTTTTTGCTTGTTTGTTTGTTTCTGGCATGTTTTGTTTTAATGAGGTTGGACTTGATGACCTTTGAAGGTCCCTTCCCAGGCAAACTGTTCGAGGGTGCTGTGCTCAGCAGGTCTCAGAACTTGCTGGGAGGCTGCAAGCCCTTCCCCCATGTGTCAGCCTCTGTCCCAGCCTGGTGATATGGGATTGGGATAAGGAAAGAGGGAAGAGATCTTTTCACGGGGAGCCAGGCTGGTGGAAGATTGCCACTCCAAGCAGGAGTGTTCCTGCTGGGCTCATTGAACTTCCAAGTGGACACTCATGGGTGACCTCAGGGCTTCCAGTCCTTAGTTCAGGGTTAGGCAAATTCCATCCTCAGCTGCATCAAAAGCAGTGTGGACAGCAGATGGAGGGAGGTGAATGTGCCCCACTGCTCTGGTGAGACCTCACCTGCAGGGCTGTGTCCAGCTCTGGAGCCCTCAACACAAGAAAAACATGGACCCATGGAGCAGGTCCAGAGGAAGCCACAAAAATGATCAGAGGGCTGGAGAACCTCTGATGTGGGGACAGACTGAGAGAGTTGGGGCTGTTCATCCTGGAGAAGAGAAGGCTCCAGGGAGACCACAGAGCTGTATTTCAGGATCTGAAGGGGACCTACAGGAAGGCTGGGGAGGGACTGATCAGAAGGGCCTGGGGTGATAGGATGAAGGACAATGGTCTGAAGCTGGAGCAGAGCAGATCTAGGTTGGACATTAGGGAAAAGCTCTTCACTATGAGTGGTGGAACCCTGGGACAGGCTGCCTGGGGATGTAGTGGAGGTCCCATCCCTGAGGACATTCAAAGTCAAATCTCATGAGGCCCTGAGCAACCTGCTGTAGCTGGAGGTGTCCCTGCTGACTGCAGGGAGGTTGAGCAAGATGACCTTTGAGGATCCCTTCCAACCTGATGCAGTTGATGATTCTATGAGTGCTGCATGGGAGTGAGGGGGTAGTGGTTGGAGGCTGGCAGCCTCCAGACATTTCTAGGCTGAGCACAGAAGTGAGAGGAACCCACCAGCATGGTTGTTTCTTGGGGGTTTGATTATTTGGGTTGGGGGGGAGCCCTTTAGAAGGATCTGGGGTGATAGGATGAGGGCCAGTGGTTTGAAACTGGGGTAGGTGTTGTGGTGCCACAGCAGGGCAGGTTTAGGTTGGCCATCAGAAGTTCTTCACAATGAGGGCAATGAATACTGGAAGAGGGTACCCAGAGGTGTGGTGGAGGCCCCATCCCTGGAGACATTCAAGGTCAAAGTTGCTGTGGCCCTGAGCAGCCTGATCTAGTTGGAGGTGTCCCTGCTGGCTGCAGGGGGGGTGAACAAGATGACCTTCAAGGTCCCTTGCAAGCCTCACCATTCTATGAGATGGGGCTGACAGAACATTGCTAGCTGCACCTGAGGAGTCTTCTGCACAGAGGAGAGGGAAAGGGCTGTACTGTGTAATGCAGGGGGTGGAGGAGATGATCTCCAGAGGTCCCTTCCAAGCCCTGCCCTTCTATGGTTCTCTGTGCTCTGGGCACTAGGAGCAAAGCCCTGAGGCTCCTCTGGCAAAGCAAAGCCCCAGTGGGGCTGGGAGCTGCCTTGCACACTGCCTTGAGGAAGCAATGTTGGAGTGGTTCAGAGAGTGATGCTGGAAGGGTGAAGCCACCTCCTTGCAACAGCTTGGCTCATCTCTCCAGCCCCACACCTCCCCATCATGTTGCAGAGCAGCAGAAATCCAGCTCTGGACTAGATCCCAGCTGTCTCCAAGGCAGGGTGCAGCCTTGGTCTCCCCTGGGCAAGCTGCCACATGGTGATCAAGTAGATCCTCCCCTGAAGGCAAGCCCCTGAGCTGCTGCTCCTTGGGAAGCCAGCCTGTTGCTGAACTGTGCCACTGACTAACACATGCCTTTCATTCCCTCTTCATTCAGCACATCCCTGTGGGAAGCATCAGGCCCTCCAGGAAGTGCAGAGGCACTGAGCTGCCTGCTAAAGCATCACAGACAGGCTGCAATCACCAGGGCAGGTTCGAATTGCTCTCTGCTGGATCTGTAGCTGAAGAGAGAGAGGAAAACTTAGAGCTTGAGCTGGTTCCTGCAGTGCAAGGGGAACTGACATCACTTGCCACAGCATCCTGAAGCAGCTGAAGAGGAGCCAGCAGTGTGCCCAGGTGGCCAAGAAAGCCAAAGGCCTCCTGGCTGGGATCAGCAATGCTGTGTCCAGCAGGAGCAGGGAGGGGATTGTCCCCTGGGACTCAGCTCTGGTCAGGCCACACCTCCAGTGCTGTGTCCAGCTCTGGGCACCTCAATGCAGGAGAGATGTGGCTGGAGCCAGGGCAGAGGAGGGCAAGGAACCCTGGGGGTGTTTAAGAGCAGGCTGGATGAGGCTCTGTCCAGCCTGATCTAGTGTGGGGTGTCCCTGCCCATGGCAGGGGGGTTGGAACTAGATGATCCTTGTGGTCCCTTCCAACCCTGAATGAAACTATGAAACTATGAAACTATAAGCTGGTAAGGGCCTGGGGAATAAATGTGATGGAGAGCAACTGAAGGAGCTGGGGATGGTTAGTTTGGAGAAGAGGAGGCTGAGGGGAGACCTCATCTCTCCAACCCCACACCTCCCCATCACAGAATCATAGAATTGTGAGGGTTGGAAGGGTTTGGATTCTTTTTGTTATGTTTCATTTTGGTTTGGTTTGAATTGTGTTTGTCTTAATGGTTTTCCTCAGCAAACATGAATTGGTTGTACTTAGCCTTGTGAGCCTGGGTGGGTTTTTCCAGCTTTCAAAACATTTCCATTAGGGCCAGGCTTGATAGTTTTTGATGTTCTAAGCTAACTCTGAAGCTTCACCCAGGCTGAGCAAGAGCCAGCAGAGCTGGGAATCAAATCCCAAATGGCCACCCAGCTCCTAGCTAGTCAGGCACAAAGCCTAGGGTTACTTCTTTTACCCACATCCTTTGTTTTTTCCCCCTTTTTTTGGTCCAAATTACAATCCCCCAGCATTTTGCAGGATGCAAAACTCCTTTTCCTTCCCACCTCTTGCCCCCTTCTCATAGAGACAGCTCCAAACCACTAACAGTCAGGCAAAAAACTTTATCTGTGCTGCCAGCTCTGGGAGCATCCTCAGGACCTGGATGCAGTACTTGGTGCTAGGTGGTACCAGCGCTATAAGAGAGCAAGGTCTGGATCCACACCTCACCCCTCTCCAACCTCATCCCTCTCCACCTCTCCAACCCTCTGGATTTTTCCCTCTGTTTCACATTTATTTTGGTGACCTTTTGCCTTGAGCTGAAGCAAAACTCATTATCCCCCTTCATGGTGTCCATATGTGATCCCTGACCGTGGGAAGCAACCATGCCACCGCATTTCATTCTCCTCATTCTGGAAGGTCCTCCTGTGCAAGGGTCCTCTTCTGAGCATCAAACCATTGCATGCACTTCGTAGGAACCATCCCCTCTTTGTGTCTCTTCACTGAAGATGAAGCACTCACAGGGTCACAGAATGGTGGAGGGGTTGGAAGGGTCCTCTGGAGATCATCCAGTCCAACCCCCCTGTTCCAGCAGTGCACCCACAGCAGCTTGCCCAGGAGCACAATGGCCGGGAGGGTGGTGGTGGTGGGGGGGGGTTGGAAGCTCTCCAGAGGGGATTCCACAACCTCTCTGGGCAGCCTGCTCCAGGCCTCCAGCACCTTCACACTAAAGAAGTTTCTCCTCATCTTCAGATGGAACCTCCTGGGTTCCAGTTTGTGTCCACTGCTCCTTGTCATGTCTCTGGCACCACTGAGAAGATCCCAGCCCCATCCTCTTGCCCCCCACAGCCCCTTCAGCTCTGGATGAGCATTGCTCAGCTCCCCCCTGGGACTGCTCTTCTGCAGGCTCTCAGCCTTTCCTCCTCACAGAGCTGCTCCAGGACCCTCAGCACCTCCCCAGCCTTCCCTGAACTCTCTCTAGCAGTTTCCTGTCTCTCTGCAACTGAGGAGCCCAGAACTAGACACAATACTCCAGATATGGCTTCAGCTGGGAGGAGTAGAGGGGGATGAGAACCTCCCTTGACCTGCTGGCCACACTCTTCTTGATGCCCCCTCAGGAGACCTTTGGCCTTCTTGGCCACAAGGGCACATTGGTGGCTCATGGGGAGCTTGTTGTCCACCAGCACTCCCAGGTCCTTCTCTGTGAAGCTCCTCCCTAGCAGGTCCCCCCTCACCTGTCCTGCTGCAGGAGGTTGTTCCCCCCACCCAGAGGCAGGACCCCACACTTGCCCATGAGTTTCTTCTCCCTCTACTCTCCAACCTGTCCAGGTCTCACTGAATGGCAGCACAGCCTGAGGGGGTGTCAGCCTCTCCTTTGTCAATCAGGCAGTGCTGGAGATGTTTGGGCAGAGAGGGAGCAGCACTAAACTGGCTTTGAGCATGGGCTCTGGCTGTGTGATGGAGCTGCAGGGCCTAATCCATGCTTAACTTTGCTGGGGTGCAGGATTTGTGCAGTGGGGGAGTAGCAAACCACCCTCTGGGGCTGGTTCTCTGCCTGATGGTTGGAATTTGAGGAAATCCTGTGAGTTTCTAATCTTAGGCTGCTTTTCCTGGGTAGTTTTATTCCTTTAAATAGAAAGGATTAAATGGGATTGACTCCTACAATCCTTCTGCTCTGGACTAGCCTCTAATCTTTAATGGTCAGCAATGGAGCATGCATGCTGCACTACTCCTCCTGTCTGCTTCAGAGGGGGAAACATGGCTTAGGTGGGCTCAGATTTCTGCTGCTTTGTGCCATCCAAGCTACTTTTGGAGCCACACTTGAAGGGCAGAAACAGCCTCCAAGCTTCATGAAACTGGGCAGGCAGAGAGAACCAGAGAATCACAGAATGGTTTGGGTTGAAAGGAACCTGTCAGGATCACCTAGCCCAAGCCTCCATCAGTCAGCAGGGACATCTTCAACTAGAGGAGATTGCTCAGAGCCCCAAGCAACTTGGCCTGGAGTGGTTCCAGGGATGGGGCTTCTACCACCTCTCTGAGCAGCCTGGATCAGAGTTTCACCATAGAATGGTAAGGGTTTGGAAGGGACCTCTGGAGAGCAGTTAGAAATTATATATTGGGGGGAAAAGGCTTGTATGTGAGCACAACCCTTTATGAGGCACTAGAAATCCCACACTGAAGAAAACCTCTATGGCCACAACCTGTCCAGGGTTTGCCTTGCTTGTACCACATGCCCAGAGCATCCCTCACTCAAAACATACTTCCAGGAACATCTAAAGCAGCATGCTGCTAAAATCCACCTTGGAAGAAGGATGCTCCAGAGATGCTGTTGGTATACAGATGAGTAAATCTGGAGGCTTCACCTCCAGGCAAGAGTTTGGAGTTCCTAACTGGGTCATTCATCAGCAGAGCATAATTAGCAGAGTCATTGGGAGCAGATGTTGATCTGTTGATCTGTTAGAGGGTGGAAAGGCTCTGCAGAGGGACCTCAACTGACGGGACAGATGGGCAGAGTCCAACAGGATGGCATTCAACAAGTCCAAGTGCCAGGTGCTGCACTTTGGCCATGGCAACCCCATGCAGAGCTATAGGCTGGGGTCAGAGTGGCTGGAGAGCTGCCAAACAGAGAGGGACCTGGGGGTGCTGATTGACAGCTGCCTAAACATGAGCCAGCAGTGTGCCCAGGTGGCCAAGAAGGCCAATGGCATCCTGGCCTGCATTAGGAATAGTGTGGCCAGCAGGAGCAGGGAAGTCATTGTGCCCCTGTACTGTGCTTTGGTTAGGCCACACCTTGAGTCCTGTGTCCAGTTCTGGGCCCCTCAGGTTAAGAAGGACACTGAGACACTTGAACGTGTCCAGAGAAGGGCAACAAGGCTGGGGAGAGGCCTTGAGCACAGCCCTGTGGGGAGAGGCTGAGGGAGCTGGGGTTGTTTAGCCTGGAGAAGAGGAGGCTCAGGGGAGACCTCATTGCTCTCTACAACTACCTGAAGGGAGGTTGTAGCCAGGTGGGGGTTGGTCTCTTCTCCCAGGCAAGCAGCACCAGAACAAGAGGACACAGTCTCAAGCTGCCCCAGGGGAAGTTTAGGCTGGAGGTGAGGAGAAAGTTCTTCACTGAGAGAGTCATTAGCCATTGGAATGTGCTGCCCGGGGAGGTGGTGGAGTCACCATCCCTGGAGGTGTTCAAGAGGGGATTGGACGTGGCACTTGGTGCCATGGTCTAGTCATGTGGTCTGTGGTGACAGGTTGGACTCGATCTTTGAGGTCTCTTCCAACCTTGGTGATACTGTGATACTGTGGTTTAAGCAGGCATGAAAAGCCAAAGGCAGAAAGGTGGCTGGAAATCATCCTGCTGAAGAAATCCCTCCAAGCCAGCTTGTGTTGGCACCTCAGGTTTGATGGTACCACATGGAGATCTGTCCCAGCTCCAGGCCTGCCCTCTTGGAGCTGCAGGGAAAGGATCCTGCTGCCTGCTGCTGTTGTGTCCATACCTCTTAGGTTTCTGCTGGGCTCTTTGAGACAGGGCTGGGTGACAAGAGTGGGTCATGCAGAAGAGTTTCAGACCCACCACTGCAGCTGCTTCTTGCCCTTGGGCCATGCACTAGTGACTGCCAGGCATTTGGCCTCAATTAATGGAGCAGAAAAGCCAGATGTGATGTAAATGAGCAAGGTAGAGCTTTGGCCATGGGGAGGCTTGGGACTGGGGGCATCTCTCTGAGATGACTCAGAGCTGGTCACAACAGGCAGAGAAAGCTCCATGAGGATGTAATCACTTCTAGAATGAAGGATTACATGAATGGGCAGTGCCAGACAAGGGTCTTTACAGTCTCACAGTACATTAGAGGTTGGAAGTGACCTCCAGAGATCATCAGGTCCAACCCCCCCTGCCAGAGCAGCATCTCCCAGGGCAGTCTGCAGAGGAAGGCATCCAGGTGGCTTTGGAAAGCCTTCAGAGAAGGACATTCCACAACCTCTCTGGGCAGCCTGCTCCAGGGCTCTGGCACCCTCACACCAAAGAAGTTTCTCCTCCTGTTGAGCTGAAACCTTTTGTGTTCAAGTTTGTATCCATTGCTCCTTGGCTTATTGCTGTGCAGCACCCAAAAGAGCTTGGCCCCCTCCACTTGACAGCCACCCCTCAGAGATTGAGAGACCTTGATCAGATCCCCTCTCAGCCTTCTCTTCCCCACACTAAACAGCCCCAGGGCTCTCAGTCTCTCTTCACAGGGCAGATGCTCAAGTCCCCTAAGCATCCTCCTGGCTCTCCCTTGGACTCTCTCCAGCAGGTCTCTGTCTCTCTTGCACTGGGGAGCCCAGAACTGGACACAGGATTGCAGCTGTGGTCTCAGCAGGGCAGAGCAGAGGGGCAGAAGAACCTCCCTGGCCCTGCTGGCCACACTTCTCTTGCTGCACCCCAGGATGCCATTGGCTCTCTAGGCCACAAGGGCACATTGCTGTCCCCTGCAGAACTTGCTGCCCACCAGCACTCCAAGGTCTTTCTCTGTGGTGCTGCTTTCCATCAGGGCAACCTCTACCCTGTCCTGGTGTCCTCTGCGCATCCCTGTCCAGAAGAAGAGTCCTTGGGCTGCCCCAGCCTGCTCCATCTTCCCCACCCTGCTGCTGCTGTGTCTGCAGTGCCTTCCGTTGTGTCCTCAAGGCAGAGGGGAGGGCGTGTGGAGCATTTTCCTCCTCCTACAACCCTGTCTTGGAGTGCGTGGGAAGTTTGACAGTGTTGGGATGAGTCAATGTTTGCAACGTGCTGAGTCACTGCAGGGAGGTGCCAGGGAGGGGGTGAGGGGGATGTCCAGCCTCATGGGGGTGGTGTAAATGTCCCAGGAAGAAGATCTGCCTGAAAACAAATTCCTAGCAATGAAACTCATGGAGCTGTTAAAGACAGGTCACCAACTTCAGGGGCTCTGCTGCTCTTTATGGTCCCTTCCAACCCAAACCATTGTATGATGCTCAGTATCAGCACAGGCTGGGGGATAAAGGGCTGGGGAACAACCCTGTGGAGAAGGACTTGGGAGTGTTGGTGGGTGAAAAGCTGGAGAAGAGTCAGCACTGAGCACTGCCAGCCCAGAGCCAGCCCTGTGCTGGGCTGATCCCCAGCAGTGTGGGCAGCAGGGGCAGGGAGGGGATTCTGCCCCTCTGCTGTGCTCTGCTCAGACCTCACCTGCAGTGCTGGGGCAGCTCTGGAGGCCTCAGCACAGCACAGACAGGGACCTGCTGGATTAGGGCCAAAGGAGGCCACAGCCATGCTGGGAAGGCTGTGAGGCCAGGCTGAGAGAGTTGGGATTGTTCAGCCTGGAGAAGAGAAGGCTCCAGGGAGACCTTCTGGTGGCCTGGTACGACTTAAATGAGCCTGAAAGGAAGATGGAGAGAGGCTGCTGGGCAGAGCCTGTGCTGGCTTCTATGGTCCTGCTCTGGCAGGGGGATTGGACTGAAAGATCTCTGGAGGTCCATTCCAACCCCTAACACCCTGTGAGCCTGTGATCTATCCCTTGATGTACAGCACAAGGTGCATCAGAGAATGCTTCAAATAACTGTCCCCAAATCACCCTCCCCCTTGCCACACTCTTGCTGTCTGTAGGGCTGCTCCTCACAGCCAGGCTGAAGAAGTGTTGGTTATTTTTGTTGTTTGCTTTCCTCTCTTCTTTCGTCCATCTATAAAATGGGGGGAACAAAATCATAGAATCATAGAATGGTCTGGGTTGGAAGGGACCTCCAAAGGTCATCCAGTCCAACCTTCTCTGCACTCAGCAGGGACATCCTCAACTAGCTCAGGTTGCTCAGGGCCCTGTCCAGCCTCACCTTGAATGTCTCCAGGGATGGGACCTCAACCACCTCCCTGGGCAACCTGTTCCAGTGTTCCACCACCCTCATGGTAAAGAACTTGTTCCTAACATCCAATCTAAGTGAGCCTTTAGGATGCTGACTTACTCAAGAGGGGCAGTGAGGGGGATCTTTCCATCAACATCTATGGTGGGAGTTCATCTGCACCACATCAGAGTCAGATCTTCCTCCAGAAAGTCTTCCTTCCTTCATCCTACATGGGAGGTAACCCTTGCCTCATGTGTGGCTCCCTTACACCACCTCCTCCTCCTGAAGAGCAGGCCACAGGCAGGCCATGGATGCACGATGGAGATTCAAACCCTAAACAGATTAAGGTTGACTTTTTTTTGGTCTTGTCCAGGTTCCCTACTCCTTTCAGGTTCTGTAGTCTTAGCTTTAGATTCCCACCTCCATTCCCAGCTTGAATGGGATAAAAGTCCAGGTCCAGAAGAGCAGGAAGGACCACCCCAAGAATTTTTGGTCTTTGAATCTCTTGCTTGCTCGGGGCAGAGGCCAAGCACAGAACAAAGCTATTAAAACCAGGACATCCTGGTGAAGTTTCTTTCTTTTTTCTTCACTTAACTCTGACATAAAAATACATCTCCAGTTTGTTTTGGGGGGATTAAGAAGGAAAGGAAAAAAAGGATCTATCTTGATGGGAACCATCTGTGGCTGGGAGCTGCTGGCTGCTCTCTGCTTCTCAGCCATCATGCAGACGCTGTTATATGGGGTGTGTCCCACTCCCAAAGATCATCCCTGTGCTGCTTGGAGGAATCCCAACTATTTAAGGGTTTTGGTTTTCTTTCTTGCTGGATGGACCCAGCATTAAAAAGCAACACCAGCAGCAGCTCATTGCACCTCTAGAACATAATATTTGCTTCCCTCATTGCACCACCGTTGCCCAGCACAGCTTGCTGGTGTCTGCTGGTCTTGCTAAGGCAAACACTGGAAGGGTCTTTCTTGTAACCTTTCCACCCCTCACATTCAAGAAGCAAACAGCTCATGGTCAAGCCAGATCTGCCCTGCAAACCAAGAGGAGAAATCTGGCCCAGGAAGAGAAGATGCTCTTGCTCTGCTTCTGCTCTGCTGCTAGAGGAGTGTATGTGCAGCAGTCCATCCATAGGTTAGAAGAGGCCCTGGGCAACCTGATCTAGTTGAGGATGTTCCAGCTGATTGTGGTGAGGCTGGACTGGATGGCCTTTGGAAGTACCTTCCAGCCTGGACCATTCTATGATTCTGTGATTCTGTGATTCTATGATTCTGTGATTCCATGATTCTGTAATTCTATGATGCCATGATTCCATGATTCTATGATTCCATGATTCTATGATTCCATTTTTCTATGATTCAATGAATCCATGATTCTATGAGTATATGAGTCCATTATTCCATGATTCTATGAATCCATGATTCTATGAAAGCCAAGCAGAGCCTGGGCTGCAGCAAGAGAAGTGTGGCCAGCAGGGCCAGGGAGGGGATTCTGCCCCTCTGCTCCACTCTGCTGAGACCACACCTGGAGCACTGTGTCCAGTTCTGGAGCCTCTGTGCCAGGAAGGATCTGGAGGTGCTGGAAGGTGTCCAGAGCAGGGCCACGAGGAGGAGCAGAGGGCTGGAGCTGCTCTGCTATGGAGACAGACTGAGAGAGTTGGGGTTGTGCAGTCTGGAGAGGAGAAGGCTCTGAGGAGACCTTCTTGTGGCCTTCCAGCATCTGAAAAGGGCTACAGGAATGCCGGGGAGGGACTTTTGAGGGTGTCAGGGAGTGATAGGACTGGGGGGGATGGAGCAAAACAAGAAATGGGCAGATTGAGATTGGATGTTAGGAAGAAGTTCTTCCCCATGAGGGTGGTGAGACACTGGCACAGGTTGCCCAGGGAGGTGGTGGAAGCCTCATGCCTGGAGGTTTTGAAGGCCAGGCTGGATGTGGCTGTGAGCAACTTGATGTAGTGTGAGGTGTCCCTGCCCATGGCAGGGGGGTTGGACCTGCATGATCCTTGAGGTCTCTTCCAACCCTAACAATTCTATGACTCTATGATTCTATGATTCCATGATTCTATGATTTATGCCACAGGATCCCAGAATGTTAGATGTTGGAAGGGACCTCTGGAGATCTTCAAGTCCAACCCCCTCGGATGAGGGGACTGAGGGCACCCTCGGCCAGTTTGCAGGTGACACTAAATTGGGTGGGATGTTGATCTGCTGGAGGGTAGGAAGGCTCTGCAGAGAGATCTGGCCAGGCTGGCTGCATGGCCTGGGGTCAGGTGTATGAGGTTCCACAAGGCCAAGTGCTGGGTCTGCACTTGGGTCACAACAATCCCAAGCAATCCTCCAGGCTTGGGGCAGAGTGGTTGGAAAGTTGCCCAGCAGAATAAAACACTGGGGGTGCTGGCTGACAGCTGGCTGAGAATGAGCCAGGAGTGTGTCCAGGTGGCCAAGAAGGCCACCAGCTGCCTGGCCTAGATCAGGAACAGTGTGGCCAGCAGGAGTAGGGAAGTGATGGTGCTCCTGTACTAGGTACTGGTGAGGCCACACCTCAAACCCTGGGTTCAATTTTGGTCTTCTTACTCCAAGTAGGACATTGAGGAGCCTGAGTGTGTCCAGAGAAGGGCAATGAACCTGGGGAAGGGTCTGGAGAACAGGGCTGGGGAGGAGCTGCTGAGGGAGCTGGGGGTGTTTAGTGTGGAAAAGAGGATGCTGAGGGGAGACCTCATTGCTCTCTTCAACTCCCTGAAAGGAGGTTGGAGCCAGATGGTGCTTGATCTCTTCTGCCTAGTCTCAGGTGATAGGAGAGGAAGTGGCTTGGAATTGTGCCAGGGGAGGGTTAGGTTGGAGATTAGGAAGAATTTCTTTGCTGCCAGAGTGGTCAGGGGTTGGAAGAGGCTGCCCAGGGAGGTGGTGGAGTCCCCATGCCCAGAGGTGTTGAAGAAACCTGTGGCCATGGCACTTGGGGCTGTGTTTTGATGGCCATGGTGGTGTTGGATTGATGCTTGGACTCAATGATCTTAGAGGCCTTTTCCAACCCAAACAATTCTTTGAATCTGTGGTGGCTGGGGGTGCTTCTAACCCCACATGGAGCTTGAGGTGTCTGGCAGTGACATATAACTGCTTCTGGTGTGGAGTCTTAGCCATGGGAAGATGAAGAGATGCATTTACAGCATTAGAAATGCCAGAGAACACAAGAAGCAGGAAAAAAGTCTCCTAGACCAGGAAGAGGAGGGGAATCTCAAGATGAAGCCAGCAGAAGGCAGGGCAGGAAGGAAAGGAGGAGAGGCTGAATGTTTCTCTGCCCTCACCATGAGGGGATGATGTGAGATCCAGGCCAGGCTGCTGGTGGCCTCTTTGGCCACCTGGGCACACTACTGGCTCATGCTCAGACAGCACCCCCAGGTTCTTTTCTGCTTGGCAACTTTCCAACCACTCTGCCCCAAGCCTGGAGCCTTCATGGGGTTGTTGTGACCCAAGTGCAGACCCAGCTCTTGGCCTTGTGGAACCTCATACACCTGACCCCAGGCCATGCAGCCAGCCTGGCCAGATCTCTCTGCAGAGCCTTCCTACCCTCCAGCAGATCAACATCCCACCCAATTTAGTGTCTCCTGCAAACTGACTGAGGGTGCCATCCGTCCCTCCATCCTCCAGCAGGCACGGAGGCCGCCTGGCTGAGATGCCTGCTCCTGGACTCAGCTCTTGGCAGGTTGAACAGGAAGCTGGAAGTGAGACGAGACCAACAGGTTCTCCATGCTGCTGGGGCTGTGGGAACCTCTCAGGTGGCAGCCACATACCTGATTTGGGATCCACCCTGTGCTGAAGAGCAAGGTGTTGAGCTGAGCTAGCTAGGCAGGAAATGGGGCAAAATGAGCACTTCAGAGGCTTTTGCAAATCTGGTGTGAAGAACAACTTTTTGTGGGGGTCTTACTAGCCATGACATCATCAGAGTGAGCCCAGACCTTGCATGGGAGATACTTTGGATGGGCTGGAACAATCCTCACTATCAATACAGTCTGGGGGAGGAGGGGATGGAAAGCAGCCCTGAGGAAAAGGCCTTGGGGGTGCTGGGGGGGGAGAAGCTGGACAGGAGCAGGCAGTGTGAGCTTGCAGCACAGAAGGCCAAGGGCAGCCTGGGCTGCAGCCAAAGCAGCACTGGCAGCAGAGCCAGAGAGGTGATTCTGCCACTTTGCTCTGCTCTGGGGAGACCTCACCTGGAGTGCTGTGTGCAGGTCTGGAGCCCTCAGCACAGGAAGGACCTGGAGCTGCTGGAGCAGGTCCAGAGGAGGGCCAGGGAAATGCTCAGGGGGTTGGAGCAGCTCTGCTCTGAGGCCAGGCTGAGGGAGCTGGGGGTGTTCAGCCTGGAGAAGAGAAGGCTCTGGGGAGACCTAATAGCAGCCTGCCAGTACCTGAAGGGGGCTACAGGAAGGATGGAGAGAGACTGTTTGCAGAGGCCTCCAGGGACAGGACAAGAGGCAATGGCTTCAAACTAGAGCAGAGTAGATTTAGATTGGATGCTAGGAACAAGTTCTGCACCATGAGGGTGGTGGGACACTGGAACAGGTTGCCCAGGGAGGTGGTTGAGGTCCCCATCCCTGGAGACATTCAAGGTGAGGCTGGACAGGGCCTTGGGCAACCTGAGTTAGTTGAGGATGTCCCTGCTGAGTGCAGAGTGGGTTGGACTGGATGATCTTTGGAGCTCCCTTCCAACCCAGACCATTCTGTGATTCTATTCCTCTAACTGAACTCAGCTGCACCTCCCACACTCTCTGTTTCACCCATCATAAACCACGCAATTTAGAGATTAAATTTGTATCAATCACTGCAGCAGCAGCAGCACCACCACCATCATGCAGAACCACTCTAGATGGCATCAGGAAGAAAATCTGTTGTGCCTTTATTAGAGAGGGATAGGAAATGGCTCCAAGGAGCATTTCTGCAGACAATGAGGTTTTGAACTCGGTGGGGGTTTCATTTCAGCATTGTTTGTGCAAACAGGCTCCATCACAGCCAGCCTTTCCCAGAGGCTCTGATGGCTTCTTTCATCCCAGCCTCCAGATAAAGCCCCTGGTATGAGGTCACCCAACAGAGACCTTCAAACCCTGCATCTCCATCTGAGCAAACACTGGGATGGAGATAATCAGCAAGCTGATGTTCCCCCTTTGCATGGCTGAATAAAAGAGAGGCTTTGTTCAGGGATCTGACGCAGGTCTGTGGCAGAGCTGCCCCGTGAGAGATTTTATTTCAGCTACCTGCAAAGAAGCTATGAGAAGAATGTGGTAGGTTCCTCTGGGGCTGGAGAAAGAGAGATCTGTCACCCCCAAGGTGTTGTTTAATATTAACAGGCCCCAGGCACATCTATCAGAGGTTTGATTGTGCTCCTGTCTGTGTTTAGACACAAACATCATCCCCCCAAAAGCCACAGGAAGGTGGCTAAAGCCTTGCACAGGATGGAGCAGGTGAAAGTCCTCCTGGAGGGAGAGAGATTTGTGTTGGCAGCAGGAACAAGAGCTGTGAGCCCAGACCCTCTCCTGCTCTCTGATGTGCAGGTGTAGAACAAAGGCATCACCCAGCAGCCTCTGATGAATGCTTCAGTTAAGGGAAAAGAGAAAGGGTGGGCGGGCAGGGAGCAGAAGGAAACAATGCAGCCCTGAGTGCGTGGGGGGGAAGCTGGGAAGCAGCTCCTGGGAGGATGCTGGGGTTTGCTTTCCAGGCTGGATGTCGTTGTAGGATCACTGAAGTTGGAAAACACCTCTGAGATCAGCAAGTCAACATCATCAACCCAACATCAGCCATGCTCACTAACCCATGCCCCAGCGTGCCACGGCCACAGGTTTTTTGAACACTTCCAGGGATGGTGACTCCACCACCCTCCTGGGCAGCCTGTTCCAATCTCTGACCACTCCTGCAGCAAAGAAATTTCTCCTAATCTCCAACCTGCACCAGTACAGGTTGGGAGGTGATCTGCTGGAGAGCAGCCCTGTGGAGAAGGACCTGGGAGTGCACAGGCCAGCAATGTGTCCTGGTGGCCAAGAAGGCCAATGGGATCCTGGGCTGCCTTAAGAGGAGTGTGGCCAGCAGATGGAGGGAGGTTCTCCTCCTCCTCTACTCTGCCCTGAGGAGACCTCACCTGGAGTATTGCATCCAGTTCTGGGCTCCCCAGTTCAGGAGGGACAGTGATCTGCTGGAAAGAATGGACAATGGATATAAACTACAGTACAGGAGGTTCCACCTCAACATGAGGAGGAACTTCTTCACTGTGAGGGTCACATAGCCCTGGAACAGGCTGCCCAGAAAGGCTGTGGAGTCTCCTTCTCTGGAGACTTTCAAGACCCTTCTGGATGTGTTCCTGTGTGACCTGTGCTGGCTTCGATGATTCTGCTTTGGCAGGGGGGTTGGACTCTATGATTTCCTGAGGTCCCTTCCAACCCTTTATATCCTGGGATCCTTTGAACCTAACCCTCCCCTGGTTCGGTCTGAGGGGAGATCCTCCAGCAAAGCGCACCTTGATTTTGATGCAAACAAGCTTTGGTCTTCATACTCATCCTCTCTGATGAAAGCACTTTTATTGAAGCTCCTTCTCACAAGGGCAGGGAAATCTTGCTTGACATGATGACAAACATGGATTTCTATCTCTCTCTCTCTTTCAGTCACATTTGTTTATCAAGTGAACCACAGCTAGGATCTAGAAGCTGCTGTTAAACACCATCATTTTGACTCATTAGTTCAGACATGGCTTCACCTACCTGCCTTGAAGTTCTCAATATAGATCTAAACACAGTCTGGCAGTAGGTGGGTAGCTGGTTCCCACCTCCAGCTGAATGCATGCTTCAAAATAGGAGCTGCAGGCTTGAAATTGTCTTGTTTGCCACCAATTATTTATATTCAGGGCTGGATTTTCCTCCCTTTACCTTGGTGCAGGGAATCACCAGGGAGTGAGGAGGATGCTGGTTTAATGGCTTTAAAACAGAGAGGAGAAGGATCCTTCTAAAGGGCTGCAGTTTGATCTTACTTCAGCTCATTTATGCCCAGATGAACCTCATGAGGTTCAACAAGAGCAAGTGCAGGGTTCTGCCCCTGGGATAGAACAATCCTCACTATCAATAATGGGAGAGGAGAGGGTAGAAAGCAGCCCTGAGGGAATGGAAAGCAGCACCTGGGGGTGGTGGTGGGGAGAAGCTGGCCAGGAGCAGGCAGTGTGAGCTTGCAGCACAGAAGGCCAAGGGCAGCCTGGGCTGCAGCCAAAGCAGCGTTGGCAGCAGAGCCAGAGAGGTGATTCTGCCACTTTGCTCTGCTCTGGGGAGACCTCACCTGGAGTGCTGTGTGCAGGTCTGGAGCCCTCAGCACAGGAAGGACCTGGAGCTGCTGGAGCAGGTCCAGAGGAGGGCCAGGGAAATGCTCAGGGGGTTGGAGCAGCTCTGCTCTGAGACCAGGCTGAGGGAGCTGGGGGTGTTCAGCCTGAAGAAGAGAAGGCTCCAGGGAGACCAAAGAGCAGCCTGCCAGTACCTGAAGGGGGCTACAAGAAGGATGGAGAGAGACTGTTTGCAAAGGTCTGCAGGGACAGGACAAGAGGCAATGGCTTCAAACTAGAGAAGAGCAGATTCAGATTGGATGCTAGGAACAAGTTCTGCACCATGAGGGTGGTGGAACACTGGAACAGGTTGCTCAGGGAGGTGGTTGAGGCTGCATCCCTGGAGATAGACAGGCGGATGATGGTCCCTTCTCCCAGGCACCCAGTACCAGAACAAGAGGACACAGTCTCAGGCTGCGCCAGGGGAGGTTCAGGTTGGATGTTAGGAAGAAGTTCTATACAGAAAGAGTGATTGCGCTATGGAATGGGCTGCCCGGGGAGGTGGTGGAGTCGCCGTCATTGAAGGTGTTCAGAAGGAGACTTGATGGGGTGCTTGGTGCCATGGGTTAGCTGTTTGGGTGGGTTGGATTGGTTGATGGGTTGGACACGATGATCTTGAAGGTCTCTTCCAACCTGGTTTGGTTTATTCTAATTTTTTATTCTAATATTCAAGGTGAGGCTGGACAGGGCCCTGGGCAACCTGATCTAGTTGGGGAAGTCCCTGCTGAGTGCAGAGGGGTTTGGACTGGATGACCTCTGGAGGTCCCTTCTGGCTCTGAGCATTCTGTGATTCTATGATAACCATCTTGGAGTGGTCTGATTGCATCCCCCTGACTCTTGAGCACTGAGGATTGTGTAGCAGGATTAAAGACCTGTCCCACCTGCACGCCTGTCATCTGCATGATTCTGGTTTGTGTGGTGAGAGGGGAGGAAAGGAGGTGGAAACCAATGCTTGGTACAAGAGGATGCACAGAAGGGTCTGGGGAATGCCACACATTGCTTCCCAATGCTGAGTGCTGCTGGCTGTTGCAGTTTCCTCATACACTTTGGTTTTCTGTCTGTTAGAGAAGATGCCTCCCTCCTTGAAACACCTTCATATGGACAGATCTACACCAGTACCTGAAGGGGACCTACAAGAAAGCCTGGAAGAGACTTTTCACAAGGACTTGTAGTGATGGATTGAGATGGAATGGCTTTGAGCTGGAACAGGGGAGATTTAGACTGGAGGTTAGGAAGAAATTTGTTACAGTGAGGGTGGGCAGACACTGGAACAGGTTGCCCAGGGAGGTTGTGGATGCCTCCTTCCTGGATGTGTTCAAGGGCAGGTTGGATGAGGCCTTGAGCAACCTGGGCTGGTGGGAGGTGACCCTGCCCATGGTAGGTGGGTTGGAACTGAATGATCTTTAAGGTCTCTTCCAGCTCAAACCATGAATCTGTGATACTTTCTGCTAACAACCTGTGGCTGGTGTGAGTGAAGCCTTCTGCAGATCCTAGGTGGATGGGGAGTGAGACTTCTGCTCCTCACTCCCTGTCCCTCAACAAAGCTGGAAGGGAAGCCACTAGGCCAGGCTTAGACCCAGATATTTATTTCACTGCTCCACTAATTGCATGTTGGAGCCATGAATTGCCTCCAGCACTTGGAGACCTTTGGTAATGAAGGCCAAGGTGTGAGGCAATGTGGCATTTTGTACTAATTCAGGCCTGGTCCACTGTAGCAGAACTGTATTTATCCTGAGCTTCATACTGAGAGCAGGAGCTGAGGCTTCTGGACAGGTTTGTGACTTCCAAGGTGGGATAAAATGCCAACAACTGAAAGGTTAAAAGGCTGGGATAGAGGATTGAGACTTGTCCCCACCTCAGATGTTGGTACCCTTCATGGCAGTGGCTGACTTGGCAACTGAGGCATCTGTACCAGATCATGAACCACTTCCCACTTCTCCAGCATCCATCCAGGAGGCTGTGGATGGATTGGTGAGATCCATGTTTCCCCATCCAAGCCCTCTGAAGGGCTGTGGTGCCAATCCAGGAGCTGTTTGCATGAGACATTGCTATAGAGCAGCATCATTTGGGGCTTTGGATGCAAAGGAAGGGACAGGGCACTCTTCATCCTGAGAAACATTGATGGAGTCAGACATTGGGTAGGTTTAGACTGGACATTAAGAATTTTTTTTCCCCAGGAAGAGTGGTCAGACACTGGAATGTGCTGGGCAGGGAGGTGGTGATGTCCCCAGGCCTGGGTGTGTTTCAAGGTGGTTTGGATGTGGTGCTTGGGGCTATGGTTTAGGGGTGACCCTTGCAGAGTAGGGTTCTGGGTTGGACTTGGTGGTCCTGAGGGTCTTTTCCAACCTGAAGGTTTCTGTGAGTCTGTGATCCCTCACCTTGCCACTGGCCTACCAGCACCACAAAAACTCCTCCAGGCTCCTCCAGATCTTATCTTTTCACAATTAACCTATTCCCCTCCTCCATCCTTACAGTGCCTCTATGCTTGTCTGAAGACAGTATCTGCTCCCTAGGAATAAGCTATAGGACGAGAGGAAATGTCCTCAGGTTGCACCAGGGGAGGTTTAGGTTGGACATTAGAAGAGATCTCTTCACTAAAAGGGTTCTCAAACACTGGAACAGGCTGCCCAGAGTGGTGGTTGAATCCCCATCCCTGGAAGTTTTAGAGCAAAACTAGAAGTGGGTAGATTCAGACTGGATGTTAGGAAGTTCTTCCCCAGGAGGGTTGTGAGACACTGGCACAGGTTGCCCAGGGAGGTGGTGGAAGCCTCATGCCTGCCGGTTTTGAAGGCCAGGCTGGAGGTGGCTGTGAGCAACCTGCTCTGGTGTGAGGTGTCCCTGCCCATGGCAGGGGGGTTGGAACTGGCTGATCCTTGAGGTCCCTTCTAACCCTAGCAATTCTGATTCCATGATCTTAAAGGTCTTTTCCAACCACACACTTCTGTGATTCTATAGTACTTCCTGTTTGGACCTTGCCAGCTTTATCCTTACCCTCTTCTTCTGAGTTCAGAGTCACTTGCTGGGAAAGTTCACACTTTGCTCCCAAGGGATTGATCTGGAGGAGGATGGAGGGAGCTGGGGCTTGTGCTGGGGTGTGATCAAAGGCTGCTGCTTAACCTTTGCCCAGCTGTTCTCCACTTGCCTGTTCAAGGGCTCGACTGCACCTTTCAGCTCTGAAAGAAGAAGAAGAAATACCTAGTGGGGCTCAGCTGCTAACACACCTCATGTCGCAGTCTGCATCTATTCATGTCAACCAGCTTCTATTCAGACACCATCCCTGGAGCAAAGGAGCACCTAGTTTGCAATAAAGACATCAGATGGGGAGAATTCTGTTTACTGTTTTCCCTTTGCCTTCCAGCACCTGAAGGAGGCCTACAAGAAAGCTGGGAAGGGTCTATTTACACAGGCATGTAACAATGTCCTTCTTGAGGAGGAGTTGGTGATCTCAGTTTATGATACACTCAACAGGAGCTGGCAGTGGTTGCTGGAAGCCCAGAAATCAACCCTGTGCTGGGCTGCAGCCAAAGCAGTGAGAGCAGCAGGACGGGGAGAGGATTTGCCCCTCTGCTCTGCTCTTGGTGCCCCCAGCATAAGAGAGACATGGAAATGTTGGAGCTGATCCAGAGAAGCACCACAAAGATGATCAGAGGGCTGGAGAACCTCCCCTATGGAGACAGCCTGCAAGAGTTGGGGCTGTTCAACTTGAAGGCTCCAGGGAGAACTTAGAACAACCTTCCAGTACCTGAAAGGGCTACAGGAGAGCTGGGGAGGGGCTTTTACCATGGGCTGGGAGTGACAGGATGAGAGGGAATGGATTGAAGCCAGAGGAGGGCAGATTTAAACCACATATTAGGAAGAAATTCATTCCAGTGAGGGTGGGGAGACACTGGAGCAGGTTGCCCAGGGAGGCTGTGGATGTCCCCTCCCTGGAGGTGTGCAAGGCCAGGTTGAATGAGTGAGGCCTTGAGCAACCTGGGCTGGTGGGAGGTGTCCCTGCCCATGGCTGTGACATTGAAACTGAATGATCTTCAGGGTGCCTTCCGACCTAAACCGTCCTATGAATCTCTGAATCTATTTCTCCTACCAGCTCAAAATAAAAGCTGTTTGTTTGTCTTCTCAAGTGGCTTTGTGGTGACTTCCAGCCGCTCAGGGCTAATTTTGTACTGATGAGATGCCACAAACTATTTGATACTGATGATGGGGAAGGGATGCAGGGTGCTGAGTCTATTTCTCTCTTCCAGGCTGTGCCAGGATAAAATTAGTCCTGTTTTTGACCTTTCTCCCCCCTGTTTTGCATGACTTTTTTTGGGTCATTGATACGGTCACAGTTCCTCCTCCGAGCTGGAGTTCAGTGCAGTGCTAAAGGGAGACTGAGGGTGGCTGGGACCTGATTTACCTGCAGCAATAATCCATGCCAGTGGCTTTCCTCCTGTTTAAGCCTATTTATCTTCTCCCCTGGAAGGGCTGTGGGGCTGCTGGTTAACCTACCACAGAGCAGGCAAACACAGCTCTTGTGCAAACAAGCAAAGTGTTTCCTGACTGTGCAGGCAAATCATACCTTGGCCTCTAGTTGCTGGGTAACATCAAACAAGTCACATATTTGCCCTCTGGGAGCCCCTCTTTGGGGCTCCTAAGCCCACCACTGCTCTTGCTGCAGGGATGGAAGCCTTGGATGGATTTGTGGGGCAGACCAAATTGGGGGTGGGGGAGTGGGGGAGTGGGGGGCAGAGGGGTGGGAAATGAGAGAGAAGTTGAAATACAGAGGAGTGTGTCCAGCAGATGGAGGGAGGTTCTCCTCCCCCTCTGCTCTGCCCTGCCGAGACCTCACCTGGAATATTGCATCCAGTTCTGGGCTCCCCAGTTCAGGAGGGACAGGAATCTGCTGGAGAGAGTCCAAGGGAGGGCTACCAGGATGCCGAAGGGACCTGGAGCACTGCCTGGTGCGGAGAGGCTGAGAGAGGATTTAATAAATGTTTGTAAATATCTGAGGGCTGGGGGTCAGGAGGGAGGGGACAGGCTCTGCTCAGCCCTGGGATAGGACAAGGGGCAGTGGATTTAAATAGAGCACAGGAGGTTCCACCTCAACATGAGGAGGAACTTCTTCACTGTGAGGTTCATAGAGCCTTGGAGCAGGCTGCCCAGAGAGGTTGTGGAGTCTCCTCCTATGGAGACTTTCCAGACCCATCTGGATGCATTCTTGTGTGACCTGCTCTAGATTCTGTGGTCCTGCTCTGGCAGGGGGTTTGGACTCAATGATCTCTGGAGGTCCCTTCCAACCCCTAACATCCTGTGATCTGTGATCCTGTGACAGCAAAACAGCTCTGCAAGTTCTCCCTGTCAACATGGCTATGGTAAAACAACAGTGCCTAAGGACACACTTGCAATCAACAGCCCCCTTGGACTTCACAGAGGCATGAAGGCCATGGAGAAGGAGTTGGGAAAAAAAAGGCATCTTAATGAAAATATTTGGAGCACAAACACAGGAAAGGACAAATCTCCCTCCTGTTTGCCCTGCATTCCCTGAGTATTTGCATGGGGAAAACAATAGTGTCCCTTACCAGGCTTCCTTCCCCTCAGCCCAGGGCTGCTCAGATGCTGCAGGCTACAGAGCAGCTGTGGTGGGGGGTTACCTCCTGCTGCCTTCCCTGCCATGCACAGACAGATTTACACATCTTGCCTTGCTTCCTGCCAGACATCTTCTAGATAACTTTGGCCTTGATTGTTCCATGCTTTGTTTGGTTCTTCTGCAAAAGCCTGAACACACTGAGCTGAGTGGTGTGGCTAGCACACCAAAGGGACAGGATCCACCCAGAGGCACCTGGGCAGGTTTGAGGAGTGGGCACAGGGGAACCTCATGAGGTTCAACAAAGCCAAATGCAACGTCTTTGCACCTGGGTTGGGACAGGCTGGGAGATAAAGGGCTGGAGAGCAGCCCTGTGGAGAAGGACTTGGGTGTGCTGGGGGGTGAAAAGCTGGAGATGAGCCAGCACTGAGCACTGCCAGCCCAGAGCCAGCCCTGTGCTGGGCTGATCCCTAGCAGTATGGGCAGCAGGGGCAGGGAGGGGATTCTGCCCCTCTGCTGTGCTCTGCTCAGACCTCACCTGCAGTGCTGGGGCAGCTCTGGAGACCTCAGCGCAGCACAGACATGGACCTGCTGGAGCAGGGCCAGAGGAGGCCACTTGCATGGTGGGAGGGCTGGAAGCCCTCTGCTGTGAGGCCAGGCTGGGAGAGTTGGGGTTGTTCATCCTGGAGAAGAGAAGGCTCCAGGGATATCTTCTGGTGACCTTTTAGTACTTGAAGGGGCCAAGAATAAATCTGGGGACAGACTTTTGAGCAGAGCCTGTTGTGACAAGCCAAGGGGTGATGGTTTGAAACTCAAAAGAGGGAGATTCAGATTAGGTAGAAGAAAGCAAATTTTGACACTGAGGGTGGTGAGGGCCTGTCCCAGGTTGCCCAGAGAGGTGGCAGAAGCCAAGTGAAAAAACTCTGATGTATGTGGAGGTACAAGGCAGATTGTGACACCACAAAAGATCCATGGATGAGTCAGGAGATAGGCTCAGGCAAATCTTCCTCCAGCAAAGTCTTCCTTCCTGTGAGCATGGAAGGAGACAAGTTTTCTTCTACCTACAAAGAGGTAGAAGAATCTTGGAGGAGGGTTACAGCTTATTCCTGTTCCCACAGGAAACTGCAGCATCTCTCTCACTGTTCCAGCCCTCCAAAGAAACCCAAAGCACCATCTCCTCCAGAACTGTGACGTTTTGAAGGGTCAGCTCTCCAGTCTTCAGAAAAGAAAAACTTCCCTTCTGGACCATTTTTAACCCTTCACTAAGCATGTAAGGAAAGACTTTCAGGATGTGAAAGGGCACTGGAGCATGTCCAGAGCAGGGCCACAAGGATGAGCAGAGGGCTGGAGCTGCTCTGCTGTGAGGACAGACTGAGGGAGTTGGGGTTGTGCAGACTGGAAAAGAGCATGCTCCAGGGAGACCTTCTTGTGGCCTTCCAGTATCTGAAAGGGCTACAGGAAAGCTGGGGAGGAACTTTTGAGGGTGTCAGGGAGTGATAGGACTGGGGGGGGATGGAGCAAAACCAGAAATGGGGAGATTGAGATTGGATGTGAGGAAGAAGTTCTTCAGCATGAGGGTGGTGAGACACTGGCACAGGTTGCCCAGGGAGGTGATGGAAGCCTCATCCCTGGAGGTTTTGAAGGCCAGGCTGGATATGGCTGTGAGCAACCTGCTGTAGTGTGAGGAGTCCCTGCCCATGGCAGAGGGGGTGTAACTGAATGATCCTTGAGGTCCCTTCCAACCCTGACAATTCTGTGATTCTAACAGTTCTATGACTCTCTGAATGAGCACAGCAGAAATCCCAGCTGTACCAAAAGGGAATATTTAAAACAGCTTTGAGCATTCAAGGCTCTAAGCATGTGGTAAGGAACATTTTACACCTGAAAACAGCTTTCCCAAGACAGAATTTTCCTACTAATTATCTCAAAATCCACTTGAAATTTCCTTCTGTTGGCCTCTCAGTGAATTTTTATTGACAGTGCATGGCCTTTAGCAGCCAAAGTACCTGAAAAGGACCTACAAGAAAGCTGGGGAGGGACTGTAGCAGTAGGACAAGGGGCAATGGTTTGAAACTAGAGCAGGGGAGATTTAGATTGGACATTAGGAAGAAGTTCTTTACTGTGAGGGTGGTGGAACACTGGAACAGGTTGCCCAGGGAAGTGTTGGAAGCCTCATCCCTGGAGACATTCATTGTCAGCCTAGATGGGGCTCTGAGCAATCTGATCATAGATCATAGAACCAGAAAATCATGGAAGCATAGAATCATAGAATTATACAGCTACAGAATCATAGAATCACAGAGTGGTCTGGGTTGGAAGGGACCTCCAAAGGGCATCCAGTCCAACCCCCTCTGCACTCAGCAGGGACATCCTCAGCTAGCTCAGGTTGCCCAGAGCCCTTTTGAGCCTCTCCTTGAATGTCTCCAGGGATGGGGCCTTGCTACAACTTACATAAACTCGGAGTGCCCTGTTGGCACAGCTCCATTGGTTCCCTCTGAGTGACCACACATTGCACTATTACAGATTATTGGTCCAACTACTAATGACACAATGAGGTTGTTGATGCAGGTGCATGTCCTGTTGTCCCAAGATAACTGTCCATGTTAATAGCTACCAGTGTCTTGTTTTAGTTACATGCTGCAGGCACAGCACTGTTTTGCTCCACTGCTAACTGGCTCTGCATTTATGCTGAGCATGGCCTACCACCATGTCAGGCTCTAGGCCTGCACTGCCAGATTGCTCACACTGCTCGTCACTGGCATTGCCACAGGGCCTCAACCACCTCCCTGGGCAACTTGTTCCAGTGTTCCACCACCTTCCTGGTACAGAACTTGTTCCTAATGCCAACCTAGATCTCCCCTGCTCTAGTTTCAAACTATTGTCCTTTGTCCTATAGCTACATTACTTTGTAAACAATCTTGGTAAAGATGTCTCTGCTTCCCGCAGGGGTGTTGGGCTGGATGACCTCTGAAGGTCCATTACAACCCAAATCATTCCATGATTCAGGTGCAGCTAGAATTTTGGGCAAGGATGGGAAGTCATAGAATCACAGAATTGTCAGGGTTGGAAGGGACCTCAAGGATCATTCAGTTCCAACCCCCCTGCCATGGGCAGGGACTCCTCACACTAGAGCAGGCTGCTCACAGCCACATCCAGCCTGGCCTTCAAAACCTCCAAGCATATGAGGCTTCCACCACCTCCCTGGGCAACCTGTGCCAGGCTCTCACCACCCTCATGGGAAAGAACTTCTTCCTAACATCCAATCTCAATCTACCCACCTCTATTTTTGTTCCATTCCCCCCAGTCCTATCCCTCCCTGGCACCCTCAAAAGTCCCTCCCCAGCTTTCCTGTAGCCCCCTGCAGATACTGCAAGGCCACAAGAAGGTCTCCTCACTGCTTCTCTTCTCCAGACTGCACAACCCCAACTCTCTCAGTCTGTCTCCATAGCAGAGCAGCTCCAGCCCTCTGCTCCTCCTCGTGGCCCTGCTCTGGACACCTTCCAGCACCTCCAGATCCTTCCTGGCACAGAGGCTCCAGAACTGGACACAGTGCCCCAGGTGTGGTCTCAGCAGAGTGGAGCAGAGGGGCAGAATCCCCTCCCTGGCCCTGCTGGCCACACTTCTCTTGCTGCAGCCCAGGCTGTGGTTGGCTCTCTGGGCTGCAAGTGCTCCCTGCTGGCTCCTGTTGAGCTTCTCCTCCCCCAGCACCCCCAAGGCCTTTTCTTCAGGGCTGCTCTGCCTAAAACCAGTCCCTGCCCAGCCTGTATCAATGCCTAGCATTGCCCTGACCAAGCTGCAGAACCTTGCACTTGGTCTTGTTGAACTTGGTCTTTCTGCTCTTCCTTCCTCTCTTCAGCTGCTTGGAGGGAGGCTTCCTCAGTTTTGCATCTCTGGTGGGAGCCTTTGTTGGCTTCGAGCAGCCAAGTTGAGGAAACATTCTGAAAATGTGCAAGGTCTGATCTTTTTTTGGAGGCCTTGTGCTCAGCAAATGGATGTTGAAAAGCAAATCACTGCCTGACATTAGGAGCAGCTGCAGTCTTTCTGGAACCTCACAAGTCAGAAGAATGTTTTTCTCCTGCTGCCAGAAGGAAATATATTTTATTTGGTTGTTGGGTTTTTTTCCAGTTTCCCTCCCCCTCCCCCCTTGATCTTTGCAAACAGCAGGCTGAAATTGAAAGGAAAACCATCCCAAGCATGCAAAAATTCATCCCTGGTGTTTTCACAAAGATCTACGGCCATGACTTCATGTGCCTCCAAATACCTGCAGTGTCTTGGGTTATCCCCCTGCACATCCCCCCGCCCCGTTGGAAGACGCATCCTAAAGCTCAGCAATGAAACCAGCGCCCAGGCATCAGATAAAATACATCACATGGGAGGTATTCTCATCAGGACTGAAGATAATCACAGCTCTGAGGGAACTTCTGATTTGGAAATGCCTGCAGTCAGCAGTCCTGTAAGGAACTCTTGATGCAGCCCAGAAAGCCAATCACAGCCTGGGCTGCAGCAAGAGAAACATAGCCAGCAGGGCCAGGGAGGTGATTCTCCCCCTCTACAATGCTCTGCTGAGACCACACCTGGAGCACTGTGTCCAGTTCTGGAGCTTCTGTTCCAGGAAGGATCTGGAGGTGCTGGAAGGTGTCCAGAGCAGGGCCACGAGGAGGAGCAGAGGGCTGGAGCTGCTCTGCTATGGAGACAGACTGAGAGAGTTGGGGCTGTTCAGTCTGGAGAAGAGAAGGCTCCCAGGAAACCTTCTTGTGGCCTTACAGTATCTGCAGGGGGCTACAGGAAAGCTGGGGAGGGACTTTTGAAGGTGTCAGAGAGTGACAGGACTGGGGGGAATGGAACAAAACTAGAAATGGGTAGATTGAGATTTGATGTTTGGAAGAAGTTCTTCCCCAGGAGGATGGTGAGACACTGGCACAGGTTGCCCAGGGAGGTGGTGGAAGCCTCCTGCCTGGAGGTTTTTAAGGCCAGGCTGGATATGGCTGTGAGCAACCTGCTGTAGTGTGAGGTGTCCCTGGCCATGGCAGGGGGCTGGAACTGGCTGATCCTTGAGGTCCCTTCCAACCCTGACAATTCTATGGTTCTATGATTCTACAAAAAGAGGCTGGCAAAGAGCTACTAGGAGCCCTGCTTGTAACCCAACCTCATGTGTCTTCTGCTGGGGCTCAGCACCTTGCATCAGACTTTGTATCTTGATTTGTCACCTCCAGTTTTTCCCTCCAGGCAAAATTTTCATGCTGATGAGTGGTTGGTTGGTTTGTTTGTTTTTTTCATGGATTCATAGAATGATTTGGCTTGGAAGGGACCTTAAAGATCATCCAGTTCTAACCCTGCCGCTATGGACAGGGACACCTCCCACCAGCCTAAGTTGCTCAAGGCTTCATCCAACCTGGCTTTGAACACCTCCAGGGAGTGGGCACCCACAACCTCCCTGAGCAACCTGATCCAATGTCTCATCACCCTCACTGTCAAGAATTTCTTCCTAAAATCTCCAGTCTCAGTATCCCCTCTTCCAGCTTCAATCCATTGTTCCTCATCCTATCACTACAAACCCTTGTCAAAAGTCCCTTCCAGGCTTCCTTGCAGACCCCTTTCAGGTACTGGAAGGCTGCTCTAAGGTCTCCTTGGAGCCTTCTTTTCCTCTTTGGGGTTGTTTCTACTCCTCTTAGGAAAATAGAGAGGGTTGTTAGTGAGCTGTTGGTTTTATCTGCCTTGAGCAAGATGAGCCTGGCCTCTATCACTCACTGGCTTGTCATGTTGACAGCACATCTCCTCCCTTTGCACCATTTGGATGATGCATTCCTCCAGAGCTGGCTCCAAGTGTGAGCCAAAATGGTGGAAAATGGCCAAACTGCAGAAAGAATGGGCCAGAAGTTGTTGCTCTCTGTAACTCCCTGAAAGGAGCTTGGAGTGAGGTGGGGGTTGGGCTCTTCTCCCAAGTAACAAGCAATAGAATGAGAGGAACTGGCCCCAAGTTGCACCAGGGGAGGATTAGGTTGGATATTAGAAAGAATTTATTTCCTGCCAGAATGGTCAGGGATTGGAAGAGGCTGCCCAGGGAGGTGGTGGAGTCCCCATCCCTGGAGGTGTTCCAGAAACCTGTGGCCATGGCATAAGCAGCAAGTTGCTCACACAAAGGCTGCAGTTCAGTTTCACAGTCAGGCTCCTCTCAGTGATGCCCAGTGACAGCACAGGGGGCACTGGGTGGAAGCTGAGGCATAGAAAGTGCCATGAAAACAGGAGGAAAAAAAAATTCCCCTGTGAGGGTGACAGGAGACTGGAACAGGCTGCCCAGGGGGGTTGTGGAGTCTCCCTCTCTGGACATATTCAAGACCTCCTGGATGTGTTCCTGTGTGATGTGCTCTAGGTGGTGCTGCTCTGGCAGGGGGGTTGGGCTGGATGAGCTTTCCAGCCCCCTAACATTCTGTGATTCTGACTCTGTGACTCTGTGCTTCACTCACAGTGCTGGGCAGTCCTGGACTTCCTTCTCACCCCGTATCACCCTGTTGCACAGCGCAGGAGCTAAGTCCTGAACACGCTTTGGACACATCCCCTTGAGGGCACCCAACTGCTGAAAGAGTTCATAGGACCATAGAATCTTAGAATAACAGAATCACTAAGGTTGGACAACACCTCCTTATGGTGTCTCTACGATTCTGAGGTCTCTAGGATTCACAAAGTCCAACTGTCAGCCCAACCCCACCATGCCCGCTAAACTCTGTCCCAAACTGCCAGGTCTACCCATTTTTTTAACCCCTCCAGGGACGGTGACTCCACCACCATCCCTGGGCAGCTTGTTCCAATCCCTGACCACTCTTGCAGGAAAGACATTTTCCCTAATCTCCAGCCTAAACCTCCCCTGAGGCCATTTCTTCTTGTCCTACCACTTGGTAGTAAGGAGCAGACCCCAGAGTTGCTCGAAGCCAGGCTCAGCCCCGCAGGAACACCCCTAAAAAGAAAAAAAGAGCGACAAGCCTTCGGGTGCAGCCTGTCTTCTCCTCCTCCTCCTCCTCTTCCTCCTCCTCCTCCTCCTCCTCCTCCTCCAGCCTCTGCCGCTGCCGCTGTCCGGGGCGGAGCCGCCCGCCCTAGCCCCCGCCCCAGCCCCCGCCCCGCTGCCGGGAGCGGGCGGCGGAGCCGAGCTGAGCCGTGCCGGGCTGCGGGGACAGGGACACGGTGGTGCCACCTCCCTCCTTCCCTGCCCTTCGCTGCCCCCATCCCACCTTCTGCTGCCAGGGTGCTAGGTAGAGAGGGCAACATCGCTCGGCGGGGCAGGGGTTCCCCCCGCCTCGAGGGTTCGGAGACCTGGAGGATTTCCCAGCGGTGGCAGGTAAAGGGTTGGACTGGCTGGACTGGGAGGAAGGGGTGGCCTGTTTCACATCCTCCCCTTCCCCTGCCTTTCTCTGCGGGGGGGTGGGGTGTGTGCTAGGTGCCTCTGGGAGGGGGGGAATGATGCTGAGCGCGGGGGTGGGTGGGGTGGCGTGAGTGTGTGACAGATTTGCCAGGTTTGACCCCCCCAAAAGGTGCTCTGTTGTCTCAAAAGGTGTTTATTTCCCCCCCAAGAGGCGTTTATTTCCCCCCCCCCCCAAAAAAGATTTCCCCCCCTCCCCCCCCCGGAGGGTGTTTCCTCCCTCAAAAGGCATTAATTTGGCTTCCATGCCCCACAAAACTGTGTGTGTCACACCCCCCACAGACACCCCCCCCCCACCCCCCCGAAAGCCTTTACTTGGCTGGGAGCATCCCAAGCAAAGTTGGGATGCGCTAGGCTGCTACCATATAGTGGGGGACATGGATGGGCACCCACCTGAGGAGGAGTCCTGGGGTACCCCCTTGTGTCTACAGGACCACTCCACTACCCCAGGCCCCCCCCCCCCCCCCCCCCCCAGTTGCTAGGGTGTGGATCTGGCCACCCCCTTTAGGCTGTACTTGTTTTACAGGTAATGCTTCATTTTCAAACACCGCTCCCAAAATATTGACACCCACAGTGTCCCACGGCCCCCGGGGGCTGGCCGGTGCCGTAAAACCCTCGAGGCAGCAAAACCTCCCAAAAGGGAGATTTGTTCTGCTTGCCCTGTGGAGGAGCATCCAGCAGCCAAACCTTCCTAGCACCCCCTGAAGGATGCCCTCCCTGGGGTTCTTTGTTAAGTGACACCACCCCTGTGTTTAAGGACCCCACATTTCTTGTCAGTGCTGAGCAGAGAGAGAGAGGGAGGAAGAGAGAGGGTGAAGGTAGAGGGTGTTATATTTTTGTCTTGATGCTTGGCAAAGAAATTGGTCAGAGAAAGGACTCACTGAAGGGAAAGAAAGAGGGGGGACAAAAAAAAATAGGAGTCATCTCCTTGCTGCTTTCTTGAAGCTCTTTCCCAAGTCCTGTGGCTTCACCGCCCAGAAAAAAGACTGGGCGGCGTTGGGGGAGTTGCAGTGGGAATCTGAGCCTTCCCCTGGAAAAGGTCTGCTGTAGCAATTCCTGCCGTTTGAAGGCTGTGAAATTTCACCCCTGGCGTGATGGAAAT
The DNA here is from genome assembly GCF_026170545.1 of Melanerpes formicivorus. Taxonomy (NCBI): domain Eukaryota; kingdom Metazoa; phylum Chordata; class Aves; order Piciformes; family Picidae; genus Melanerpes; species Melanerpes formicivorus. Next base: position 31,325,964 of record NW_027142353.1, on the reverse strand, counting down.
GGGGATTCTTCAGCCAGAAAAAAATAAAAATAAAAGGAAAGGGAAAAAAAAACCCAAAACCAACCAAGCCCGAGGCAAACAATACACCGGCACCACCCTGCCCAACTGCCCCCGGCTCTGCCGGGGACGGCTGTAGTAGAGGTGGGCTTGGAGACTTCGGCTCTTAGCACTTGGCGCGATTGTGGTGGCTTAAAGGTTATTTTGAGGTTGGGAAAGGGATTATGGAGAGATGAGCAGAATAGTCCTGACCATGCTGCAGGGTGTGTGTGTGTGTGTGTAAATAAAACAAGAATAAGAATAAAAATGGAAATATAGTTCTTTGGGGTTTTTTTGGGGTGGTCCTTTGTCCCTGCACTCAGGAATTGCTCACTCAGAAAGCTCTTCAACGTGTTTGGGTTGTTTTTTTTTTTTTCTGTTAGAAAGTTCTGCCCTCCGTGGAGGACATGGGCAGGTGTCCCTGTGCCTGTTGTGAGAGGGAGGGAGTTGGAATTGGACTCTCTGTAAGGTCCCTTCCGACCCAAATCGTTCTGTGAACCTCTGCATCTACGAAACGTTAAACCTAGCATTGCTGTTTGGATGCTGGATGCCAGGTAATTTAGGCTGTGGCTTGTGAAGGAGTAAAAGTTAGAGTGGTGCTTGATCTGGAAGAGCTTGGGTTTTGTTGTTTTGTTTTTGGGGGGTTGGGATCACAGTGATGCTGCACAGTGGTGCTTCTTCCAAATTGCTGGCTTGCACTTGGCTGAAGAAGGAGCTGAAGTAAATGGATTTCCTGCCTTGCATTTTGGCTGGCACCTCTATGTTCACCACTCATCAGATTATTGCTCTGGGAAAAAAGTCCATTAATGCATGACCCAGCCTTTAGCCATGCATCCTGAATCCTTAAATCCTGCTTCCCCATCCCCCCTACCCCCCATTATTCCCCTCCATCAAGACCTGAAGCATCTCAGCAATGACACTCCTGTGATGATATTTAGCTGTGGAATATTCCTCTGGGATTTAAGAAGGTGGCAAAGAGAAGCTCTGCTTTGGAGGCAGAGTTAATTTTAGAGTGGGTGTCTCTGTCAAGCTGTACTTTTTCCTTAGTCAAGAAGCAGGTTCTGCTCTTTCCCTGCCCTGAGTTCCATGCTGGAAGGTGAAGCGTGACTGAGAGCTGTCCTGCGCGGTGCCAAGGAGCAGCACCGGGAACAGGAGCTCTGCTTGGATCAGTTGGTTGGGTGCCAGGGTGGAGATTCAGAAACTGCTGGCTTGGAATGAATGCCAAAGGGGTTCAGGTTTGTTGGAGGGTTTGATTTTGCAAGGCAACAAATTGCTTTTCTCAGCCAGGAAGGGATGGAGATGGTGAAGGGATGGAGAGAGTGAGATACTGGAACCAGCTGCATGGGCCAAGGACTGTTTCATCGAATCAGCATAGAATGGGTTGGGAGGGACCTTTAGAGGTCATCTAGTTCAACCCTCCATTCAGTGAGCCAGGTTGCACAGAGCCCCACCAAGCTTGACCTTAAATGTCTCCAGGGATGGGGCTTCTACCACCTCCCTGGGCAACCTGTTCCAGTGTTCTAGCACCTTCGTAGTGAAGAGCTTCTTTCGGATGTCCAATTTGTCCTACTTTTCTCCACAAAACATCCATGCACATTTGATCCCAAGGGGGTGCCCTAAAGTCACCAGAATTGGTTATTTTAGGGATTTGTTGTTGTTTATATGAAGGTGTGGGTTCCAGTAACTCAGGGTTGCAAATGGTGTCATGGGTTGAAGCCAAGATGGTTTCCACCCAGCCATAGGTGGTAGCAGCTGGCTCCTTCACTGTTGTTGTTTGCGCTTTAATGCTCACAGGTGCTGGAAGTTAGGTCTGGGTCCCCTTTTAACAGAGACATCCACAGGGAATATTGTCCCTGAACTTGCTTTGTGAGTCTTCTTAAGAGGGAAGATGAAAGCCTATGGTTGTACCTTTGAAAGGCTCTGCAGCTACAGGCTCCGTGTGTGAAGGTGTTTGGGATCACTAACATTAAAAGTGTTGGATGTGGATGGAGCCTTGGTGCTCCTCCTGACAGCAGCAGACAGGGGGTGTAGGAACCTACTTTCCTTGGAGGCTATGGTCCTGGCTTGAACCTCCTTTTTCTTGAGGAGATGGATCCAGAGGGGCTGAGCTCCTGCCCAAAAGTCTTTTAATGAGCTGCTTAGCACATTCTGCCTCATACTGAGATGAAGAGATGGGATCCACCTGGCTGTGGCCATAAAGAGGCTTCCTGGGGCTTCAGCTGTTGCTAATTGTGCTTTAAGGAGGCCAAATGGTGAGTGAAGAGGTTACTGTGGTGGTTCATCCTGGTGCAGTGCTGCTGGTGTGAGGAGGCTGCTGCTTTGGGCTTTGCTGCTGCTAACTTGCACCTCTTGTGGGGTGAGTGGTGTCTTGGCTTCTCCCCTTCTAGCAGGGTCTTTGCTCAGGGCTGTTTGGTTTATTTTTTCTCTCCAAGATGATTGTATGGAGCTGGCTGTGAAGCTGAGCAAGTTCCTTCTGCTCAGGAGAGGGCAGTGTCACACCAACCATGTGCAAATCCACGTGGAGATGACAACCTTTGTCCACCCAAGGCTTTAGGAGGGTCAGGCTGGGCTGCAATATCACAGAATGGTCTGGGTTGGAAGTGACCACTCAGCAGGGACATCCTCAACTAGATCAGGTTGCCCAGAGCCTTGTCTAGCCTCACTCTCAATGCCTCCAGGGATAGGGCCCCAACCACCTCCCTGGGCAACCTGTTCTAATGTCCTCGTGGTGCAGCACTTGTTTCTAACATCCAATCTAAACCTGCCCTTCTCTAGTTTGAAGCCATTCTCCCTTGTCCTATCGCTGCAGGGCTTTGTAAACAGTCTCTCTCCATCCCTCCTGTAGCCCCCTTCAGGTACTGGGAAGTTGCTACTGGGTCTCCCCAGAGCCTTCTCTTCTCCAGGCTGAGCACCCCCAGCTCCCTCAGCCTGGGCAACCTCTTCCAGTGTGGCTGTGGGACCCAGACACCTCTTTCCTTCTCCCCCATGCAAAATACTCCCCTTCCAGCTCTGGCTCCCTGCCCCTGAGCATGCTGCTGCTGTTGAAGAGACCTCTCTGTAGGAACGTTGTTAAAGCATGATGCTGGGAAAAGGGATTTAAAAGGCTGTTTATAGCTCTTGCCTTTCCCTGCCAGCCCCTCTATAAACAGTGATTAGATGCAGCTACTTTAATGCACCTCTTGACTTTCAAAGGAGGCAAGGAAAGAAAAAGCAAAACAAAGCTGCATGTTGGTGTTTTGGCTGTGCTGCTTTTTTACCTCTTTTAGCTAACCACTGTTCTCTCCCCACTTCCTCCATCAATACCCACAGCTAGTGGGCAGGACAAAACTGCCTGAAGATTTGCTTAAATGGCTCAAAAAGCTGAAAATCAAAGCAAAAAACAACAAAAAAAAAGCCTTCTTTTGAATGGGTCATTAAATATTTGTTGAAGATTTCTGCCAAGGAGTGCTTTCAAGGTACAGGGTGTTCAAACAAGGACCTTCTTGGGTGGTAACGGGCTTGGGTTTTTGGGTGGCTTTTTTGCCCTCTGCTTCTCTCTGAGGGTTGAACTGGATGAGCTTTGAGGTCTCTTCCAAGCAGTACTGTTCTGTGATCCTATCTCCATGGAGGTTTTCACATGCTATATCCATTCCAGGTTGTGATTGAGCTCTGTCTCTTGTCCATCTGCTCTTTGGGCAGGAACTGCTGTGTGAAAAATGCTTCTTTAGTGATTTATTTTGTTGCACTGATTTTTGGTGTGTGTGTTTCCAGGTGTATCTTAATCAGATTGCCCAGGCTGGATGAGCTCTGGGCAACCTGATATAGTGTCAGGTGCCCCTGGCCCATGGCAGTGGGGGTTGGAACTGGATGATCATCGAGGTCCCTTCCAACCTTAACGATTCTATGATTCTATATTTAAAGCGTACTGGTCTGTTTTTTTCCAGTACAGGTTAGGGGTTGACCTGCTGGTAAGTAGCTCTATGGAGAAGCACCTTGGTGTCCTGGTGGACAGTAAGTTATTGATGGGACTGCAATGTGCCCTGGTGGCCCAGAATGCATCTTGTGGTGCATTAAGAAGAGTGTGGCCAGCAGGTCAAGGGAGGTTGTTCTCCCTCTCTACCCTGCCCTGGTGAGACCATCCCTGGAGTACTGAGTTCAGTTCTGGGTTCCCTAGTTCAAGAGGGACAGGAGAGGGTCCCACAGAGGCTGTGAGGATGATGAGGGGACTGGAACTATGTGATGAGGAAAGACTGAGAGACCTGGGGCTGTTTAGGCTGCAGAAGAGAAGGCTGAGAGGAAATCTTCTTAATGTTTGTAATTGTCTGCAGGGTGGGTGTCAAGAAGGGGCCAGGCTCTTTGCAGTGGTGACAAGGGGCACTGGATACAAACTGGAGCCCAGGAAGTTCCACCTCAGTGTGAGGAGAAGCTTCTTCATTGTGAAGGTGCTGGAGCCCTGGAGCAGGCTGCCCAGGGTGGTTGTGGAGTCTCCTTCTCTGGAGACTTTCAAGCCCCGTCTGGATGTGTTCCTGTGTGACCTGCCCTGGGTGATCCTGCTCTGGCAGGGGATTTTGCTGACCTCTGGAGCTCGCTCCCACCCCCTACCACTCTGTGGTTATGAATAATGCTCTTCAGTGAATATTTTATCTTTTTTTTTTTTTTTTTGCACTGATCTATTATTTGGTTTGGTTTTTTTTTTGGTGGGTGTGGTTCCAGGTATTGCTGAAGTGGGCTGGGATGGTTTTGGTTTCATTTTTTTTTTCCAGCTGGATAAAGAGTGGGATGGGGATGGGAAGGAGGCAAACAGCACCTTGCCTGGGATGATGCACAAATCTGGGCACCAGCTCCATCCCCAGCCACCCACATATCTGCAGAGTCTTGCTAGCAGCTAATCTCCTCCTTGGAAATAGCTCCCACTGGCTTGAACATAGTTCCTTAGCCATGACAAAATTGAATCCTCCTGCTCTCTAACCGCCACGTTTTCCACATCACTGCCTGCTCAGGGCTTGGAGCTTTCCATCAGAGGCTTTGCCTGATGCTTTGGGGTCCAGGCTGCTGGATCCTGGAGGGCTTGGGGTTGATGGACTGTAAATGACTGCTTTGCTTGTCTGGGAATGCTCAGAAGGATCTGTTTCACTTTCAGGTTTAACATGTGGCACTGTGCTAAAGCAGCTTTTTGCCTTGCACTTTTTCCTCTTAAAGCAAGCTGGCCTTTAATTTTTAATCCTGATTTAGTTGGGTTTTTAATCCTGCATTTTCTCTTAAAACTCTGCTGTAACTTCTGCAATCTCTTTGTGAATCTTTGCTCTCTGCATTTGGCTTCCTTTCCCTCCCCCCTCCCTACCTTGTTGAGCTGAAATGAAACTTGTCCTTCCCCAAGACAGAGATTAGATGCACAGTGCAGAAATATTTTGGCCATCCACTGTTTTTCAGTTGCTCTGAGTTTCAGGTTGCTCAAGGAAAGCATCTTACATCTTGTGGTCAAGTGTTGGAACAGGCTGCCCAGGGAGGTGGTGGAGTCACCATCCCTGGAGGTGTTAAGAAACCTGTGGATGTGGCACTTTAGGGCATGGTTTATTGGGTATCACAATCACAGAATTGTCAGGGTTGGGAGGGACCTTAAGGATCATCTAGTTCCAACCCCCCTGCCATGGCCAGGGACACCTCACACCAGAGCAGGTTGCTCACAGCCACATCCAGCCTGGCCTTCAAAGCCTCCAAGCATGAGGCTTCCACCACCTCCCTGGGCAACTTGTGCCTCTGTCTCAGCACCCTCATGGGGAAGAACTTCCTAATGTCTAATCTAAATCTCCCCTCCCCAACTTGCATCCATCCCCCCCCAGTCCTATCACTCCCTGACACCCTAAAAGGTCCCTCCCCAGCTTTCTTGTAGCCCCCTTCAGATACTGGTAGGCCACAAGAAGGTCTCCTCAAAGCCTTTTCTTGTCCAGACTGAACAACCCCAACTTCCTCAGTCTGGCTCCATCCCTCTGCTCACCCTCGTGGTGGGGTTGGGTTGACGGTTGGACTTGGTGATCTTGGAGGCCTTTTTCAACCTTGGTGATAGTTCTATGATTTAAAGAGCACAAGGTGAGGGTCAGAGTGTTCTTGAAGGGCTGATTTTGGTGGAGCACTGAAAAAGATGGAAGCTGGGCTGTAGTGTCCAGGTGTTCTTCTGAGCCACTCAAATGGACCAAGAGAAAAATCTATTAATCTTGTATTGATGAATCATAGAAGCATAGAATGGTTTGGATTGGAAGGGACCTCCAAAGGTCATCTAGTTCAACCCCCTCTGAAGCTCTTGAGTTGATGATCATAAATCAAATTGCCTGATTCTAAAATCAAGTCAATGGTCTGGTTGTCTACTGCAGAACTGCAGCCAACCAAAATTACCTTCTCAGACTTGGAGATGCCTGCAGCCTCGTGCCTAGAGGTTAGGACTTGATGCCCAAAGCTAAAGGGATGATGTGTACCAGGTGTTCCATGAGGATGTTGGAAAGTAGGTCTTGGAGCAGGTCACTTAAGTTGTCTCCAAGCTCTTGGGGCTCATGTCTAAGCTTGCTGTCCTGCTAAATATCTTAGGATCTTGCCACAAGGGTGGAAACCTGGTGGTAAGGGACGAGCATGGTCCTTCCTAGATGTTCCCTGTGTGTGAGCCTGCTGCCCCCACCCTTGTGGGTGAAGTGCTCTCTTTTGAGCAAAACCTTGGAAGATAGTTATAAAACTGAGAGGTGTTCTGGGTCATGTCTCAGCTCCTAGGTCAATGGTTGGACTTGATGATCACAAAGATCTGTTCCAACCAAAAGGATTCTCTGATTCTAGGTGCCCTTGCTGTGCCCTGTTCACTTCCATCATAGAACAGTCCAGGCTGGAAGGGACCTCCTAAGGTCAACCAGTCTGACCTCCCTGCAATCAGCAGGGACATCCTCAACTAGCTCAGGTTGCCCAGAGCCCTGTCCAGCCTCACCTTGAATGTCTCCAGGCATGGGGCCTCAACTACCTCCCTGGGCAACCTGTTCCAGTGTTCCACCACCCTCATGGTGCAGAACTTGTTCCTCACATCCAATCTAAATCTGCTGTGCTCTAGTTTGAAGCCATTGCCTCTGCAGGCCTTTGCAAACAGTCTCTCTGCAGCCTTCCTGTAGCCCCCTTCAGGTACTGGCAGGCTGCTCTTAGGTCTCCCTGGAGCCTTCTCTTCTCCAGGCCGAACACCCCCAGCTCCCTCAGCCTGGCCTCACAGCAGAGCTGCTCCAACCCCCTGAGCATTTCCCTGGCCCTCCTCTGGACCTGCTCCAGCAGCTCCAGGTCCTTCCTGTGCTGAGGGCTCCAGACCTGCACACAGCACTCCAGGTGAGGTCTCCCCAGAGCAGAGCAAAGTGGCAGAATCACCTCTCTGGCTCTGCTGCCACTGCTGCTTTGGATGCAGCCCAGGCTGCCCTTGGCCTTCTGCGCTGCAAGCTCACACTGCCTGCTCCTGTCCAGCTTCTCCCCCCCCAGCACCCCCAAGGCCTTTTCCTCAGGGCTGCTTTCCATCCCCTCCTCCCCCAGTCTGTATTGATAGTGAGGATTGTTCCAGCCCAGGGGCAGAGCCCTGCACTTGCTCTTGTGGAACCTCCTGAGGTTCACCTGGGCTTCACCTCTCCAGCATGTCCAGGTCCCTCTGGATGCCATCCTGTCATCCTGCCAAGGAGCAAGGTGTGGCTGAGGGCTTTCCAGGTCATGCTAAGTGGAGGTACTGCTTGTGCCTAAACCCTCTCTGAGACACAGAGAAGACCTTAAGCTTGTTTACAGGGCTTTACCAGGGTGGTGAGGTCACTCTGGCATATTTGGGTGGATTTTGGGGGGGGGGGGTGTGTGGTTGGGTTTTGAGCTTGGGTTTTGTGTGCCAAGAGGTAATTTAATGCTTTCCTTGGGATTAAATATTTCCTGCCTGTCTCAGCTGTTGATGCAGGAAGCAGTCATCCAACCTTTTGACCTTTCTTGGAGACAAAATAAAGACTTTATGGAAAAAGCAAGAAGTGTATGTTCACACCATTAGGTGTGTTTAGGGTGTGACCAGCAGCTGAGAGAGGTTCTCCTCCCCCCTCTACTCTGCCTTAATGAGGTCACATCTGGAGGCCTGGGTCAGGTTCTGGACTCCCCAGGTCAAGAGAGACAAAGAACTACTGGAGAGAGTGTAGGGGAGGCTGGGAAGCTGCTGAGGGGCCTGGAGCAGCTCTGTGAGGAGCAAAGGCTGAGAGCCCTGGCGCTGAGAGCCTGCAGAAGAGTTGGTCTGGGTGAGCTCCAGAGGCCCCTTCCCACCCCCAGCATGCTGGGATTCTATGAAAACTAATTTGTCTTTCTTACCCAACCACTCCCTTGTACAAAGAGGCTCCACAGAGAAGTGTCTTGAGGCTGTCAGGGGAGGTGATTTACTGTAGGCAGTTGCCTGATCCAGCAATGATGATGTTTGCAGGTATTGTGGGAATTTTGCTGTCAATCTACCTACTAATTATGCCTGGATCTTGTCAATGAGACTTTAAACTGCCAGTCAAACCTACTGCAGTTTGAAATCCAGCAGAACAGGCAGCCCTTGGCTCCTGGTTGGCTGTCCAGGCAGAAACTCAGGATGGCTCTCCCTTTGACTCTCTCCAGCAGGTCTCTGTCTCTCTTGCACTGGGAAGCCCAGAACTGGACACAGGATTGCAGCTGTGGTCTCAGCAGGGCAGAGCAGAGGGGCAGAAGAACCTCCCTGGCCCTGCTGGCCACACTTCTCTTGCTGCACCCCAGGATCCCTTTGGTTCTCTTGGCCACAAGGGCATAATTTGGTCATCCACTGCTTTTCAGTTGCTCTGAGTTTCAGGTTGCTCAAGGAAAGCATCTTACATCTTGTGGTCAAGTGTTGGAACAGGCTGCCCAGGGAGGTGGTAGAGTCACCATCCCTGGAGGTGTTAAGAAACCTGTGGATGTGGCACTTTGGGACGTGGTTTAGTGGGTTTGGTGATGTTGGGTTGATGGTTGGACTTGATGAACTTGGAGACCTTTTTCAACCCTGTGGAGGATTTGGGGCTTGCTCTTAGTTGTGGAATCAGTCATCCCAAGAGGCAAGTTGAGACTCATGGCTTCTCAAAATATCTATTTTTAGATGCTTTCCTGTTCCCATGCAAATTATGTTCATCACAAAAGCTAATGCTGAACTTGTAAACCCTCTTTTCTAGCTCAGAACGCCTTCCAAAAATACATGCATATTGCTGTCTTTTTTTCTCTCTGTGCTCCTACAAGCTCCTGAACAACTCACCACACTGCATTTGATGCTCTGTAAAGATAGAGCAGTGGGTGGCTCATATTTTAGGGGTGGGTTACCCCCACTTCCTTGGGCTGTGACAAAGGCTTCAGAAGTTGATGGTGTTTGACAGCCTTCAAGCTTAGAATCCTAGAATGCTTTGGCTTGAAAGAGTCCTTAAAAAAAAAATCTAATCCACCCACCTTGTAAGCAGGGACATCCCCAACTAGATTGGGTTGCTCAGAACCCTATCAAACCTGGTCTTGAATGTCTCCAGGCATGGGGCCTCCATCACATCTCTGGGATACCTGTTCATGTGTTTCACCACCCTCATAGTAAAGAACTTCTTCCCAATGTCCATCAACTGTGAAACTGTCAAACAACTGCGTGACAAACTCCCCAGGAGCCAGCAGTGGTCCCTGGCAGCCCAGCAGGCAGCTGTGTGCTGAGCTGCATCCAGAGCAGGGAGAGAAGCAGCACAAGGAGGGGATTCTGCCTCTCTGCTCTGCTCAGACCCCACCTGCAGGACTGCCTCCAGTTCTGGTGCCTCCAGCACAAGAAGGACCTGCAGGGAGCTGTTGGAGCAGGTCCAGAGGAGGCCACAATGATGATCAGAGAGCTGGAGAACCTCCCCTGTGTGGACAGGCTGTGTGTTTGGATGCAGCCTTGAGACTTTAGAGCAGCCTTCCAGTACCTGAAGGGGGCTACAAGAGAGCTGGGGAGGGATTTTGGACAAGGGCTGGGAATGACAGGACAAAGCTGGAAGGGATTGAAGCTGGAAGAGGAGAGATTGAGACTGGAGATATGGGAGACATTTGTTACAGTGAGGGTGGTGAGACACGGAAAGAGGTTGCCCAGGGAGGCTGTGGATATCCCCTCCCTGGAAGTGTTCAAAGCCAGGCTGGATTATAGTGGAGCTTTAAGTAACATGAGCTAGTGGAAAGTCCCTTCCAACCCAAACCGTTCTATGACTCTTCCTAATATCCAAGAACTCCTGCCTAATGCCCAACTGCTTCTCACAGCTGTGCTTATACAGAATTAACCTGGTTGGAAAACACCTTCAAGATCCTCCAGTCCAACCTATCACCCAACACCATCTCATCAACTAAACCATGGCACCAAGTGCCTCATCCAGGCATTTTTTAAACACTTCCAGTGATGCTGATCCCACCACCTCCCTGGGCAGCACATCCCAATGGCAAGTTTCTCTTTCTGGGAAGAATTTCCTCCTAACCTCCAGCCTAAACCTCCCCTGGTGCAGCTTGAGACTGTGTCTTCTTGTTCTGGTGCTGGATGCCTGGGAGAAGAGACCAACCCCCACCTGGCTACAACCTCCCTTCAGGTAGTTGTAGAAAGCAAGAAGGTCTCTCCTGAGCCTCCTCTTCTCCAGGCTAAACAACCCCAGCTCCCTCAGTCTCTCCTCACAGGGCTGTGCTCTAGACCCCTCCCCAGCTTTGTTGCCCTTCTCTGGACACCTTCCAACAACTCAACCTCCTTCCTAAACTGAGGGGCCCAGAACTGGACACAGGGCTCAAGGTGTGGCCTAATCAGTGCAGTGTATAGGAGCAGAATGACCTCCCTGCTCCTGCTGGCCACACTGTTCCTGATGCAGGCCAGGATGCCATTGGCCTTTGGTTTCCTCTTCTGCCTGAAACCCAGAGGTGGAATCTACACCAGCGATGGACTCTGTGTTAAACCCCCAAGCAGCTAAACTCACATTTAACTCTGAGTTAATCTTCTGAAATGCAGATTGCTTGCAGTCCTCATTAAAAGCCCAATTTAAAGTGCAAGGTTGACAGCTCAGCTGGAGATATCTTCCCTTATCACAAGCATTCCCTAATCTGTCTCCTCTTTCTGTAAGGCTGGTTGTTTTTTTTGGTGTGTGTCTGAATCTCCAGGCTCTTGGTCTTGGGGAGAGCTCTGTGTTAAAGGCATGTGGTCTACTTATGGGTTGAGACAGCTGTAGGTGTTAAAATGTTAATGTGATGGGGAAATAAGACGGCTCTGGTGTCTCCCAGGCTGCCAGCCAAGGCTTTGTTGCTTGCAAGGTCACTCCGCTGCCTGGATGTGTTCCTCAAACACAAACTGGACAGGTTCTCCTGATGCAGTTTTGGGTTGTGGTTTTTTGTTTTTTGTTTTTTATTTTTGCTTTGCAAAGGAAAATAAATTAAAGCTGCTTCTAGCAAGGGAGCTGCTGTCATTGAAAACATGGGCAGGAGCAGTGTGGCCGATGGCCAGCATCGGAGGGAAGGTCCTTCCCTGCGCTTGTACCCAGGCAGCTATCAGCCCTGCAATGTGTTGTGGTTTTGGCTCTGATCCTTGGGGGATGAGAAGTAACTGTGAGTAAAGAGGAGCTCAGCACTTGCTCTGTGGTTGGTTTGGTGGACCTCTAGAGCTTGGAAGAGAGTCTCTGGGTGCAAAAATGTCTTTGGTGTGTTCCCCTGGGGAGAGTGAGCGTAGGTATGGCGCTTCAGGATGTGGTTTAGTGGGCATGGTGGCTTTGGGCTGATGGACTTGATGATCTTAGAGGTCTTTTCCAACATGAATGATTCTGTGATTCTCTGATGTCTTTCCTGCTGTCATAGGAGCTGTGGTGGAGGCAGGAACCTGGACATCAGGGGCAGGGATGGGATTCTTCTCCTCTGCTCTGTTGGGGTCAGCTCTGGAGTCCTCAGCGCAGACAGAGACTTGTTTGAGTGGGGCCAGAGGAGGCCAGGGACAGAAGAGACCACAAACATGATGGGAGGGCTGGAAGCCCTCTGCTGTAAGGCCAGGCTGAGAGGGTTGAGGTTGTTCAGCCTGGAGAAGAGAAAGCTCCAGGAAGACCTGCTGGCCTTTTGGTACCCAAGGTGGCCCAGAAGTTGGGGAGGGACTTTTGAACAAGGCCTGTTGTGACAGGTGAAAGGGTCATGGTTTGAAACTAAAAGAGGGAGGTTCAGACTAGAATCTGAGGATTTTTTTTGACACTGATGTGGTAAGACACTGTCCCAGGTTTCCTGGAGAGGTGGGAGAACCATTCCAGGTCAGGTTGGATGGACCTCTCAGCAACCTGATGACCTTCAGAAGTCCTTTCCAATCCAAGCTGTTGTCCAGTTCTAAACCTGAGTCTGAGACCCATTTTTCTCCCCAGAAGAAAGTCATGGAGTGCAAGCTGTTGATGTTGAGTGCAAGGTTGATTTCTTTCGGTTTTGAGTTTCCATCCTTCAAAGCCTGCTGGGTTGTGCTGCTCCTGTGCTTGGGTCTAGCTCCACCAAAAAGCTTCTGCAGATTGGAAGTGCTGTGTATAAGGGTCACCTCTGTGAAACTGTTGCAAACAGCTTGCCTGCTGCGGTCCATCTGTCAGGCTGGGAAGGTTTTGGTGCATGCTGATCTGAAACCAGCACCAGAACAAGAGGACACAGTCTCAAGCTGTGCCAGGGGAAGTTTAGGCTCAAGGTGAGGAGAAAGTTCTTCACTGAGAGAGTCATTTGCCATTGGAATGTGCTGCCCAGGGAGGTGGTGGAGTCACCATCCCTGGAGGTGTTCAAGAGGGGATTGCATATGGCTCTTGGTGCCATGGTTTAGTAGTCATGGGGTCTGTGGTGACAGGTTGCACTCGATGACCTTTGAGGTCTCTTCCAACCTTGGTGATTCTGTGAAACCATGATAGGACTAGGGGAAATGGAAAAAAGGATCTGGAGGTGCTGGAAGGTGTCCAGAGAAGGGCCATGAGGGTGAGCAGAGGGCTGGAGCTCCTCTCCTAAGAGCACAGACTGAAGGAGTTGGGGTTATTCAGTCTGGAGAAGAGAAGGCTCCAAGGAGACCTAATTGTGGCTTTCCAGTATCTGAAGGGAGCTACAGGAAAGCTGAGGAGGGACCGTTTAGGGTGTCAGGGAGTGATAGGACTGGGTGGGATGAAAAAAAAAATAGAAGTGGGTAGATTGAGATTGGATGTTAGGAAGAAGTTCTTCCCCATGAGGGTGGTGAGACACTGGCAGAGGCTGCCCAGGGAGGTGGTGGAAGCCTCATGCCTGGAGGTTTTGAAGGCCAGGCTGGATGTGGCTGTGAGCAACCTCACACCAGAGCAGGTGTCCCTGGCCATGGCAGGGGCGTTGGAACTGGCTGATCCTTGAGGTCCCTTCTAACTCTAACATTTCTATGATTCTATGCTTGGCTGAATACCAGCATGCTGGGAAGCCTTCACGATGCTGACCTGCCCCAGTATCACTTGGAGTGGGGAGATAAATCCCTCTGGTGCTGGATGGTAGGGTGGTGAGAGGTTGGCCGGTTAATAGCAAGGCTGGATTTGAGTCCGTGACCAAGAGAGAAAGGTTGCTGCTAGGCTGAGTACCCCTCATGTTCATAAGTATCTGAGGGCTGGGGGTCAAGAGGGAAGGGACAGGTTCTGCTCACTTGTGCCCTGTAATAAGTCAAGGGGCAGTGGATGTAAACTCCAGCACAGGAGGTTCCATCTCAACATGAGGAAGAACTTCTTCACTGTGAGCCTGTTCTTCACTGGAGCAGGCTGCCCAGAGAGATTGTGGAGTCTCCTTCTCTGGAGACTTTCAAGCCTCCTCTGGATGTGTTCCTGAGTGACCTGTGCTGGATTCTATGGCCCTGCTCTGGCAGGGGTTTGGACTTGATGACCTCCAGAGGTCCCTCCCACTCCCTAACATCCTGTGGTCCTGTGATCTTCTTGCTGTTTTATAGTGGGAATGAGATTTGTTAGCAGGAATGAAGGCTGGGAGCCTATTACCAAGTTGCAACCTGATATCCAAACTTTCTTAAAGCTCTCCTGTAGGGAATGGTGCTGTAGGTGTCCTGTAGTATCTCAGTATCACCAAGGTTGGAAGAGACCTCAAAGATCATCAAGTCCAACCTGTCACCACTGACCTCATGACTAGACCATGGCACCAAGTGCCATATCCAATCTCCTCTTGAACACCTCCAGGGACGGCGACTCCACCACCTCCCTGGGCAGCACATTCCGATGACAAATTACTCTCTTGATGAAGAACTTTCTCCTCACCTCGAGATCCACTTTTAAGAGCAAAATAACCTTACATTTTGGCTGTCCTCCATATTTCTTAGTCATCTTCAAATGTTAAAACCTTCCTGTTGTGAGGAGCCTTAAATCCAAGCTTCTGGGACAATGTTCTGGTTGTACTGAGTGCTGTTAGCAGCCTCATGAGACAATCATTTTTGCTCTCTTGGCTCCTTCTCCCTCAGCTCAGGGAAAATATTGGCTTTTTCCCTGCTTTCTTGGACTTTGTAGCTCAGCAGCATGATCCATGGAGGAACACTGGTGGCTTGGAGTCTGCTCTATTCGTCTTTCAGCAATTTGTGGGCTGGATGTAGGAGTATCACAGAATTGTCAGGGTTGGAAGGGCCCTTGAGGATCATCGAGTTCCAACCCCCCTGCCAGCAGCAGGGACACCTCACACTACAGCAGGTTGCTCACAGCCACCTCCAGCCTGGCCTGAAAAACCTTCAGGGATGAGGCTTCCACCACCTCCCTGGGCAACCTGTGCCAGTGTCTCACCACCCTCATGGAAGCTGTGGATTGAGGGTAGGTGGAGTGTGAGGAGCAGGGAGCCCCTCAGGTCACAAACTTGGGTAGCTGGGAGGTCAAAAGATGACGTGGTCACTTGTTTCCACACCCTCTCTTCCTGGCCATGATGTGCTTGCCTATCTCTGCTGATATTTGCAGAGAGTGATAAGAGAGGCTCTGTAGCAAGGGAGCTCTGCAGCAGATAAAAACCTGCTGTGCACAAGTGTTGTGCCACCAAGACCTTATCAGCACCAGGAAAACAATCCCCAAGCCCTGGGAGAGATGTGGGTGGTTTGGGGCCTTCAGTAGCACAGAAATGTTCACCCAGGAAAGGTGCTGGAGGTGCTGCTACTGCTCTGTAAGTCCCTCTCAAATGTGCATTTGTTCTGTTTTGGTTTGGTTTTCATCTGGAGTGGGAAATGCGGGGTGGGGTTGAGGCTTGTCACGTGGGCAAGGATTGGGCTTAAATGGAGCCAGCTGGGGACTGTGTCTGTTTATGCATGGAATGAGCTGGCTGATGTTTAATGAAGCTGGTAGCTGATCTCAGTGTGGGTTGAATTAAGTTAGAATCATAGAATTGTTAGAGTTGGAAGGGACCTCAAGGATCAGCCAGTTCCAACCCCTCTGCCATGGGCAGGGACACCTCACACCTGAGCAGGTTGCTCACAGCCACATTCAGCTTGGGCTTAAAAACCTCCAGGAATGAGGCTTCCACCACCTCCCTGGGCAACCTGTGCCAGTGTCTCACCACCCTTATGGGGAAGAACTTCTTCTTAACATCCAATCTGAATCTCCCCATTTCTAGTTTTGTTCCATTCCCCCCAGGCCTATCACTCTCTGACACCCTAAACAGTCATTCCTCATCTTTCTTGTAGCCTCTTTCAGATATTGGAAGGCCACAAGAAGGTCTCCTTGGAGCCTTCTCTTCTCCAGACTTCATAACCCTAACTCTCTCAGTCTGTCCTTATAGGAGACTTAGGGATGAGTTCTCTGCTCATCCTTGTGGCCCTTCTCTGGACACCTTCCAGCACCTCCAGATCCTTCCTGGAACAGAGGCTCCAGAACTGGACATGGTACTCCAGGTAGGGTCTGAGCTGAGGGGCAGAATCCCCTCCCTGGCCCTGCTGGCCACACTTCTCTTGCTGCAGCCCAGGCTGTGGTTGGCTTTCTGGGCTGCAAGTGCTCACTGCTGACTCCTGTTGAGCTTCTCCTCCACCCACAGCCCCAAGGCCTTTTCTTCAGTGCTGCTAGAAGTTGGGGTCCTGGAGTTAAGTAATTTGGGGGTCCTAGAACGGTTAGAAAAGACCTTTCAGATCATCTGCTCTCATGAGACCCCACTTGGAGTACTGTGACCAGTTGTGTACCCCTCTTTCCCAAGCACCAGAAGGACATTCTGGTTTTTATCCCAGTTTTAGAATAACTTCATGTCATTGGCTGTTAGAAGAAACTGCTTCAGTGAAAGAGTTCTCAAACACTCCAAGTAAATCAGCCCAGCTTCTTGACCAAGCTGGTGAAGGATCTGGAGAACAGGGCTGGTGAGGTGCAGCTGAGGTGACCTGGGTTTCTTCAGCCTGGAGAAAAGGAGGCTGAGGGGAGTCCTGATTGCTCTCCAACAACAGGCTGGAGCCAGGTAGGGGTTGGTCTCTTCTCTCAAGGAACAAGTGATAGGGCAAGAGGAAATGGCCTCAAGCTGCACCAGGAGAGGTTTAATTTGGATTTCAAAAGAAACTTCTTTGCTGAAACCCTGGAACAGGCTGCCCAGGGAAGTGGTTGAATCCTTCATCCCTGCTGGTGTCTAAAAGACACAAAGTTGTGGTGCTGAGGGCTGTGGTTTGGCACCAGCCTTGGTAGAGTTAGGGAATGGTTGGACTGGATTATCTTGACAGTCTTTTCCAACCTAAACAATTCTGTGACTTGCTTTCCTGTTGCACTGATAGGTTGGGAGAGGCTCTGAAGAAGAATGGTTTGTGCCAGCTGGTGGCATGGCAGGAGAGGAAGGAGGGCAGGAGATGGAGGAGGGCAGGAGGTGGGACTTGGCAAGAGGTTTGCTTGCTCTGGGATGAGGTCAGAAGTCTGCCTGCCCTCTGCAAAGCCATGCTCCAAGGTTTCAGTTGTCTGAACTAGGGCCAGCCTGAGGAACATCAACCCTGGCTGTGCTGCAGATAATCTGAGCTGTTGAAAGAGGCCTGTGACAGAAGTGGGAGCAAACACTCATTGCTCATGCATTCTGCTGCACACAAACTCAGTGTGACCCTTCTGGTTCCCAGACTGGGCAATCAGTTTTACAGCAGAACTCTTGCTGCTGCTCAGCTGTGTCATCAGCTAATGGGATTTAACACAGCATCCCAGGTTGCTAACTGGGCTTGGTGATACCAACCTCATCCAAAAGAACCAGAAGTTATTGAAGTGAAATGTGAGCTCCTGGGGCTTATCTAACTCCAGTGCCTTATGTAGCAAAGCCATCTGATTTCTCCCACAATTGATATGCTAACCATTAACTCTAGATTGACTCCAAATGTGGTGGAAGCTGGAGGAAAAAGATCATCTCCTGGTACTTTTCATAGCTCCAGCACCTTCTGCTGGAGGCAGCATCTCCTGTGAAACCACTGTTGCTTAAGCAGCACAGTCAGGAAACAAACCCAACACTTTTGTGCCACTGGAAGGTGGTTGCAGTGATTTCAAATCCTCTTTCTATGTGGAAAGCTGCTAGCTGCATCCCTGACTCATTTCATGCTTTTTAGAAGAGGTTTTCTTCTTCAGGGTGGAAGGGAAAGGCAACCTTGGAGCCTGGGGTTTGATCGAGGAGGAAGGAACAGTAAGGAAGTGGTCGTAGGAGGAGGAAGCACAGAATGAGCACAGCTCATCATAGAATGGTTTTGATTGGAAGGGCCTTCAAAGATTATCTAGTTCCATGCCCCCTGTCATGGGCAGGGACACTTTCCACTAGCACAGCTAGCTCAAGGCCTCATCCAACCTGGCTTTGGACCCTTCTAACTCAAATTATGATATATGTGAACCATCACCTCTTGGTCTCTGGCATCAGATCTGGACCTCAGCCCAATTTCTTTTCTCATGTATGATTTTGTTCCCCCAACCCATTATTAGGCTTCAGGAGCTAATTGTTTACAGAGGCTTGTGGAGCCCCCAAAGGGCCACCTGGGGGAGAGGAAATAAATCTCTTGTGTGAGTGTTGTTGCTTCATGGCAGTGTACCAGTTCATGGTCAAGAAGCTGGGCTCTATCAGTTTTTCCCCATTGGAGAGGAGCTCCAGTGCTTTGATCATCCTCGTGGCCCTTCTCTGGACACCTTCCAGCACCTCCAAATCCTTCCTGTAAAAAGGGCTCCAGAGATGCTGGAAGGTGTCCAGAGAAAGGCCATGAGGGTGAGCAGAGGGCTGGAGCTGCTTTCCTATGGGGACAGACTGTGAGAGTTGGGGTTGTGCAGTCTGGAGAAGAGAAGGCTCCCAGGAAACCTTCTTGTGGCCTTGCAGTATCTGAAGGGGGCTACAGGAAAGCTGGGGAGGGACTTTTTATGGTGTCAGGGAGTGATAGGATGGGGGGGGATGGAGCAAAACTAGAAGTGGGGAGATTGAGATTGGATGTGAGGAAGAAGTTTTTGCCCATGAGGGTGGTGAGACACTGGCACAGGTTGCCCAGGGAAGTGGTGGAAGCCTCATCCCTGGAGGTTTTTAAGGCCAGGCTGGAGGTGGCTGTGAGCAACCTGCTCTGGTGTGAGTTGTCACTGCCCATGGCAGGGGGTTGGAACTGAATGATCCTTGAGGTCCCTTCCAATCCTAACAATTCTATGATTACTTATTTTGAGGGTGGCAGAGCACTAGAACAGGCTCTACAAGCTTATTCCAGTGCTCTATCCCCCTCAAAGCGGAGTCTCCTTCTTTGGAGTAATTTAAAGTACTGAAATAGGTTCTCAGGCATTGGAACAGGCTGCCCAGGGAGGTGGTGGAGTCACCATCCCTGGAGGTGTTCAGGAAACTTGTGGAGATGTCATTTTGGGCCATGGTTTAATGGCCATGGTGGTGTCAATTTGATGGCTGGACTCAATCTTAGGGGTCTTTTCCAACCAAACCAATTCTCTGACCTTATGAAAAAACGCTGGATTCAATCCTGTGCAACCTGCTGTAGCTGAACCTGCTGTTGCGGGGGGTTGGACTAGCCGATCTCCAGAGGTCCCTTCCAAGCCCCACCATTCTGTCATGCTATGGCTTCACATCCTCCTTGTCTTGTCTTAGCCACTGCTGTCTTCTACGGGGTGCTTTCCCTTGGCCACCCTATAATTTATTGCTCCTTCCGTGTGGCTTGAACCTGCTGAGATGTTCTGCTCCCCCAAATGGCCATTTTTTTTGCTGACAGATCCCATATGCTTGATTCTAAGAGGCAACTTAGAAGGAAAGGTATGAGAGAAAGCTGGCCTAAACCACTTGTGGCTGTCAGCTCTGCTGAGCCAGGTCCCGACCAAGGGTGTGAGGAAAACATTGCGGTGTCTCACGCGCCATCAGGTTTAATGCTTGCTAAACAGCAGAGCTGTTGAGGAGAAGCATTGGGCTGCTACTGAAAAACAGAGAGAGCTGCAAGTGGCTGAGCTTTTGAGAGGAATTCATGCTGTGACTGCATGCTCAGGGGAGACCTAGAGGTTGCTGAGTTGTCTGGATTCCCACCAGGGCTCTTTGGAGGAGCAGCTGAGGGAACTGGGGTTGTTCTCCATGGAGAAGAAGCTGAGGAGAGACCTCCTTGCTCTCTACAACTCTCTGAGAGGAGGTTGGATTGAGGTGGGAGTTGGCCTCTTCCCCAAAGTAATGATGAGGAAATGGCCTCAGGTTGCACCAAGGGAGGTTTAGGTTGCATGTGAAGAACAATTTCTTCCTCCAGAAGGTTGTCAAGCCCTGGAACAGGCTGCTCAGGGAGGTGGTGGAGTCATCATCCCTGAAGGAGTTAAAAAACATGTAGGCATGGCACTCTGGGACATGGTTTAGTGGGCATGGTGGTGTTGGGTTGATAGTTGGACTTGATGATCTTAGAGGCCTTTCCCTGCCTTAATGATTCTATGATCTGCCCAGCACTGATGATCTGGCATATCCAGCTTTAGAACTTTGACTGCCACATCAAGACTAGGCCTGCTCCTGTGATACAACATGTTCAGAATCATAGAATGGTTTGCTTTGAATGCTCTTAGAGGTCTTTTCCAACCTTAGTGACTCTCTAGAGTTTGGTCTTCTGACTTTGTCCATCATTCACAGTGTGGAGACCAAAGTGGTTTGCCACTTCATGCTTTCATCGGAGCACTGTATGATGTTGAGAGGTCTTGGTGGCATATAGGGGTGAACTTTGAGTAGGGTTCATGGTTGGACTTGATGATCCCAAAGGTCTTTACCAATGTGGTTGATTCTGTTATAGCTTAATGAAGACTTAAAATTCTTAAAGGGGCCCATGAGAAAGCTGGGGACAAGTGCAGGACCTGGCACTTGGCCTTGATGAATCTCTTCTAATTGCCCTTGGCCTATGGATCCAGCCTGTCCAGGTCCCTCTAGAGCCTTCCTACCCTCAAGCAGGGCCACACTCCCACTCAGCTTAGGGTCATACTTACTGAGGGTGGAATACTGAAGCAACCTTATCAAAGAATGGTCTGGGTTGGAAGGGAGAATAGAATAGAATAAACCAGGTTGGAAGAGACCTTCAAGATCGTGTCTAGCCCACCTAAACAGCTAACCCATGGCACCAAGCACCCCATCAAGTCTCCTTCTGAACACCTCCAGTGACGGTGACTCCACCACCTCCCCAGGCAGCCCATTCCAATGGGCAATCACTCTCTCTGTGTAGAACTTCTTCCTAACATCCAGCCTGAACCTCCCCTGGTGCAGCCTGAACCTCCCCTGCTGCAGCCTGAGATTGTGTCCTCTTGTTCTGGTACTGGCTGCCGAGCTCCAAAGGTCATCCAGTCCAACCCACTCTGTACTCAGCAGGGACATCCCCAACTAGATCAGGATGCCCAGAGCCCTGTCCAGCCTCTCCTTGAATGTCTTCAGGGATGGGGCCACAACCACCTCCCTGGGCAACATATTGCAGTGTTCCACCACCCATGGGTGGCCTCTGTTGGGAGGGAAAGGATTTGATGGTTGTTTGTCTTTGGTGATGGGCTGGAATGGGCTGGATGATTGAGCAATCCTACCAAAGATGATCATATACACCATTATAGAATGGTCTGTGTTGGAAGAGACCTTCAAAGGTCATCCAGTCCAACCCCCTCTGCAGTCAGCAGGGACATCCTCTGGATGACATCCTCAGGCCTCAGGAATGGGGCCCCAGCCCCCTCCCTGGGCAACCTGTTGCAGTATTCCACCACCCGTGGATGGCCTCTGTTGGGAGGGAAAGGATTTGATGGATGTCTGTCTTTGGTGATGGGCTGGAATAGGTAGGATGGACAGTGTCTGAGTAAAGGTGGTGAGACATGCCTGAGAAGTGGGATTTCTTGGGGGGGTGGTGTAGCTTGAGATGAGAGGGATGCTGGTGTCTGCAAAATGCTGCATGGGAATCTTTGCCTGATTCAAACATTTTAGTAGATAATTTTTTCTCCTCTAAAATAATGACCTCAGAGTAGTGCCACTATTCCACTTGAGCAGTGACACAGTGGAAGAAATGGAGCATGTGGGATGGGACAAGAAAAAAGAATCCCCAATTGTTTTCCCCCTTCTCTTTCCCCCTTTCTAACAGCTGCTCTCCAGTGCAGTAGCCAAAAGGTGATTACTTTGATTTTCTTTTCCCCCACCTCCAGTGATGGGCAGTAACTAGATACCAGAAATACTTTTGGCTTTGGACTTGTCCTGCCAAAAATAGCTGGGAGCTCTGGGGACTTGCTAGGAGCTGGCAAAGGGCTCTGCTTGCTTTACCCTGAGTGTGCCAAGGAGCTGAGCTCATAGAGCATCTTTGGAGCCAGCAGGGTGTGAAGGTGGTAATGGGAAAACCTTCCTCCTGCTGCAGCAGTGCCATGGGGATGGTTTCATCACCTTGAGGGAAGCTCACTGTGGTCTGTTTCGTGGCTAGAAATCATCACTTGAGCTTTGCTGCTTTTCATAGAATCACAGAATTGTTTGGGTTGGAAAAGACCTTCAAGGTTGAGTCCAACCACCAACCCAACACCACCCTGGCCATTACAACATGTCCCCAAGTGCCATGGCCACAGGTTTCTTGAATCCCTCCAGGGATGGGGACTCCACCACCTCCCTGGGCAGCCTGTTCCAATCCCTCACCACTCTTCCAATGTTTCCTAATCTCCAACCTAACCCTCCTCTGGTTCAACTTGAGGCCGTTTCCTCTGGTGCTATTGCTGCTAGCTTGGGAGAAGACACTGACCCCCACCTCACTACAACCTCCTTTCACATAGGTGTAGTGAGCAAGAAGGCTTCTCCTCAGCCACCTCTTCTGCAGGCTAAACAATCCCTGTTGCACTCACAGAATCACAGAGCTGTGGGGGTTGGAAGGGACCTCTGGAGACAGAATTCAACCCCCTTGCCAAAGCAGGATCACCTAGGGCAGGTCACTCAGGAACGTGTCCAGTTCTGTCATCCCAATGGCTGATGACTGTTTGGTGCCCAGGGGTTGGACTGGGACCATAAGGGAGGCCTTCAAGCTCAGGCAGAACCCAGATTTAGATGTAGAGAGGAAGAGTCTTCCCCAGTAAGTGTGGATCAGCTGGGGTGGGAGTAAAATCCCAGTCTCCAGGGCCTGAGTGCAGGGCTGTGAGCTATCTTTAGCTGCCAAGAGGCATTTGCACATGGTGTAGAAGCGTCTGGCAGCTGAACCTGTCTCTGCTGTATCCCCACCAGCCTGGTTTAGAGAGACTCTGTGGGTTGCTCTGTGAATAATCTGGGAGGAGGGCAGCAGGGAATGTGTTGGCTCTTCACTTTCAGTATGGAAATGGCACTTTCCCACATGGGGGTGGTGAGAAGCTGGAGGATGTTGCTGGAGCTGAGGAGCATGGTAGGTCTTCTCAGTTCTGGAGGCTCAGCTTTCCCCTGGTGTTCTGAGACTGCTCTGGAGGTTGCTGTTAAACTGGAAAGCATCATTTTCATGGTGCTTATTCACATGAAATAACCTCTCTTCTGGAGGTGGGAACACCATGGGAGTTGCTTTGAATGGCATGATGTAGTTTCTCTAGATCTTGCTGGTGAAAGGGTGGTTTCTCAGGCTCAGTGTGGGTCTTTCTAGGACAACTGATGATAGAACACAGAATAAAGTGAAAGCTGATTTAATCAGGAGACAATTGGACACTGCTTTCGGCCCTTACCCTGACCAAAGTTGGCAAGCTCAGTTTCTGCTAACCTGCTGAGTCTCTCCATAGGATGATAGGGTTGTTAGGGGTTGGAAGGGACCTTTGAAGATCATCCAGTCCACCCCCCTGACAGAACACAGGTCCCAGAGGAGCACATCCAGATGGGGCTTGAAAGTCTCCAGAGAAGGAGACTCCACAACCTCTCTGGGCAGCCTGTTCCAGGGCTCTGTGACCCTCACAGTGAAGAAGTTCCTCCTCATGTTGAGGTGGAACCTCCTGTGCTGGAGTTTATGCCCACTGTCCCTTGTCCTGTCACAGGGTACAACTGAGCAGAGCCTGTCCCCTTGACTCCCTCTTGACCCCCAGCCCTCAGATATTTATAGACCTTGATCAGATCCCCTCTCAGCCTTCTCTTCTCCAGACTAAACAGCCCCAGGGCTCTAAGCCTCTCCTCACAATGCTCCAGTCCCTTCATCATCCTTGTAGCCTTCCCTTGGACTCTCTCCAGCAGATCCTTGTCCCTCTTGTACTGGGGAGCCATGGTGAGGTGGAAGCAGCACAATATATATTGTCATGGCATACACTGTGAAGCTGGTGGGTGGGGTGAGATGGAAGTGAGGGTCTGCTGAGGGAATAGCCATGATGTCCTTGAAGCATTCAGTCCATCTGGAGCAAAGGGAGGGAAGAAATGAAATCTTCTCTTGATAGAATGAGAGGAAATTACTTCAAGTTGCAGCAGGGGAGGTTTAGGTTGGAGATGAAGAAAAATTTCTTTGCTGCAAGAGGAGTCAGGGATTGTAACAGGCTGCCCAGGCTGGTGGTGCAGTCCCCATCCCTGGAGGTGTTGAAGAATCCTGTGGCCATGGCACTTTGGGACATGGTTTAATGGCCATGGGGGCTTTGGGTTGATGATTGGATTCAACCTTACAATTGCTTTGGTTGGAACAGTGTGGCCAGCAGGAGCAGAGAAGTCATCCTGCCCTGTACTCGGCACTGGTTAGGCCACACCTTGAGTCCTGTGTCCAGTTCTGGGCCCCTCAGGTTCGGAGAGATGTTGACTTGCTGGAAGGTGTCCAGGGAAGGGCAACAAAGCTGGGGAGGGGTCTGGAGCACAGCCCTGTGAGGAGAGGCTGAGGGAGCTGGGGGAGTTCAGCCTGGAGAAGAGGAGGCTCAGGGGAGACCTTCTTGCTCTCTACAACTACCTGAAGGGAGGTTGTAGCCAGGTGGGGATTTGTCTCTCCCCCTGGGCAACCAGCACCAGAACAAGAGGGCACAGTCTCAAGCTACAGCAGGGGAGGTTTATGCTGGATGTTAGGAAGAAGTTCTTCACAGAAAGAGAGTTGGCATTGGGATGTGCTGCCCAGGAAGGTGGTGGAGTCACCATCCCTGGAAGTGTTTAAAAAATGCCTGGATGAGGCACTTAGTGCCATGGTTTAGTTGATGAGATGGTGTTGGGTGATAAGTTGGACTGGAGGACCTCGAAGGTCTTTTCCAGCCTGCTCAATTCTGTATTCTGTCTCCCCATCCACATTGCTTGTGTGACTCTGCAGCAGGTCATTGGCCTCCTGCTGCTAGTTCTGGCCACAGAGTAACTTGGCTTGAGTTGCCTCTGTTTATACAGCACAAATGGATTTGTCACCTGATAGTTCCAGTGCTCTCCTGATTACACCATTAAAGAAAATCACCTTTCTGTCCTGCCTCCTTACCTGCTTACTTGCTGCTTGGCTTTCTCTCTTCCTCCAGCTTGCTAATATTTTCATGCAGCTCCTCCGCTTTGAAGGCTCTAAGCAGTGCTGGAGGCTTTTTAATCTCATTTCTGGCCTGGTGCAAAGAGAAATGCTGCTGTGGCTTTTGATTTCCCTCCATGGATGTTGGCTGTGCACTGTAGCCATCTCTGGGGCTTGAGCTAGGTGATCTCCAGGGGTGCCTTTCAAGCCCTATGATTCTATGAAACATGTTACATTTCAGGTTATTTTAAATAGTAGTTACAATTGAACCAAGAAACTGAATTACAGAGAGATGGGAGAGAATGGTTTGGGTTGGAAGGGACCTTTAGTAGAATAGAATAGACCAGGTTGGAAGAGACCTTCAAGGTCATCACATCCAACCTATCATCCAACACCACCTAGTCAAATAAACCATGCAACCAAGCACCCTATCCAATCTCCTCCTAAATACCTCCAGTGATGGTGACTCCACGACCTAGTGCCATCTCCCGGCAGGGGAGTCAACAGGGACAGCTGCAACTGCATCAGGTTGCTCAGAACCCCAAACAACCTGACCTGGATTGGTTTCAGGAGTTGGGGCATCTCCCACCTCTTTGGACAACCTGGGCCAGTATCTCACCACCCATACTGTAAAACCTTTATTCTTTCTCTCTATTCTGAATCCCTCTCTTTTAGCTTCAAACCATCACCCCTTGCCCTGTCACAACAAGCCCTGCTCAAGCTGTCAGCCCATGGCTTGGATGGGAGCACACTGCATTGGGTTAGGAACTGGCTGGAGGGCCGAGCCCAGAGAGTGGTGGTGAATGGTGCCACAGCCAGCTGGCAGCCAGGCACTAGTGGTGTGCCCCAGGGATCAGTGCTGGGCCCCATCCTCTATAACATCTTAATTGATGATCTGGATGAGGGGATTGAGTCCATCATCAGTAAATTTGCAGATGACACCAAGCTGGGGGCAGGAGTTGATCTGCTGGAGGGTAGAGAGGCTCTGCAGAGGGACCTCGACAGGCTGGACAGATGGGCAGAGTCCAGCGGCATGAGATTTAACACATCCGAGTGCCAGGTGCTGCACACTGGCCACAACAACCCCATGCAGAGCTACAGGCTGGGGTCAGAGTGGCTGGAGAGCGGCCAGGCAGAGAGGGACCTGGGGGTACTGGTTGATGGTAGGCTGAACATGAGCCTGCAGTGTGCCCAGGCAGCCAAGAGGGCCAATGGCATCCTGGCCTGCATCAGGAATAGTGTGGCCAGCAGGAGCAGGGAGGTCATTCTGCCCCTGTACACTGCACTGGTTAGGCCACACCTTGAGTCCTGTGTCCAGTTCTGGGCCCCTCAGTTTAGGAAGGATGTTGACTTGCTGGAACCTGTCCAGAGAAGGGCAACAAAGTTGGTGAGGGGTTTGGAACACAAGCCCTGAGGAGAGGCTGAGGGAGCTGGGGTTGCTTGGCCTGGAGAGGAGGAGGCTCAGGGGAGATCTTCTTGCTGTCTACAACTCCCTGAAGGGAGGTTGTAGCCAGGTGGGGGTTGGTCTCTTCTCCCAGGCACCCAGCATCAGAACAAGAGGACACAGTCTCAAGCTGCACCAGGGGAGGTTTAGGTTGGATGTTAGGAGGAAGTTCTATACAGAGAGAGTGATTGCCCATTGGAATGGGCTGCCTGGGGAGGTGGTGGAGTCACCATCACTGGAGGTGTTCAGGAGGAGACTTGATGGGGTGCTTGGTGCCATGGGTTAGTTGATTAGGTGGTGTTGGATTGGTTGATGGGTTGGACGTGATGATCTTGAAGGTCTTTTCCAACCTGGTTTATTATTATCATCTTTCTTCAGGCCCTCTTGAAGTGCTGAAAGGCCACCAGTAGGTCTCTCTGGAGCTTTTACTTCTCCAGCCTGAGCAACCCCAACTCCCTCTGCTTAACCTCACAGCAGAAGGCTTTCAGCCTTCCCATCAATGTTGTGGCCTCCTCTGGCTCCACACTAACAGATCCCTGTCTGAGGACTCCAGCATTGCCCCAGCACTGCAGGTGGAGTTTCTGCAGAAGGGCAGAGTCCCCTCCCTACCCCTTTTGCCCATGCTGCTGGGGATGCAGCCCAGGAGATGGATAATGGCTGAGAGAAACACTTTTGTGGCTCATGTCCAACTTTTCCTCCACCAAGAATACCAAACCCCAAATCACATCTGACTCTGCTGTAAGCTAGCAAACTGCAGTGAGGCAAAGAATGACTTTGGAAAGAGCTGTCTCCTCCTGACTTCTTTCCATGATTGCCTTTTCCTCTTCACTCCAGCCTGGAAGCCTCCCACTTACTGATGCTGTGCACAGCACTGGAAGTTGCTGCACAGATCTGGGCACTTTAAATAGCACAAAAGATTCTTGCCTTGCACCCAGCACAGAATAAACCCTGAGCAGACCCAGGCACTAATTTTGTCATCGCTCACCTCTCTCCACTCCTGCTGCAGGAGGGCTGTGGCTGGGAGGCAGGGCAGGAAAAATTGCAGGTACACAGCAGAGCAACCTCAGAGGAATCTTAATCTTGGTGGAGACAGATGGAGTTTAACTTTGTGTCAATTCTGAGCCTAGAATAACTCAATTTTGCAGCAGAGGAAGTGGAAAGGCACAGCAGTGCCACAGCCTGGATGCTGACAAGCAGGAATTGAGCCCAGTGGAGAGCTGTGCCTACCGTGTAGGCTGATGATTTCTGCACTGGAGAAGCTTGGCCACCAGAAGGAAACTTCAGCTGTCATCTTTTGTAGAGGTCTTCACTCAGGTGCTAAGCAGGACATTATTTGGACTATTGTGTCCATTCTGAGGACATGGATCTGTAGGTCCAGAGTGTCAATGGAGATGATACATTAAGAAGAGTGTGGCCAGCAAGTTCTTCTCCCACTCTGCTCTTCAGGAGTGATCTTACCAGGGCACTATGGTCCAGTTCTGGGCTCCCCAGTTCAAGAAAGCCCTGGGAACTACTGGAGAAGAGTCCAGCAGAGAATTACAAAGATCCTGAGGGGCCTGGAGCATCTCTGTGAGAAGGAAAAGCTGAGAGCCCTGGGGCTGTTTAACCTGGAGAAGAGCAGCCCCAAAGGGGATCTTCTCAGTGCTTATCAGTATCTAAAGGAAGCCAAGAGGACGGGGCCAGAGTTTTTAGTGGTGCCCTGTGGCAGAGCAAGGTGCAATGGGCACAAACTGGAGTCCAGGAGGTTCCATCTGAGGATGAGGAGAAACTTTTTTACTGTGAAGGTGCTGGAGGCCTGGAGGAGGCTGCCCAGAGAGGTTGTGGAGTCTCCTTGTGTGGAGAACTTCCACCCCACCCCACACCCCCAGCACACTGTGCTCCTGGGCAAGCTGCTATGGGTGCCCTGCTGGAGCAGGGGGGTTGGACTGGATGAGCTCCAGAGGTCCCCTCCCACCCTCACCGTTCCAGGGAGCCTGTGAAATAAAGACATGACTCTAAGACTGCTACCTCATGTAGCTGTCTTTTAAATACCCTTTAATATGTTGCAACTCACTTATTAAACACAGGCCTCCTTCTTCAGCTCTGTGGACCTCTCCTAAGCAGTAATTCAAGTTTAACCCTAGTAGTCCTTGCTCATGTTTGCATTTTGCTTTGGACCTGTGATCCTAACCTGTGGCACCTGTGCTTCCACTTGGGGTGGGTGGGGGGAAGTGAATTTGCAGTGCGCTTAATGAAGCCTGGAAAGATGTTTTGGATTATGGAGAGCAAATCTCTGCCTTGTGAAGACTTTCACCTCTCAAAGTTATTGCAAGACTTCCTCTTATGCTTGATTTTCATTATTTTATTTTAATCCTTTGAGCTTTCAGAGGGGAAAATGCTTTTTGGAAGCAGATGTCAGAGTTGAATGCCATGGGTTGGTTGTTTCCCCTTTAATGTTTGGGCCGAAAGTGTTCCCTAGAAACCAGTCTCTGGCTCTGTGGGAGATGCCAGTGAAAAGCAGCAGGTCAAAGAAGTGCAGAGAGTTGCAGAAATCTGACTTTGCTGCTCACACTTTGGTTGGCAGCTTCTCTGCCTTGAGACCTCAGGAGTGTGTGTCTGGGAAGCTGCTTGATGTGATGGGATTCTTAAGTCCTTTCAGGTTTAGCAAGACAAAGTGTTGGGCCCTTCACAGAATGTTAGGGGTTGGAAGGGACCTCGAAAGATCATCCAGTCCAACCCTGCTATCAGAGCAAGATCACCTAGAGCAGATCACACAGGAACACATCCAGGTGGGTTTTGAGTATCTCCAGAGAGGGAGACTCCACAACCCCCCAAGCAGCCTGTTCCACTGTTCTGTCACCCTCACAGGAAAAACACTTTTCCCCATGTTTAAATGGAGAACCTCTTCTCCCATGAGGACAGGCTGGGAGAGTTGGGGTTGCTCAGTCTGGAGGATAAAAGGCTCTGAGGAAACCTTCTTGTGGCCTTCCAGTATCTGAAGGGGGCTACAAGAAAGCTGGGGAGGGACTTCTGAGGGTGTCAGGGAGTGATAGGACTGGGGGGAATAGATCCAAGCTAGAGGAGGGGAGATTTAGATTAGACATTAGGAAGAAGTTCTTCCCCCTGAGGGTGCTGAGACACTGGCACAGGTTGCCCAGGGAGGTGATGGAAGCCTCATCCCTGGAGGTTTTGAAGGCCAGGCTGGATGTGGCTGTGAGCAACCTGCTGTAGTGTGAGGTGTCCCTGCTGCTGGCAGGGAGGTTGGAACTGGCTGATCCTTGAGGTCCCTTCCAACCCTGACAATTCTATGATTCTGCAAATGCTGTGCAGGAAGGATGCTTTGAAGCTTCAGATGCTTAGAAGTTCTTGTATTTGAAGGAGAATGTATGGTAAGGTCTTTGAGACAGTGTTGGTAATAAAAAGCCAGCCCCATCTGTTACAGTTATTGCATGATTGTTATGTGCTAATAGGATTTAATTTCTGCAAAGCTCTTGATGAGAGGGGGGAAAAATAACCCAAAACCCTACCTCAAAGGCTCACAAGTATTTTAGGAAAGGCTTAAGTGGAAGAAAATTCTGCTGTGATGATGTTATAGCAGCAAGGCTAGGAGTGAAGTGAGCTGGAGCAGGGAGTTGTATGGTTCCTAATGGGATGTGCTCAGCCCTGCTTCTCCTGGCTGTGAAGATGCCCCTGGGTTCTTCACAGAACTGCAGAATGGCAAGGGTTGGAAGGGACCTCTGAAGATCTAGTCCAACATCCCTGCCAGAGCAAGATCACCTAGAGAAAATCATCCAGGAACAAGTCTGGGGTGTGTTTGTGTGTGTGTGTGTGTTGAATGCCTTCAGGGATGGAAACTCCACAACCTCTCTGAGGGACCTCTGAAGATCATTTAGTCCACCCCCCTGCCAGAGCAAAATCACTTAAATTGTCCAGGTGGGTTTTGAATGCCTCCAGGGATGGAGACTCCACAACCTCCCTGGGCAGCCTGCTCCAATGCTGTGCTACCCTCAAAGTGAAGAATTTTAAGTGAAACCTCCTGGATACCAGTTTGTGCCTATAACCCCTTGACCTACCACTGGACACAACTGAGAAGAGCCAGGGCCCAGCCTCATGCGCCCTGCCATTTGCCTATTGATCAGCATTAATGAGATTCTCCAACTCATTCTCCTCTTCTCCAAGCTCAACAGCCCCAGCTCTCATCCTTTCTTCATCAGGTAGATGTTCTAGTCACCTCATCATCTTAGTGGCTCTCTGCTGAATTCTATCCAGTAGTAGATCTTCCCTACTGGAAAGAGGGAAGTCTTCTCTGGATGTAGGAAGAGATTAGGAGACACCAAAGCAGGCTGAGATGGTCAATGGTGGCTTTGTGGGATGTCCTCAATTCGGATGCTCTCAATGAAAGAAAAAAGGGTTAGGAATGTATGGGACCTGTAGACTCTCCCATGAAAGCACCTGAAAAGCTTGCAGATATTATAGAATCACAGAATGGTTTGGGTTGGAAAGAATCATTAAAGCCATCTGATCCAAATCCCCTGCAGTGGGAAGGACATCTTCATCTAGAGCAGGTTGTTCAGGGCCCCATTCAACCTGACCCGGAATGGGTCCGGGGTTGGGGCATCTCCCACCTCTCTGGGCAACCTGGGACAGGCTCTCACCACCCTCAGTGTAACAAGTCTCTTCCTCAGATCTACTCTGAACCTCTCTCTTTCAGTTTCAAGCCATCACCCCTTATCCTGTCACAACAGGCCCTACTCAGAAGTCTGTCCCCAGCCTTCTTGTAGGGGGCCCACAGGAAAGCTGGGGAGGGACTTTTTAGGGTGTCAGGGAGTGATAGGACTGGGAGGAATGGAACAAACCTAGAAATGGGTAGATTCAGATTGGATGTTAAGAAGTTCTTCCCCATGAGGGTGGTGAGAGATTGGCACAGGTTGCCCAGGGAGGTGGTGGAAGTTTTATGCCTGCAAGTTTTGAAAGGCCAGACTGGATGTGGCTGTGAGCAACCTGCTGTAGTGTGAGGTGTCCCTGGCCATGGCAGGGGGGTTGGAACTGGATGATCCTTGAGGTCCCTTTCCAACCATGACAATTCTACCTTTCTTCTCAGCCCCTTTAAGTACTGAAAGACCACTAGTAGGAGACTTGACTTCTCCAAGCTAAACAATTCCAACTCTCTCAGCCTCTCCTCACAGCAGAGCTTTTTCAGGATCCTTTTGGTCCTGCTACCTTAGGCTGGGTTTGAATTCATGACCCAACAGTGAGCTGCTGCAGTCTGCTCCACTTTCCTCCTGCCATGGGGGGGGCTATTGGGAGCTATCAAGCAGTGAGGATGTGGCCTTGTTGTCCTGTGGCTTGTTTCACTGCGGGGTGGTGAGGTAAAAAGCCAAGTTCAACCTTTACAAATATGAGGGGAAGGGGAAGCCTGGAAGGTTTCCTTCCTGGGGAAAAGGGTTGGTAATGCAGCTGGGGAAAAAAAATAAATCAAACAAAGCAGCTTCTCTTCCCTTCTGGCTCCAGGCTGCTGGATGATGTCAAGGTGGGGAGCAGCTTCCCAAAGACCATGGGATATTTTGTTTTCCTTCTTTGAGGGGTGGGGTTGGGGGGTTGGTTTCTATGCTTGGAGGTGGGGTTTTTTTTGGTTAAATCTCTCAAACAATGCTGCTTCCCCTTCCTTGTAGGAATTGTTCCCTGTGTAGCTGATTCTCTTCCTTCCCCTTCCTCTCCATTGTGGGAAGCATTCTCCTGATGAGGCGTGGGCTCAGTTTTAGTGTCTGGGTTACTTTCCTTTGTCCTGCCCTCTTCTTCTTTTACAGTTTCTGCCTGGATCCTCATCAGATGGGTGTGCAGATGTCTAGGGTTTAGAAGGGACCTCTGGAGATCATTTAGTCCAAGTCCCTGTTAAAGCAGGGTCCAGGTGGGTTTTGAAAGTCTTCAGAGAAGGAGACTCCATAACCTTTCTGGGCAGCCTGGTCTTGTGCTCTGTTACCCTCAGAGTAGTTTTTCCTTGAAGTTCAAGTGAAAGTTTTAGGGCTGATGGAGAGATTTAACTGCTAGAGCAGCCAGGAAAGTAGGACTGCAAAGTCCAACAGGCTTTATGAGCTTCAACACTCAAGTTGATGTAGCTGCTTCTTGGGAGGGTTAATTTTTTCCTGAATCAAAAGCTGGTGGTCTTGTGAGCTACATAACCTCAGAGCTGTTCAAACATATCTCTTTTGGGGAGGGCAAGACTTGGTTTTACTTGGTATTTGCATCTGCAATGTTCCAAACTTCCTTGCTTCCTCCTGTCAGGCTTTTCATCTTCACTTTCTGGACCAGACTTGAAGGAGTGGAGATAGTAGATGCCCCATCCCTGGAGCCATTCTAGGTTAGGCTGGAAGGGACTTGGAGCAACCTGATGTAGTTGAAGATGTTCCTACTCACTTCAGGGGATGTTGGAGTAGATGACATTTAAAGGTCTTTTTCCAAGCAAAGCATTCTGAGGTTACATTGGATTTGTTCTCAAAGAGCTGTCATAGAGTCCTCAACAGAGCAACATGAGAAAGTTGCTCATCTGTATACTGAGGCTTCACTGTTGGCACATGGATTGGACCTGATGGAGAAGGTCCAGAAGAGGGCCACAAAAATGCTCAGGGGGATGTAGCCACCTCTGCTACGAGGACAGGCTGAGGGGGCTACGGGTGTTCAGCGTGGAGAAGGCTCTAGCAAGACTCACTAGCAATCTTCCAGTACCCGCAGTGGGCTACAGGAGGGATGGGGAGAGACTGTTTGCAAAGTCCTGCAGTAACAGGACAAAAGGCAATGGCCTCAAACTAGAGCAGAGCAGATTTAGATTGGATGTTAGAAACAAATTCTGTCCTGTGTGGGCATTGGAACACTGGAACAGGTTGCCCAAGGAGGTAGTTGAAGTCCCATCCCTGGAGATATTGAAGGTGAGGCCTTACAGGGTTCTGGACAACCTGATCTAGTTGAGGATGTCCCCGCTGAGTGAAGAGGGGGTTGGACTGGATGACCTTTGGAGGTCCCTTCCAACCCAGACCATTCTATGATTTGGGCCTGAGCAATTCATGGTGTGCCACCTGCAGAAATATTAAAGCCCTTGCTTATTAGAGGCTTAATGGTAAGTGATTGCCTGATGATGCTGGTCCTTTGCTGTGACCTACTTCTTATTCCAAATATTCTCTGGACTCCATGACACAGCAGATAAATGCTTGGAAGGACCTGGAAGCTCTTACCAGAAGAGCTTCCTGCAGGGAGCTATCAGTGATTTCTCCTGGGGAGGAAGAGGAAAGGCTGCTGGTGTGAATGTTTCATGATAGGCTTTGGAGTGCTTAGCTCATGGAATGAGCTAGGAAAGGCAGCAGCAAGCTGGTGGGCTTTGTCCTTTCCCAGTAGGTGGAAATCATGTGGTCTAATTAAACAACAGCAGCTCTTGATAGTATGTTTTAAGGGATTATATCATGCTACAGCAGAATGGGGCAGGCAGCCAGAACACTTTCATCCTGTTGATAAGGCCCACACCCACTCTTACCAGTTATTAACAGTCTGAGCCTGTCTGAGATGCTGTACTGGAAGGCTGGACCTTGAGAAGCAGCAAGAAGCTCAGAGGAGCCCACAGTAGGTATTGAAACCCTTGTTCCTCTGGGCAGTGGTCAGGGATTGGAAAGGGCTGCCCAGAGAGGTGGTGGAGTTCCCATCCCTGCAGGTACTCAGATGTGTAGATGAGGCCCTTCAGGATGTGGTTTAGTGGCTGTGGTGGTGGCAGGTTGGTGGTTGGACGTGATGATTTTGGAGGTGTTTTACAACCTTTATGGTTCTGCCTTCTTCCACAGGGGGCATATAATTTTCAGGCAAGCAGTGAATCAAACTCTTTCAGCTGCAACTGCTGTGTGATGGTATGGTAGAATTGGGTGTCAAAGACTGTCCTAGTGTCCAGAGTGTCTCCTGGGGTGTTGGGATAGTGTTCATCTGTGCTTCTGTGTGTAGATTTTGGAGCTGGCTCCCTTGACCCTGTGCAGGTTGTGGTTTTCTGTGTTCTCATTCGTCAGCTTGCAGAGCTTGCACCAGAGGGATAGGATGTCATCCAGGACCTGGACAGGCTGGAGAGGTGAAGCCCAGGTGAACCTCAGGAGGCTCAACAAGAGTGTGCAAGTCTTGCACCTGGGTCAGAATAATCCTCACTATCACCACAGACTGGGGGATTTGGGGATAGAAAATAGCCCTGAGGAAAAGGCCTTGAGGGTGCTGGGGGGGAGAAGCTGGACAGGAGCAGGCAGTGTGAGCTTGCAGCACAGAAGGCCGAGGGCAGCCTGGGCTGCAGCCAAAGCAGCAGTGGCAGCAGAGCCAGAGAGGTGATTCTGCCACTTTGCTCTGCTCTGGGGAGACCTCACCTGGAGTGCTGTGTGCAGGTCTGGAGCCCTCAGCACAGGAAGGACCTGGAGCTGCTGGAGCAGGTCCAGAGGAGGGCCAGGGAAATGCTCAGGGGGTTGGAGCAGCTCTGCTGTGAGGCCAGGCTGAGGGAGCTGGGGGTGTTCAGCCTGGAGAAGAGAAGGCTCCAGCAAGACTCAATAGCAGCCTGCCAGTACATGAAGGAGGCTACAGGAAGGCTGGAGGGACAGGATGAGAGGCAATGGCTTCAAACTAGAGCAGAGCAGATTTAGACTGGATGTTAAAAATCAGTTCTTTACCATGAGGGTGGTGGAACACTGGAACAGGTTGCCCAGGGAGGTGGTTGAGGCCCCATCCCTGGAGACATTCAAGGTGAGGCTGGACAGGACTCTGGGCAACCTGATCTAGTTGAGGATGTCCCTGCTGAGTGCAGGGAGGATGGACTAGATGAAGATTCTGTGAAATGCTGCAGCTGTAAGGCTGTTCTAGCAAATTGGTGCATGGCACTGCAGGACATGGTTTAATGGCCATGGTGGTCTTAGGTTGAAGGCTGGACTTGTTTCTCTTTGCTGTTTCTTCTAACCAAAATGATTCAATGATTCTATATACACTTCTTCTAGCAAGTGGTTTAATCACCATGGTGGTGGTGGGTCATTGGCTGGACTCAGTGATCCTAGAGGCCTTTTACAGCCAAAAGAGTTCTACGGTTGGAATTTAGGTAGAAGAAGAAGCTGGGAAGTGGGAGCATGCTTGCACTTCCCTCTTCAAAATTAAAAGGCAGAGGAGGAGAGGCTGTGGTGTCCCTGGAGTACAAAGCTGATGAATGTCTGCAAATATTCCACTTGGCAGAGCTGGAAATGAAGTTATCTACTGGGGGTGGATGATTACAGCACTCCCCAGAGCCAGGAAGGTGTCTGTAGAAGACTGAGTCCTGCTCTTATGCAGAAGCTCATCAACCTCATGAGGTTCAACAAGACCAAATGCAAGGTCCTGCCTCTGGGTCAGGATCATCCCAAGCACCAATATAGGCTGGGCAGGGACTGGCTTGAGAGCAGCCCTGAAGAAAAGGCCTTGGGAGTGATAGTGGAGAAGCTCAACAGGAGCCAGCAGGGAGCACTTGCAGCCCAGAGAGCCAACCACAGCCTGGGCTGCAGCAAGAGAAGTGTGGCCAGCAGGGCCAGGGAGGGGATTCTGCCCCTCTGCTCCACTCTGCTGAGACCACACCTGGGGCACTGCATCTAGTTTTGGAGCCCCTATTACAAGGCTCTTTGGGTCTTTTTTCCTTATCTTTTCACCTGCAGCAACTGACAGGATGAGAGGAAATGACCTCAAGTTGTGCTAAGGCAGGTTCAGGTTGGATATTAGGAAAAAAGTCTTCACAGTAGGGCTTCTCAGGCATTGGAACAGGCTGCCCAGGGAGGTGGTAGAGTCACCAGCCCTAGAGGGATTTAAAAGATGTGGTTTAGTGGTAGTGGCTTAGCAGCAGTGGTAGGACTGTGAGCTCTAGGGGACACAGTCTCAAGCTGCACCAGGGGAGGTTTAGATTCGAGGTGAGGAGGAAGTTCTTCACCGAGCGAGTCATTCGTCATTGGACAGTGCTGCCCAGGGAGGTGGTGGAGTCACCATCCCTGGAGGTGTTCAAGAGGGGATTGGATGTGGCACTTGGTGCCATGGTCTAGTCATGGGGTCT
This sequence comes from Melanerpes formicivorus, assembly GCF_026170545.1. Taxonomy (NCBI): domain Eukaryota; kingdom Metazoa; phylum Chordata; class Aves; order Piciformes; family Picidae; genus Melanerpes; species Melanerpes formicivorus. The sequence continues at coordinate 31,289,658 of NW_027142353.1, read as the reverse complement.
GTGTTGATAGGTTGGACTCGATGACCCTCGAGGTCCTTTCCAACCTAAGTTAAGTTATACTGTGAGCTGAGGTTGTTTAGCCTGCAGAAGAGGCAGCTCAGGGGAGACCTTATTGCTCTCTGCAACTACCTGAAGGGAGGTTGTAGCCAGGAGGGGGTTGGTCTCTTCTCCCAGCAACCAGCACCAAAACAAGAGGACACAGTCTCAAGCTGCACCAGGGGAAGTTTAGGCTGGAGGTGAGGAGAAAGTTCTTCCCAGAGAGAGTTGTTAGCCATTGGAATGTGCTGCCCAGGGAGGCGGTGGGGTCACTGTCCCTGGAGGTGTTCAAGAGGGGATTGGATGTGGCACTTGGTGCCATGGTCTAGTCATGAGGTCTGTGGTGACAGGTTGGATTTGATGATCTTTGAGGTCTCTTCCAACCTTGGTGATTCTGTGAGTGGCTGGACTTGATGATCTCCAAAGTATCTTCCAACTTCAGCAGTTCTATGATTCTGTGTTTTTTGGGGTGCTTGCCTAACTGGCTATGTGTACCACAAGATGTCAGGTGGCTGCCTTCCTACCAAGATGGTTAGGTATGAAGAAGTTAGATATAAGGAGGAAGATCTTTACAATGAGCATGGTAAAATAGTGTGACAGGCTGCCCAAGGATGTGCTTGAGGCCCTGTCCCTGGAAACATTCAAGATCAGACTTCACATGGCCCTGGGCAGCCTGATCTAGTTGGAGATATCCCTGCTGACTGCAGGGGGGGGTTGGACAAGATGACCTTTGAGGGTCCCTTCCAACCTGATGCACACTGGGAATCTGTGAATGTGCAGGAAGGGAGGCTGTTTGGTGCCTTAAGGAATTGAAACTGAGGCCAAATACTCACTCTGGCTTCTGCTGTGTCAGCTGGTAGTTGGTCATCCATTGTTATTCCTCTTTACTCCATTTTTAGGGAGGTGATTGGAGCCTCATCCCTGGAGCTATTCAAGGTGATGCTTGACAGGGCTCTGGGCAACCTGATCTAGTGAAGGAGTTGGATTGGATGACCTTTGGAGGTCCCTTTCAACCCAGACCATTCTGTGTAAAATACACAGAGAAGAAAGGGGTGGGGAAACCCTTTTTGTGCCCTTCCCAAAGCAGGTGGAGATCAGGAACTGCAAGTAGTCCTCCTGAAGTGATTATTGACTGAGAGTTGCTTGGAAATGATGCTGTTTGCTGACTTGGCAGAGAAGATCTTGAAATGGTGTGGTCTAAGCCCTACCTTGGCCTCTGTCCTTGTCCTGTCAGTCACTGTGAGGCTCTACCTGCATCTGCAGTGTTTGAAAGCCCAGAGGTATTTATAGACAATGTTTAAATAGGCATTGTCCAAACTGTTTAATGCTGTCTCATGGGGACAGGAGGGGTTGCACAGAGGACTTTTGTTCTCAGAGTTCATCTGGGCATTGTGGGAAGCACAGAAGGGGTGCTGATGCAGCAGGGACTGGGATTGGTGGCTGCAGCGACTAAAATGCTGCCCGTGATGGTGCTGAGCAAAATTGTTATCGCCAGTTGAGTGTATGGGAAGGGCTGAATTTAGATTCTTCTCTCTGATTCTTTATTGCAGCTTTTAATTCCAAAGATATAAAATAAAATCACAAAGGGGAGAGCTGTTAGGAGATGTGCAAGAAATTGTTGAGTCTGCCTAAAACTAGAATGATGCAGGTCACTTATTAGCAGCGCTTGGAACACCAAAACATCGACCTGGTGTTGGCCAGGATGGAGGTTCTGGAGCTCAAAACATCATTTAGAATCATAGAACTGTTTTAAGTTGGAAAAGACCTCCAAGACTGAGTCTAACCATCACTCCAACACCACCATGGCCATTAAACCATGTCCCAAAGTGCTGTGTCTACACATTGTTTTTAACACCTCCAGGGATGGTGACTCCACCACCTCCCTGGGCAGCCTGTTCCAATCCTTGACCACCCTTTGAGGAAGACATTTTTTCCTGATATTCAACCTAAACCTCCCCTGGCACAATTGCAGGTCACTTCATCTTGTCCTATCACTAGATACCAGGGAGAAGAGACTGACCCCTGCCTCACTCCAGCCTCCTCCCAGGGAGTTGAAGAAAGCAATCAGGTGTCCTCTGAGCCTCTTCTCCAGACTAAATCACCCCAGTTCCCTCAGCTGCTCCTCTTGGTTAATTTATTCTTGAAAGTGGCTTGAGGGAGTTGGGGCTATTCAGTCTAGAGAAAAGAAGGCTCCAAGAAGACCTTCTTGTGGCCTTCCAGTATCTGAAGGGGGCTACAAGAAAGCTGGGGAGGGACTTTTGAGGGTGCCAGGCAGTTAGAGGACTGGGGGGAATGCAGCAAAACTAGGAATGGGGAGATTCAGGTTGGATGTGAGGAAGAAGTTCTTCCCCATGAGGGTGGTGAGACACTGGCACAGGTTGCCCAGGGAGGTGGTGGAAGCCTTATGCCTGGAGGTTTTGAAGGCTGTGAGCAACCTGATGTGGTGTGAGCAACCTGATGTGGTGTGAGGTGTCCCTGCCCATAGCAGCGGGATTGGAACTGGCTGATCCTTGAGGTCCCTTCCAACCCTAACAATTCTTTGATTTCCCCCATCCTTCCTCCTTGGGTGGTAATAGCGTACTGCAGGTCCTCCCTTGCTGGAGGAGGAAGGTAGAAGCGTGAGAAGGTGCCCTGTAGAGACCAACTTGGCTACTCTTTGAAGCACTGCACTTGTCTCTTTGTGCAAGGAATGACATCTCTGGCTCAGCCAGCAATGTCAAGGAAGCTTCCAAGCCAAGCTCCTGTGTAATCTGCAGCAGATTGCTGGAGCCTGGTTTGAATCAGATACGCTCCGCGGATACAGCTGGAGTAGGGTTGGTCTTCTGAAGTGCTGATCCGTTTCCTTCCTTTCCAATTCCTCAAAAGAAAACAAGACCCTTGATTTGGGAGCCAGGACATGCTGCTGACTTTGCACAAGTTGTTTGCTTTTCCATTGTGTTCTTGTAACTGAAGGAAGAAGTTGGCAGAATTTGGTTGGATGTGTTAAAGTATTGTTCTGTTATTTTAGCCTATTGTATGCCTTGATTGCATGCATGCCAGTAGAGAATGACCAATTAAGATGTGACACATGTGCCTTCTGATAGGGTATAGAAACTTGCTGTATAACTTAATAAAGGTCTTTGCCTGCTTACATCTTGTCCTGGAAGCTGTGCTCAGGGTGATTGAACACCTATACTACAGCATGAGAGAGGTTCTCCTTCCCCTCTACTCTGCCCTGGTGAGGCCACATCTGGAGTTTTGTGTCCAGTTCTGGGCCCCTCAGTTAAAAAAGAACCTCAGGGAACTGCTTGAAAGAGTCCAGCTCAGAGCCACAAAGATAGAATGGAATAGAATAAACCAGGTTAGAAGAGACCTTCAAGATCATTGCATCCAACACCACCTAATCAACTAAACCATGGCACCAAGCACCCTATCAAGATGCTGAAGGCAGTGGAACATCTTCCTTATGAGGAGAGCCTGAGGGAGCTGAGGGCTCTGTAGCTTGGAGAGGATGAGCCTGAGAGGTGAGCTCATTGCTGTTGATAAAGATGTGCAGGGTAATGATGGAGCCAGGCTCTGCTGGGTGATGCCCAATGACAGCACAAGAGGCAATGGTGGAAGTTGAGGCATAGGAAGTTCCTTGGGAACAGGAGGAAGAATTTTTCCCCTGTGAGTGTGACAGAAGATTGGAACAGGCTGCCCAGGGGGGTTGTGGAGTCTCTGTCTCTATAGATATTCAAGACCCACCTGGATGTGTTCCTGTGTGACCTGCCCTAGGTGCTCCTGCTCTTGCAGGGTGGTTGGACTGCATGATCTTTGGAGGTCCCTTCCAGCCTCTAACATTCTGTGATTCTGTGAAAGCTGATCTAGAGGGAAGAGAAAAGAGCAGAGGAACAAAGCTGATGCTTACAAATATGGTCTCATTGGATCCATGTTTCTAGCCTCCATGGTAGTTGCTTGGAGACCTCTTGCTTTAGCTGTGTAAAACTTGATCCCTGTTTAAGCACAGCTGGGTTTTCGTTGTGATAGGTCTTGGTGGAATTTGCTCTTTAAAAGCAAGGTCTTCTGAGCCTGCACCTCAAATCCTGGGTTCAGTTTTGGGTCCCTCACTCCAAGAAGGATGTTGAGGGGGCTGCAGCAAGTCCAAAAAATGGCAACAAAGCTGGGGAAGGGTCTGAAGAACAGGTCTGGTAAGGAGCAGCTGAGGGAACTGGGGGTGTTAACTCTGGAGAAGAGGAGGCTGACGGGAGGTCTCCTTGCTCTCTACAACAAGCAGTTGGAGCCAGTTGGGTATTGGTCTCTTCTCCCAAGGAACAAGTGATGGGCCAAATATTTGTTCCAGAGGAGACTTACATTGGATATTAGAAAAAATTCTTCCCTGCAAGAATGGTCAGGGGTTGGAAGAGGCTGCCCAGGGAGGTGGTGGAGTCCCCATCCCTGGAGGTGTTCAAGAACTGTGTGGATGTGGCATCTGGGGACATGGTTTAATGGCCACAGTGGTGTTAGGTTGACCCTTGAACTTCATGATCTTAGAGGCCTTATCCAACTAAACCAATTCTAAGATACTCTAAATGTGGTCTCCTCAGTGTCCTATCATAAAATTAGCTTGGAAAGCAAGTTCGAAAAAATCCAGTTTGGAAAATATCCTTACGATTGAGATCTATGCTAATGAGTTTTGCAGGTGACCATCACTTTTCTGGACCCACCTCTATTGCTGAAACCGTGTTGCAGGAAGCTCTTTACCTCCTGGGGTGAGCTTCAGGCTCTACTGCACTGCCCATGTCTCTGCAGTTTGATCCCCAGACAGACCATTTGCAAAGCCATGAGCTTTAGCTTACTGCTATAGAAAGACCTTTGTGTGGTGTTGCCTTGTACTCAGCTCTGGTCAGACCACACCTTGAGTGTTGTGTCCAGTTTTGGGCACCTCAATACAGAGGAGATGTGGAGGTGCTGGAGCCAAGGCAGAGGAGGGCAAGGAAGCTGTGAAGGGCCTGGAGAAGAAATCTGATGGAGAGAGAATGAAGGAGCTGGGGATGGTTAATTTGGAGAAAAGGAGGCTGAGGGGAGACCTCATTGCTGTCTACAGCTACCTGAAAGGAGGTTGTGGAGAGGCTGCTGCTGGTCTCTTCTCCCAGGGAATTAGTGACAGAACAAGAGGGAATGGCCTCAAGCTGTGACTGGGTAGGTTTAGACTGGGCAGTAGGAAACACTTCTTCATGGCAAGAGTGGTCAGGCACTGGAATGTGCTGGGCAGGGAGGTGGTTGAGTCCCCAAGCCTGGATGTGTTTCAAGATGTTTTGGATGTGGTGCTTGGGGCTATGGTTTAGGGGTGAGCCTTGGAGAGTAGGGTTCTGCATTGGCCTTGGTGATCCTGAGGGTCTTTTCCATCCTGAAAGTTTCTGTGGATCTGTTCTTTGAGCTGTTGATTCATGGGAAGACCTTTGTGTGATGCTCTCTGGGCTAGGGGCCTGTGAATGGCATGGATGGGGCAGGTCTGCGCTGCTGCTGCTGCAAGGGTGGCTTCAGCTGCAGCTCAGCCTGACCTTGGTTGTCTGAATCACCCTCTTTAATCCCTCTACTTATTCAGAATTGGTGTCAAGAGAGAGCATCTGAGCGGAGATTAGTGACGGATGGATGCTGCTGCCTGCAAAAGCAGGGAGAGAAAACTGAAGCTGTTCTAGAGCTAAAATTATGCTCAAATGTTTGGTTTACTTAGGGTTTGGTTTGGTTTTGTTTTTTTTTCTTTGTGTTCTGAAGCAGTTACTGGGCAGCTGCTTCAAGGGCTCTAGTGCAAAGGGACACCTAATCTAAGAACTCCTTCCTCCCCAAGTATAAAACCATCCTCCCTTCTCTTGATCTCATGGGTGGTGAGGTGCTTGCACAGGTTGTTCAGAAGAGTGGTAGATGCTTCATCCCTGGGACCATTCCAGGTCAGGTTAGATGGGTCTCTGAGCAACCTGACTGAGTTGAAGATTTTCTTGCTCACTGCAAGGACTTAGATGGACTAGATGACCTTGGAAGATCCCTTCCAAGCCAAACACACTCCAGTATTCTCTGCTGGCCTCCTGCAGAACAAGAGGACACAGTCTCAGGCTGCGCCAGGGGAAGTTCAGGCTGGAGGTCAGGAGGAAGTTTTACACAGAGAGAGTGATTGCCCATTGGAATGGGCTGCCCGGGGAGGTGGTGGAGTCACCATCACTGGAGGTGTTCAGGAGGAGACTTGATGGGGTGCTTGGTGCCACGGGTTAGTTGTTTAGGTGGTGTTGGATGATAGGTTGGACACAATGATCTTGAGGGTCTCTTCCAACCTGATTTGTTCTATTCTATTCTAGCATGCTGGCATGGGATGAGTGCATTGCAGTTGGCAGCTGTGCAGAGTACAGGGGCACAATGACTTCCCTGCTCCTGCTGGCCACACTATTCCTAATGCAGGCCAGGATGCCATTGGCCTTCTTGGCCACCTGGGCACACTGCTGGCTCATGTTTAGGTGGCTGTCAATCAGCACCCCCAGGTCCCTCTCTGTTTGTCAGCTCTCAGCCACTCTGACCCCAGCCTGTAGCTCTGCATGGGGTTGTTGTGGCCAAAGTGCAGCACCCGGCACTTGTTGAATGCCATCCTGTTGGACTCTGCCCATCTCGGTCTCTAGTTGGTCGAGGTCCCTCTGCAGAGCCCTTCCACCCTCTAACTAACATCTGAGGGCTGGAGGTCAGGAGAGAGGGGACAGGCTCTGCTCAGCTGTGCCCTGGCATAGGACAAGAGGCAAAGGATGTAAACTACAGCACAGGAGGTTCCAGCTCAACATGAGGAGGAACTTCTTCACTGTGAGGGTCACAGAGCCCTGGAGCAGGCTTCCCAGAGAGGTTGTGGAGTCTCCTTCTCTGGAGACTTTCAAGCCCCATCTGGGTGTGCTCCTGAGTGACCTGTGCTGGATTCTATGGTCCTGGTCTGGCAGGGGGGTTGGACTCGATGATCTCCAGAGGTCCCTCCCAACCCCTAACATTCTGTGAGCCAGTGATCCTGTGTGTATTGCTCTGGCTGATCTGTACTAATGCACTGTTTGTAGCATTGAGCTGGGCTTGCTAATAATAGGCAGCTTTGTGGGCGATAAGCACTAGACTGACCTTATCTATGTGGCCTGAGGGGAGTTTATTTCCTTGTGTTTCATACTGGGGAGGGTGGGGGAGGGGGAATGAGGAGGGAAAATAATTTTAAAACTATAGAAAGAACCTTTGGAAGTGACTTAAAGACATCTCTAAATGTAGCTACAAGCAGCACTGAAATGTGGTGGTGGTGGCTTGTGGTGACATAATTCCTGTCCCTCTGGGGCTCTTCTACCCTTTTGGGATGGGTGGCAGTGATGTATCTTGTTCCTGGATCCACCCTGTGATTCTCTGTATCTCTTTAGGACCTCGAGGAAGGAACAAATCTCCATGCTTTAGGCCAAAATAGAGGACAACACGGTTTAGCACCAGACTTGGTGGAGTTAGATACTGGTTGAATTTGATGACCTTAAACCATTGGTTTGGTCTTTTGCAACCAAAACAATTCTGTAACCAAACGCCTTTCATTTTGGATTGCTCTGCATCAGGGTCTGCACTGTGGGATGTAGATGTTCAGACCTCCTACAGCAGTAAAAAGTTTCTGGTGCTATGTGATTTGTCTACATTGATCCCTACAAGATGAGCAGGAGTTCCTGTGTCCCACAAGTGGATGGATGGAGGGGCAGCAACAGTCTTACTGTGTGGCATGAAATGATCTTGCTGCAAGAGTGGTCAGGGATTGGAACAGGCTGCCCAGGGAGGTGGTGGAGTCAACATCCCTGGAGGTGTTTAAGAAACGTGTGGACATGGTAGCTTGGGACTTGACTTAATGGCCATGGTAGTGTTAGGCTGATGGTTGGTCTTGATGATCTGAGAGAATCACAGAACTTCTCCATCGGGAGAAGGCCTCTAAAGAGCTCTTGGAGCAGGTATGAGCTACTCTGCAGGGGTGTTCCTAACCTCTAGCAATTGCAAAGCTAGGGGAGTGGGGGAATCTGAGCAGGAACTTCTCTTGGTGTTGCACTTCAAATGCCCATTCCCTGAGCAGGAAAAGTTTCCTGTCAGACCTGTAGGGCTTTTTTCAAGCTGATCACTCTGTTTGCACCAACACCATCAAAGCTGTCAGCTCCAATCATGCTCAGGGCTCACTGATGGCTGAGAAAATGTTTGGTGTCCACCCAGTTCAGTTTCAACTAACTGAAGAAAATAAACCACTTCCCTACAAGCCAAACCTCTCCCTTGGTGGTTGGCAGGGAGCAGGGAAGTGATTGTCTCCTTGTACTCAGCAGGGGTGAGACTGCACCTTGAATCCCAGGTTTAGTTTTGGGCCCCCTACTACAAAAAGGACACTGAGGTGCTGGAGTGTGTCCAAAGAAGCTGGTGAAGTGTCAAGAGCAGAAGTCTTGTTAGAAGCAGCTGAGGGAACTGGTGTTATTTTACCTGCTGAAAAGGAGGCTGAAGGGAGACCTCCTGACTCTCTACCACTCCCTAAAAGGAGGTTGGAGCCAGGTGGGGGTCACTCTCTTTTCCCAAGTTATAGGGAAAATGGCCTCAAGTTATGATAGAGGAGGTGAAGGTTGGACATTAGAAAAAACATTTCCTCCCTGAAAGGGTTATCAAGGCCTAGAATAAGCTGCTCAAGGCAATGGTGGAGTCCCCATCCCTGGAGGGACATAAAAACCACATAGATGTGGTGCTGAGGGACATGGTTTAGTAGTGGACTTAGCAGTGCTGGGTTAATGGTTGAACCTGATGGTCTTAAAAATTTCTTCCAACCAAAACAATTTGATGACTTAACCTCTATATGTGTTTAAACACCCTCAGTCCTGGAGCTTTACCATGAGGGTACTGGGGGCTGGGTGTGTTCAGCCTGGAGAAGAGAAGGCTCCAGGGAGACTGCAGCCTGCCAGTACCTGAAGGAGGCTACAAGAAGATGGAGAGAGACTGTTTGCAATGGCCTGTGGTGACAGCATGAGGGATAATGGCTTCAAAGTGGAGAAGAGCAGATTTAGACTGGATGTTTGGAACAAGTTCTGCACCATGAGGGTGTTGGAACACGGAACTGGTTGCCCAGGGAGGTAGTTGGGGACACCATCCCCAGAGATATTCAGGGTGAGGCTGGACAGGGCTCTGGGCAACCTGAGCTAGTTGAGGATGTCCCTGGTGAGTGCAGAGGGTGTTGGACTGGATGACCTTTTGAGGTCCCTTCCAACCCAGACCATTCTATGAGTCTATAAACATCATTTATAAGTCTCCTGTTTTGAGCCATGAGCTGCCCAGGACAAAAGGACAGAAAGTCTTTTACCCCAAAGGAGTGAAATAAAACCCCTCATACAGACCTGGAGGTTAAATGCAAAATGCTATTTACAAAAGTAACCAAAAGGACCAAAGATATAAAAGCACAAAGGAAATGTATACACAAATCAGGCTTACCAGAGACCAGTACACTTCAATCTATTCATCAACTACCTGAGTGAGGGCACAGAGGGCACTGCCAGCAAGTTTGATGGCCCCAAGCTGGGAGGAGTGGCTGTGACACACCGGAGGTGGCAAATAATTGCCCACACCAGTGAGGTGAGAACATTGCTGAGAACCAATGGTCCCAATTATTATCCCATCTGGAGAGGTGGGCAGGGAGAAATGGAATGAAATTCAACAGGGACAAGTGTTGAGTCTTGCCCCTGGGAAAGAACAACCCCAGGGAGCAGTACAGGTTGGGGACTGAGCTGCTGGAGAGCAGTGAAGAGGAAAAGGACCTGGGGGTCCTGGTGGCTGGGAGGTTGACCATGAGCCAGCAATGCGCTCCTGTGGCCAAGAAGGCCAAAGCCATCCTGGGGTGGATTAGAAGGGCTGGGGTTGGTAGGCCCAGAGAGGCTTTCCTCCCCCTCTGCCCTGGTGAGGCCACATCTGGAATATTGTGTCCAGTTCTGGGCCCCTCAGTTCAAGAACTGCTCGAAAGAGTCCAGCACAGAGACACAAAGATGCTGAAGGCAGTGGAACATCTTCCTCATGGGGAGAGCCTGAGGGAGCTGAGGGCTCTGTAGCTTGGAGAGGAGGAGCCTGAGAGGTGAGCTCATTGCTGTTGATAAAGATGTGCAGGGTGAGTGCCAAGAGGCTGGAGCCAGGCTCTGCTGGGTGATGCCCAATGCCAGCACAAGAGGCAGTGGTGCAAGCTGAGGCATAGGAAGTTCCTTGGGAACAGGAGGAAGAATTATTTCCCTGTGAGTGTGACAGAAGACTGGAACAGGCTGCCCAGGGGGGTTGTGGAGTCTCCCTCTGTGGAGATATTCAAGACCTGCCTGGATGTGTTCCTGTGTGACCTGCCCTAGGTGCTCCTGCTCTGGCAGGGGGCTTGGACTGCATGATCTTTGGAGGTCCTTTCCAGCCCCTAACATTCTGTGTTTCTGTGAATGGGCTGTGAGCTCTGCTTACATAGGGACTGCAGGGTTATGGGATGGAATAGCAGAATTAGAGTTTCCTGTGTCCACACTCTGGGACTGTCTGGCCTCTGGGTACTCTCTGGTACTCTGGAGGAATTTATCTCTATGGTAGGACACTTAGTCCTCAACGTCCAACAATAGGTAATTCCTTGGCCTGTTCATGGGGAAGAACTGATGCTCAACATCTAGCCATGCCTATTTCAAAGCAGATACCCAGACCAGAGGCTGGTGTTGAATTCTCATTAACACCAGCTCTCTACATCTGAGGTCATCTCTTCTGAATGCTTCCAGCTTCTGAAGCAGTCTGGGAATCCTGACTCTGCTTCCTTCTGACTCTTTTGGTGTCTGTGCCTCCTGGATATGAATTTAGCAGGAAGCTTTTAGATGTTGCTTTTTAGATGCTTCAAAAGCTGCTTACTTGGAGGAAAGCTAACATGAGGGTGAACTTTGTGCAAGAGGGAAGAGTGTTTGTTTCTGCCTTGCCTTTGGAAAAGTCTCAGAGGGTGTTTGTGAAACTGTGTGTTGGTCTTGTTAACCAGCAGAGTCAAATATCTCCTGGGCTAGCAGGATCTACAGTTTTCCTCTTCCAGGTGTTTGATTAGAAAAGTTTGGGAAGATCAGAGGATCCCAGGATGTTAGGGGTTGGAAGGGACCTCTGGAGGTCATTGAGTCTGACTCCGCTGCCAGAGCAGGATCATAAAATCTAGCATGGGTTGCACAGGAATGCGTCCAGATGGCTCATGAAAATCTCCAGAGAACAAGATTCCACAACCTTTCTGGGCAGCCTGTTGCAGTGTTCTGTGACCCTCACACTGAAGAAGTTCCTCCTCATGTAGAGGTGGAACCTTCTGTGCTGTAGTTTACATCCATTGCCCCTTGTCCTATCCCAGGGTGCAACTGAGCAGAGCCTGTCCCCTCCCTCCTGACCCCCAGCCCTCAGATATTGATAAACATTCATTCAATCCCCTCTCAGTCTTCTCCTCTCCAGACTAGCCACCCCCAGGTCTCTCAGCCTCTCCTCACCAGGTAGTGCTCCAGTCCCTTAATCATCCTTGTAGCCCTCCCTTGGACTCTCAAGTAGGTTCCTGTCCCTCTTGCATTGGGGGTTCCAGGACTGGATGTAATATTTCTGGTGAGGAATATGATGATAACAATGGAAGATGGTGATGAATATTCATCAGGAATAACTTCTTTACTCCTTGGTGTACTTGCATCTCTTATCTCTTTGTGCCTTTCCTGCAGTAGCAGAAGGTCATGGTGACATGTATTAAGATGTCAGCCTTGTCTGTCTTACGCTGTGGCAGTCCTTGTGGGCTGCTGTCTGGGGAGCCAACAATGTGTTCTTGTCAGGAAGGCCAGGGGTATCTTGAAATGCTTTAAGAGTGTGGCCAGCAAGTCAAGGGAGCCTCTCCTCCCCATCTGCTCTGCCCTCCTGAGGCCACATCTGGAGTGCTGGGTCCAGTTCTGGGCCCCCCAAGGTCAAGACAGAGAAGGAGCTACTGCAGAGAGTCCAGTGGATACTATGAAGATGCTGAGGGGCCTGAAGCATCTCTATGAGAAGGAAAGGCTGATAGTCCTGTAGCTGTTGAGCCTGGAGAAGAGCAGCCTGAGAGGGGATCTGATCAATGCTCAGCAAAAGTTAAAGGGTCTGTAGGGGACAAGAGGATGGGGCCAGATTCTTTGGAGTGGTTCCCAGTGACAGGACTAGGCCAACAGAAACAAAGTGGAACCCAGGGGTTTCACATAAGGAGAAACTCTTTTCCTGTGAAGTTGTTGAAGCCCTGGAGCAAGCTGCCCAGAGAGGTTGTGGAGTCTTTCTCTAGAGATTTTCCAAACCCATCTGGTGGTTGTGATCCTAGGCAATGTCCTCTAGGCAACTGCTTCAGCAGCTGGGTTGGTCCGGATTATCTTCAGGGCTCCTGTTGACCCCCTTCCATGCTGGGATTCTGGAATAAGATGCATTAATCCTGGTTTGTTATTTGTGGGAAAAGCTCTGTGAGCTCTTAGCATCAAGGAACTCTTTTACTCCATGAGTGCAAAAATGGGAACAGAGTTACAGAGTAAAGGCTGTGTTTTTTTTTGCTGCCTCCAGGGATGGTGACTCCACCACCTCCCTGGGCAACCCATTCCAATGGCCAATGACTCTTTCTGTGAACAACTTTTTCCTAATATCCAGCCCAAACCTCCCCTGGCACAGCTTGAGACTGTGTCCTCATGTTCTGTCAGTGTTTGCCTGGGAGAAGAGACCAACCTCCACCTGGCTACAACCTCCCTTCAGGGAGTTGTAGACAGCAATGAGGTCTCCCCTAAGCCTCCTTCAGGCTCAACAACCCCAGCTCTCTCAGCCTCTCCTCACAGGGCTGTGCTCCAGACCCCTCCCCAGCTTTGGTGCCCTTCTCTGGACACCTTCCAGCAACTCAACATATTTCCTGAAGTGTGGGGCCCAGAACTGGACACAGGACTCAAGGTGTGGCCTAACCAGTGCTGAGTACAGGGCAGGATGACTTCTCTGCTCCTGCTGGCCACACTGTTCCTGATGCAGGCAAGGATGTCATTGGAATTCTTGGCCACCTGGGCACACTGTAGTCTCATGTTCAGCTTTCTGCTGCCCTGAACAGGGAGGATGGGACCTTGGTGTCCAGAGGGACCTTGACAGGCTGGAGAGCTGTGCCCATGGGAACCTCATGAGGTTCAAGCAGAGCAAGTGCAAGGTCCTGCAGCTGTGTCAGGGCCAGTCCAAGCACCAATATAGGCTGGGCAGGGACTGGCTGGAGAGCAGCCCTGAAGAAAAGGCCTTGGGAGTGATAGTGGAGAAGCTCAACAGGAGCCAGCAGGGAGCACTTGCAGCCCAGAGAGCCAACCACAGTCTGGGCTGCAGCAAGAGAAGTGTGGCCAGCAGGGCCAGGGAGGGGATTCTGCCCCTCTGCTCCACTCTGCTGAGACCACACCTGGAGCACTGTGTCCAGTTCTGGAGCCATTGTGCCAGGAAGGATCTGGAGGTGCTGGAAGGTGTCCAGAGAAGGGCCATGAGGATGAGCAGAGGACTGGAGCTTCTCTGCTGTGAGGACAGACTGAGAGAGTTGGGGTTGTTCAGTCTGGAGAAGAGAAGGCTCTGAGGAGATCTTCTTGTGGCCTTGCAGTATCTGAAAGGGGGTACAGGGAAGCTGGGGAGGGACATTTGAGGGTGTCAGGGAGTGATAGGACTGGGGGGGATGGGAAAAAATTAGAAATGGGTAGACTGAGATTGAATGTTAGGAAGAAGTTCTTTCCCATGAGGGTGGTGAGAGACTGGCACAGGTTGCCCAGGGAGGTGGTGGAAGCCTCATGCCTGGAGGTTTTGAAGGCCAGGCTGGATGTGGCTCTGAGCCACCTGGTGTAGTGTGAGGTGTCCCTGGCCATGGCAGAGGGGTTGGAACTGGGTGATCCTTGAGGTCCCTTCTGACCCTGACAGTTCTATGATTCATTGCTTGCCATAAGCCTGCTGCACTCAATCCTCTTTCCACCACCCCCACCTCTTCCCCTAACAATTCTATGATGCTATGATGGTGGGAAGAGCAGCAATGGCTTGGCAAGAAGTGGGTTGTGTCCAACCAGGCAACACTGTTGACTGGCTCTCCAGTGCACTGGTTGAGCTGTAAATGCCTGACATAGTTATAGGTCAGGCAAGGGCCCTGTTTGCATCCTGTAATTAACACCCCTGCAGTTAATCACTGGGGCTGGCAGACGTGGAGACGCTGGGCTGGAGTCATTCTCTCCATTGTGGTTGGATCCTTCTCTCAGATGACAGAAGGCTAAAAACAAAGATGTGTTGACTTGGACTGTCTGTGCCTCCTCCCCCTTGCAGCGTGTTTGCAGCACATAAATCAACAGTTCTATAAATCAGGGCCTTGACTGCAATTTCTCCCTCCTGTTTGGCCTCTTGGAAAACAAGGTTTGTGCAGCTTGGGTTTTCTTCTTACTGCATGGACCTTTGGGAGAAGAGGAGGCTGGGGGTGACCTCATTGCTCTCTACAGCTCCCTGAAAGGAGGTTGGAGTGATGTGGGGGTTGGTCTGTTCTCTTTAATATCAAGTGATGGAATGGGAGGACATGGCCTCAAATTTCACCAAGGAAGGTTTAGGTTGGATAGTAGGTAACAAATTCTTCACTGGAAGAGCAGTCAAGCACTGGAACAGGCTGCTCAGGGAGGTGGTGGGGTGATCAGCTCTGGAGGTGTTCAAAAAAAGTCTATGGACATGGTACTTTGAGACATAGTTTAATGGCTGCAGTGGTGTTGGGTGGGTGGTTGGACTCACCTTGGAGGTCTTTTCCCGCTGAAACAATTCTGTGGTTCTATGCTGATAGCTCACAGCCCTTCGCTCAGGCCCTGGAGACTGGGATTTTACTCCCACCCCAGCTGATCCACACTTACTGGGGGAGACTCTTTCTCTCTACATCTAAATCTGGGTTCTGCCTGAGCTTGAAGGCCTCCCTTACGGTCCCAGTCCAACCCCTGGGCACCAAACAGTCATCAGCCATTGGGATGACAGAACTGGGCACGTTCCTGAGTGACCTGCCCTAGGTGATCCTGCTTTGGCAAGGGGGTTGGATTCTGTCTCCAGAGGTCCCTTCCAACCCCTACAGCTCTGTGATTCTGTGAGTGCAACAGGGATTGTTTAGCCTGCAGAAGAGGTGGCTGAGGAGAAGCCTTCTTGCTCACTACACCTATGTGAAAGGAGGTTGTAGTGAGGTGGGGGTCAGTATCTTCTCCCAAGCTAGCAGCAATAGCACCAGAGGAAATGGCCTCAAGTTGAACCAGAGGAGGGTTAGGTTGGAGATTAGGAAACATTGGAAGAGTGGTGAGGGATTGGAACAGGCTGCCCAGGGAGGTGGTGGAGTCCCCATCCCTGAAGACGTCCAAGAAACCATGGCACTTGGGGACATGGTGTAATGGCCAGGGTGGTATTGGGTTGGTGGTTGGACACATCATGGAGGTCTTTTCCAACTGAAACAATCCTATGGCTCTAACCTAAAGGAAACTCAGCAACAAAACATTTGTGCAAGCTGGTGAGACATCAGAGCTGCTCCCAGGAAGCCAAGCTGAGACCTTGGTAGGTTGCACAACCATTTCTTTGATTCTTGGTGACTTGAGGATCTCAATTACTGTTCAGTGCAAGAGAACAATCCTCTATTTGGCAGACAACTGCCTTGTGAAATAAGCTAATAGTTTGCTAGAGTGGTTAAATGTGCAAAGCAGGACATTTTGGGGATGCATTGACTTCCTTCCCACCATTATCTTGTTTGGTGAGTGCCATTCTCATTAAGGCTGCCCCAAAAAAGATTGTTGCCCCCCCCCCATGGATTAATGTAAGCTTCAGAGGATGCAGTTACTAGCTCTCACAGAAGGATGGAGAAAGGGAACTGGGGATAATGAGTTGGGATTGCTTTTTCTGTTGTCTGCTGTAGAATATGGACCTGAGATGTTCCAAAGCTCCCTCAGTCCTGTGTCAATCCCTGCCACTGTTAAATGCAGCTGGCTGCCCTCTTTGTTGCTAGTTTGTCTTTTCTGCTGGAGAAATTACTTTGAATTATAGAATCAGAGTGCTTTGGGGTTAGAAGGGACCTTTGAATGTCATCCCTGCAGTCAGCAGGGATGTTTTCAACTAAATCAGGTTGCTTGGAGCCCCAAGCATGACCTGGATTTGGTCCAGGGATGGAACACCTACCACTTCCCCAGGTAACCTGGGCAAATGTCTCACCATCCTCAGCATAAAAAAGTTTCTGAGTCTCCCTCTTTTAGTTTCAAACCCTCACCTCTTGTCCTGTCACAACAGTCCCTGCTCAAAAGTCTGTTCCCAGCTTCCTTCCTGACCCATTTAAGGCCACCAGAAGGTCTCCCCGAAGCCTTCTATTCTCCAGACTGAACAACTCTAACTCTTTCAGCCTGGCCTTAGAGCAGAGGACTTCCAGCTCTCTGATTATTTTGGTGGCAGCTTGGCTGCTCTGAAGGTTTAAAAACCCTGCTTTGTGTGACTTACTTTCTCCTTTGGATTGACCAATATTGCTTTGCCTTGGAAGTGAAGAAAAATCCATCTGCTTACTTTCATCTTACAATCATGGAATGGAATAATAGGGTAGTGGGGGCTGGAAAGGAAATCTAGAGGTCTAGTCCAGCTTCTCTGTACTAAGCAGAGACATCCCCAACCAGTTCAGGTTGCTCAAAGGCCCATAAAGCCTGACCTTGAATTCCTCCAGGGATCAAGCTTCCACCATCTCCCTGGGCAACTTGTTCCAGTGTTCCAAGCTCATAGCAGAGGGAGGGTGAAACAAAGGAAGAGGTTGCTCTAAGCTGTGTATAAAGACTTCAGTTTTGACTTAAAATCATAGAATGGTCTGGGTTGGAAGAGACCTCCAAAGGTCATCCAGTCCAACCCCCTCTGCAGCAAGCAGGGGCATCCTCAACTACATCAGGTTGCCCAGAGCCCTGTTGAGTCTCACCTTGAATATCTCTTGGGATGGGATACCCAATCACTTCCCCAGGCAACCTGTTCCAGTGTTCCACTACTCTCATGGTAATGAACCTGCTCCTAACCTCCAATCTAAATCTGCTCTTCTCCAGTTTGAAGCCATTATCCCTCATCCTATCACTAAAGGCAAGAGGTGGTGCCCAGCTTTCCTAGCAGATGTAGAAGTAACCTTCTTGTGAAACCCCCAGGCAGTTAAGACTCCTAAACCAGCTGTAAGAATAGAGAAATGGTTGATTAACATTTATCCCAATATGGTAAGGAGTAATTTACATCCTCATCCCCACAAAAAAAAGAAAGCTTATGGAAAGGTTATCTGCCTTCCTCTCCCAAAGCAGGGGGCAAGAAGCAAGTTTTGGTCCAGAACCTGTGTGGTAGGACAATGTTGAAACCACTCATGAGTCATGCTTGAAGAGTGGGCTCTGGAAAAAGTGTGACACTCACCACTGAAGGTGTTGCAGAGCATCTTCTGTAACAAGTTGTTGGCCATCTGTGCTGTGTTCTTTTGGGATGATGCCCCAAAGGCGTTCTTCCAGCAGAGGGCCATGAAGATGCTGAAGGGCCTGGAGCATCCCTGTGAGGAGGAAAGGCTGAGACACCTGGGGTTGTTCAGCCTGGAGAAGAGCAGCCTGAGCGGGGATCTGGTCACTACTTAGCAATATCAATATTTAAAGGGTGGTGGTCCAGAGGATGGGGTCAGGCTGTTTTCAGTGGTGCCCAGTGACAGGGCAAGGTGCAATGGGCACAAACTGGAGCTTGAGAGGTTCCACCTGAGCAAGAAGAAAAACTTCTTTCCTTTGTGGGTGCCCTGCAACATGTTGCCCAGAGAGGTTGTAGAGTCTCCTTCTCAGGAAAGATTCAAAACCTATTTGGGGCATGATCCTGTACAGCCTGATCTAGGTGAATCAGCAAGGGGTTGGAGTAGGAGATCTCCAAAGGTCCCTTTCCAGCTCCTCCCATTCTCTGCATTGGTGCATAAGCCCATATATAAATGTATATACAGTACATTAATAAAACTTCTCAGAAAAAGGCTACAAGAGGATCCCAGCTCACTTGTGGATAAGTGGCACAAGAGGAAGGATGTGAGAAGCCTTTTCCAGCTAATTCAGTTACATAACCAACATGGGATTGTTGGAAGAGAGATGAGGGTTCATATAGAATCATAGAATCAATAAGGTTGGAAAAGACCTCAAAGATCATCAAGTCCAACCTGTCACCCAAGACCTCATGACTAACTAAGCCATGGAAGGGTCCAGCCTCTTAGGGTATCACAAAATGTTAGGGGCTGGAAGGGACCTCCAGGGTGTCCAACCCCCCTGCCAAAGCAGGATCACCTAGGGCAGGTCACACAGGAACACATCCACGTGGGTTTGGAAAGTCTCCAGAGAAGGACACTCCACAACCTCTCTGGGCAGCCTGCTCCAGGGCTCTGGCACCCTCATAGCAAAGACGTTTCCCCTCATGTTGAGGTGGAACTTCCTGGGTTCCAGCTTGTACCCATTGTTCCTTGTTCTACCACTGGACACTACCATAAAGAGCCTGCTGCCTTCATCCTGACACCCACCCCTCAGAGACTGAGAGACCTTGATCAGATCCCCTCTCAGCCTTCTCTTCTCCACACTGAACAGCCCCAGGGCTCTCAGTCTCTCTTCACAGGGCAGATGCTCAAGTCCCCTAAGCATCCTCCTGGCTCTCCTTTGGACTCTCTCCATCAGGTCTCTGTCTCTCTTGAACTGATGAGCCCCAGACAGGATGCAGGATTGCAGCTGTGGTCTCCTCAGGGCAGAGCAGAGGGGGAGAAGAGCCTTCCTGGCCCTGCTGGCCACACTGCACTTGATGCACCCCAGGATACTGCTGGCTCTCTTGGCCACAAGGGAAGATTGTGGTGGGCACACAGCTCTGATTTCCACCTACCCTTTCTCAACCTAGAATGCTCTGAAATCCTCAGTCTGAAGCCCATAGCAGCCTGAGCATTTGAATTTGTGCCTTCAGTTATTGAGAAAACCTTGAGGACTCAGAGCAGAGTGTCCCAACCAACAATGCTTTGTTCATCAGGCAGCACAGCTTGTACGCTGGATTTCCTGCACAAAGATTGCTGTGCCTTTCCTAGAGGGGTACACTTGGCATGTTCCTCAAAGAATGGAAAGCAGGATCAGCATGAACTTGGCTCTGTTTGCCTCCCAGGCTGTTTGGAGCAGACCTGCTGCCATGATCCTGCAGTAGATTTTACTGCTCCAAGACTCCTGCTGACTTATTGAGATCTATTTCTATGACTCTGCAGCAAGTAACTTTGTGTTCCTCTCTGGACCTTCTGCAGACCCACAAGGGAAGCCCATCAAGGAGCAAAGAGATTGTGAGAGACCTGGTGAAAATAGAGAGAGGTGCATAGGTTGGACTTGATCTTTGAGGTCTCTTCCAACCTTGGTGCTACTGTGATAGGTGGGTTCAGGAGCTTCATGTTTGAGGGCTGGTAAGGCACAAAGTGCTGCAGGAAGTTGGTGCCTAGTTTGCATGTTGCCAAATAGAGGCTGGGAGAGGAGTGGCTGGAGAGCATTCTGGAGGAGAAGGATTTGGGCGTGTCAGTTGATGACAAACTCTCCAGGAGCCAGCAATGGTCGCTGGCAGCCCAGCAGGCAGCTGTGTGCTGAGCTGCATCCAGAGCAGGGAGAGCAGCAGCACAGGGAGGGGATTCTGCCCCTCTGTTCTTTTGAGGTTCCACCTGGAGAACTGTGCCCATTTCTGGTGCCCCCAGCACATGAAGGACATGGAGCTGTTGGAGCAGGTCCAGAGGAGGCCATGAAGATGATCAGAGGGCTGGAGAACCTCTGCTGTGGGGACAAGCTGTGAGAGTTGGAACTGTTCAGCCTGGAGAAGGCTCCAGGGAGATCTTAGAGCAGCCTTCTAGTACCCAAAGGGTGCTATAGGAGAGCTGGGGAGGGACTTTTGACAAGGGCTTGATGTGATAGGATGAGGGGCAATGGATTGAAGCTTCAGGAGGGGAGATTTAGACTGGATATCAGGAAGAAACTCTTTAGAGTGAGGGTGGTGAGACACTGGAACAGGTTGCCCAGGGAGGCTGTGGATGCCCCTTCCTTGGAGGTGTTCAAGGCCAGATTGGAGGAGGCCTTGAGCAGCCTAGGCTGGTGGGAGGTGTCCCTGCCTGTAGTGAGTGACTTGATCTTTAAGGTCCCTTCTGATCCAAACCATTCTATGAATCCCTGAACAGGCTTTGAACCTGAACTCCATCAACATTCCTATGACTGCTGCTAATCCTTCTCTGCTTTACATCCCTTCACCCCCCAAATATTTATGTGCCTATAAATAAAGGAAAAACAAATTTGACTTGCCACCACAGGGCTCTGTGACCATTTAAAACATCAACTTGACTTAGCTCTTGCTTCTCTTTGCTGTGTGCCTCTTTCCACACCATAAATAACCAACATTTATTGGTCTTCTGACATCCTGGGTTCCCAAGGGGAAAAGGAGGAGACTCTGGCTGAACAAAGCCTTCTCTATAATCAGAGGCTTTGGGATGAAATTGCAGTTGCTGGCCAGTACAAGCAAGGATTTTATGGCTCTGTAACTGCATCTATGCCAACCAGGAGGTTTGGGAGATGCTGGATAATATCCTTTGGACTTAAGGGATTAATTTTTATTGCATGGAAATATTTGTATGCCAAGAACTGGTGAGAAAACAGCATGTTTCTGGAAAGCATAGAATTGTTTGGCTTGGAAGATGCCTTCAAGATCATCTGGTTCCTAGTCCCATGCTATGGGCAGCAATAGCTTCAACTATGCCTAGGTTGCTCCAACCTGGGCATGAATACTTCCAGGGAGGGGGCATCAACAGCTGCTGGGGGGCAGCTAGATCCAGTGTCTCACCACCTTCACAGTGAAGGAGTTCTTCATCATGTCTAATCTCAGTTAACCTTGTTTGGGTTTACAGCTGTTCCCCCTCATCTTTGATAGGCTGGGTGGGTGGGCAGAGGCCAAGGGGATGAGATTCAATAAGGCTAAGTGACAGGTTCTACACTTCAGCCACAACCACCCCAAGCAGCACTGTGGACTGGGGACAGAGTGGCTGGAGAGCAGCCTGGCAGAGAGGAACCTGAGGGTGCTGGTAGACAGTAGGCTGAACATGAGCCATCAGTGTGCCCAGGTGGCCAAGAAGGCCAATGGCATCCTTGCCTGCATCAGGAATAGTGTGGCCAGCAGGACAAGGAAGATTTTTCTTCCCCTGTACTCAGCACTGGTTAGGCCACACCTTGAGTCCTGTGTCTAGTTCTGGGCTCTTCCATTCAAGAGGGATGTTGAGGTACTGGAATGTGTCCAGAGAAGGGTGATGAAACTGGGGAGGGGTCTGGAGCACAGCCCTGTGAGGAGAGGCTGAGGGAGCTGGGGTTGCTTAGCCTGGAGAAGAGGAGGCTCAGGGGAGATCTTACTGCTCTCTACAACTACCTGAAGGGAAGTTGTACCCAAGAGGGGGTTGGTCTCTTCTGCCAGGCAACCAGCACCAGAACAAGGGGACACAGTCTCAAGCTGTACCAGGGGAGGTTCAGGCTGGATATTGGGAAGGAGTTCCTCACAGAGAAAGTGATTTGCCATTGGACTGTGCTGCCCAGGGAGGTGGTGGAGTCGCTGTCCCTGGAGATCTTCAAGAAAAGACTGGATAAGGCACTTAGTGCCATGGTCTAGTTGATTTGATAGAGCTGGGTGATAGGCTGGACAGGATGAGGCTGGGCAGGGCTCTGGACAACCTGATCTAGTTGAGGATGTCCCTACTGAGTGCAGAGGGGGTTGGACTGGATGACCTCTGGAGGTCCCTTCCAACCCAAACCATTCTATGATCACTGACCTGTTGCACTGAGAGTGGATGGCTTTCATGTGGAGTTTGGTCAGAGAAGACACTGCTGTCCGTGGGTGTGCAGTTGGTGTTGTAGTCAAGCCCATGTGTCTATCATAGACTCATAGAATGGTCTGGGATGGAAGGGACCTCCAGAGGTCATCTAGTCCAACCCCCTCATCACCTGTGATGGGTGAGGGCTGTGCCCCTGGCCCCATATGGAGCAGATTATCCTGGCAGCAATAACTGCGCACCTGAAGGATGGCCAACGGCTCAGATCCAGCCAACATGGATTCAGGAAGGGCAGATCCTGCCACTCCAACCTGATCTCTTTCTATGATCAGGTGACCCGCCTGGTGGATGTGGGGAGGCCTGTGGATGTGGTCTACCTAGACTTCAGCAAGGCCTTTGACACCGTCCCCCACAGCAAACTGCTGGCTAAGCTGTCAGCCCGTGGCTTGGACCACTACACTCTGTGCTGGGTTAGGAACTGGCTGGAGGGCCGAGCCCAGAGAGTGGTCGTGAACGGTGCCACATCCAGCTGGAGGCCAGTCACCAGTGGTGTCCCCCAGGGATCAGTGCTGGGCCCTGTCCTCTTCAACATATTCGTTGATGATCTGGATGAAGGGGTAGAGTCAGTCATCAGCAAGTTTGCAGATGACACAAAGTTAGGGGCAGATGTTAGTCAATTAGAGGGTAGAAAGGCTCTGCAGAGGGACCTCGACCGACTGGACAGATGGGCAGAGTCCAATGGGATGGCTTTCAACAAGTCCAAGTGCCGAGTGCTGCACTTTGGCTACGGCAATCCCATGCAGAGCTATAGGCTGGGGTCGGAGTGGCTGGAGAGCTCCCAGACAGAGAGGGACCTGGGGGTACTGATCGACAGCCACCTGAATATGAGCCAGCAGTGTGCCCAGGTGGCCAGGAGGGCCAATAGCATTCTGGCCTGCATTAGGAATAGTGTGGCCAGCAGGAGCAGGGAGGTCATAGTGCCCCTGTACTCTGCTTTGGTTAGGCCGCACCTTGAGTACTGTGTCCAGTTCTGGGCCCCTCAGTTTAAGAAGGACATTGAGACACTTGAGCGTGTCCAGAGAAGGGCAACAAGGCTGGTGAGAGGCCTTGAACACAAGCCCTATGAGGAGAGGCTGAGGGAGCTGGGATTGTTTAGCCTGGAGAAGAGGAGGCTCAGGGGTGACCTTATTGCCCTCTACAACTACCTGAAGGGTGGTTGTAGCCAGGAGGGAGTTGGCCTCTTCTCCCAGGCAACCAGCACCAGAACAAGGGGACACAGTCTCAAGCTGCGCCAGGGGAGGTTCAGACTCGAGGTGAGGAGGAAGTTCTTCACCGAGCGAGTCATTCGGCATTGGAATGGGTTGCCCAGGGAGGTGGTTGAGTCATCGACCCTGGAGGCGTTCAAGGGGAGATTGGACATGGCACTTGGTGCCATGGTCTAGTCATGGGGTCTGTGGTGTCAGGTTGGACTCGATGATCCTCGAGGTCCTTTCCAACCTAAGTGATACTGTGATACTGTGATACTGTGATTCCCATCTTGGTAGCTGGTTTTGAGAGAGGCTTTCTGACGGCACCAGACCTCCCACCTACCTGGGAGACACCTCATCCTGTCTGAAGCAGAACCAAGCCAGATGCTGGCAGGGGAACCCAGTGGGAAACACTGATGACATGAGAACTGAATCCTAGCTCTTCAGAGACCCTCTGCCCACCCTGACTTTATCTATTGCTGGATCAGGTGGTTGTGGTCTTGCTGTCTAGATGGAGACATGACTGTATCTGAAGGGGGCCTACAAGAAAGCTGGGGAAGGACATTTTAGGGTGTCAGGGAGTGATAGGACTAGGGGGAATGGAACAAAAATAGAGTTGGGTAGATTCAAATTGGATGTTAGGATGAAGTTCTTCCCCATGAGGGTGGTGAGACACTGGCACAGGTTGCCCAGGGAGGTGGTGGAAGCCTCATCCCTGGAGGTTTTGAAGGCCAGGCTGGAAGTGGCTCTGAGCAACCTGCTCTGGTATGAGGTGTCCCTGGCCATGGCAGGGGGGTTGGAACTGGCTGATCCTTGAGGACCCTGACAGTTCTATGATTCATTACTTGCCATAAGCCTACTGCACTCAATCTTCTTTCTACCACCCCCACCTCTTCCCCACCTCCCCCCCTCTCCCACCATCAAGATAGTGAAAAGCAGCCAATAAAGCACATGGAGAAGCACTGCAAAGCAAATCTCACCCTCACGTTTGCCTCCCAGATGATTTCATGCCAATTACTCGCTCTTGTCATGCAAAAAGAGCTACAGGAGAAAATTTCCATCCTGATCCAGACTATACAACAGTCAGGGGAAAAAAAGGGAGAAGCTACCCCAAGCATTTACATGGTGGGATTAGCCCTGAGAAGGTTGAGGAGCTTCCCAGAAATGCTCTCGGAAGGACGATAAATATGAAAGCCAATTAGACATCTGAATTTAAGCCTTCACGCTCTGATTCAGGGCAGCCTGAGGAACATGAACTTTACAGGAATAGCTTAAGAACAGGACCTAAAAAAAAACAAACCCAAAATCCAGAAGAGTGCAAATTATGCAGAGGAGTCAGGCAAAGAATGCAAATTTTGCCCTAATTCTCCCTTCTGGCTGGGAGAGGGCACAAGGCAGCTGCTCCATGAGCACAAGAGATGAGCAGGAGCCCTGCCAAAATGTCTGCAGTGATGTTTCTAGATACAGGCTGCTCCATGAAGGCTGCTTGCAAGGCAGAAACAGTCACAGAGTCGTAGAATCATAGCCCCCTTCAGATACTGGAAGGCCACAACAAGGTCTCCTCAGAGCCTTCTCTTCTCCAGACTGCACAGCCCCAACTCTCTCAGCCTGTCCGCATAGGAGAGGAGCTCCAGCCTTCTGCTCATCCTTGTGGCCCTTCTCTGGACACCTTCCAGCACCTCCAGATCTTTCTTGTTATAGGGGCTCCAGGAGCATCCAAGTGTTGCTGAAGGGCTTCAGGGAAGTCAAATGAGGATTTTGTTGCTGGTTTGAGGAAAAGCTTGTTTGCATCAGTGAAAAGTCTGAGCGTGCCAGATGAGGTCTGGTGGGATGGGTGCAGATAGTTGGGACAGGAGAGTGTGGTTAGCTGCTGGCCTGCTCATCATAGAATTATTGAACAGTCTGGGGTGGAAGGGACCTCCAAAGGTCATCCAGTCCAACCCACTCTGCAGTCAGCAGGGTCCTTCTCAACTAGATCAGGCTGCCTAAAGCCCTGTTGAGCCTCACCCTGAATATCTTCAGCAATGGGGCCCTGATGACAATTCCTGTTATGGTTTTGGGAGCTGGGGGTGGGTGGGTGGTGTCTCTGCTGTGTCTTGCTCCTTGTTGAAAGTAAAATTTGGGGTTTGTCTTCTGATTGAGGTTCTTGATCATCTCTTTCTGTAATTTCTTTTTTCTGGGGTGATTTTTGGTTTTCCCCAAGGGGAGGGTTTCAACTTATGATGGAAACAAAAACCTGCCTCATGATTCTGGTCTGTTTTCATCTACGTAGGTGACTTTTGTTGGGTGTTTTTTGGTAGTCAGCATTTTCTAAAGGCCTCTGCTGTGCTGGCTTAGGTGGCCAGGAGGGCCATGGCATCCTGGCCTGCATCAGGAACAGTGTGGCCAGCAGGAGCAGGGAGGTCATTCTGCCCCTGTACACTGCACTGGTTAGGCCACACCTTGAGTCCTGTGTCCAGTTCTGGGCCCCTCAGTTTAGGAAGGAGGTTGAGTTGCTGGAAGGTGTCCAGAGAAGGGCAACGAAGTTGGTGAGGGGTTTGGAACACAGCCCTGTGAGGAGAGGCTGAGGGAGCTGGGGCTGCTTAGCCTGGAGAAGAGGAGACTCAGGGGTGACCTCATTGCCCTCTACAACTCCCTGAAGGGAGGTTGTAGCCAGGTGGGGGCTGGTCTCTTCTCCCAGGCAGCCAGTACCAGAACAAGAGGACACAGTCTCAGGCTGTGCCGGGGAGGTTTAGGCTGGAGGCTAAGAGGAAGTTCTACACAGAGAGAGTGATTGCCCATTGGAATGGGCTGCCTGGGGAGGTGGTGGAGTCACCATCACTGGAGGTGTTCAGGAGGAGACTTGACATGGTGCTTGGTGCCATGGTTTAGTTGATTAGGTGCTGTTGGATGGTAGGTTGGACATGATGATCTTGAAGGTGTCTTCCAACCTGGTCTGTTCTGTTCTGTTTGTCTGATATGTAAAGCAAATTGTGTGGTCTGAAGTCTGGTGTATGGGTGAAAGTGATAGAAACTGTGTGAATGTGACATTTTCTTAGTGGCTTTTCGCTCTGTTTAAGTAGGGATAACACATCATTCAAGACAGAGGTGGGAGAGTACTGGAGTGAGCCCCACAAAGAGCCAAGAAGATTCTGAGGGGCCTGGAGCATCTCTCTGATGAAGAAAGGCTGAGAGACCTGGGGCTGCTTAGCCTGGAGAAGAGCAACCTGAGAGGGGATCTGGTCAATGCTCAGCAAGAATTAAAGGGTAGCAGAGAGGGATCTGAGGGTGCTGGTTGGCAGCTGACTGAATATAGAATAGAATAGAGTAGAATAGAATAGAATAGATCAGACCAGATTGGAAGAGACCTTCAAGATCATCATGTCCAACCCATCAACCAATCCAACACCACCTAATCAACTAACCCATGGCACCAAGCAACCCATCAAGTCTCCTCCTGAACACCTCCAGTGATGGTGACTCCACCACCTCCCTGGGCAGCCCATTCCAATGGACAATCACTCTCTCTGTGTAGAACTTCTTCCTAAACTCCAGCCTAAACCTCCCCTGGTGCAGCCTGAGACTGTGTCCTCTTGTTCTGGTGCTGGGTGTCTGGGAGAAGAGACCAACGTCTGCCTGTCTACAACCTCCCTTCAGGTAGTTGTATGTGAGCCAGGGCTTGGCACTTCTGAGGCTGCACCTCAAATCCTGGCTTCAGTTTTGGGCTCCTCATTGCAGAAAGGACATTGAGGTGCTGGAGTATGCCCAGAGAAGGGCAACAAGAATGGTGAGGGGTCTTGAACACAAGTCCTCTGAGGAAGCTGGGGTTGTTCAGCCTGGAGAAAAGGAAGCTGAGGGGGAGACCTTCTGTCTCTCTTCAACTTCCTGAAAGGAGGTTGGAGCCAGGTGGGTGCCAGCCTCTTCTGCCAGTCTCAAGCTGCGCCAGGGGAGGTTTAGACTCGAGGTGAGGAGGAAGTTCTTCACCAAGCGAGTTGTTCGTCATTGGAATGTGCTGCCCAGGGAGGTGGTTGAGTCATCGTCCCTGGAGGCGTTCAAGAGGAGATTGGACTTGGTGCCATGGTCTAGTCATGGGGTCTGTGTTGATAGGTTGGACTCGATGATCCTCGAGGTCCTTTCCAACCTAAGTTGTATTGTGATACTGTGACAGATAATAAGTGATAGAACAAGGAGAAATGAAGCCAAGTTCCACCAGGGGAGGTTTAGATTGAATACTAGAAAAGAATTCTATCTTCATTAGGCACCAGAACAGGCTGCTCAGGGCAATGGTGGGGTCACCATCCCTGGAGGTGTTCGAAAGATGCTTGGTGGAGGAGCTTAGGGAGGTGGTGTAACAGTTGTGTGCAGGGAGGTGTTGGCTTATGGTTGGACTTCATGATCTTAAGGTCTTTTCTAATCAGGCAATTGACTAATTCCATGGGGATGGGCCCAGACTCCATTGAGTGGTACCCAGGGACAGGACAAGGGATGACAGGTACAAGCTAGGCTACAGAACATTTCACTTGAACCTGAAAAAGAGCTTTCCTGTGGGGGTGCTGAAGCTTTGGAGCAGGCTGCCCAGAGGGGCTGTGGAGTCTCTTTCTCTGGAGAGTTTCCAATCCCACCTGACCATGGTGCTCCTGGGCAAGCAGCTGTGGGTGCCTTGCTGGAGCAGGGGGGTGGGACTGGATGAGGTCCAGAGGTCCCTTCCAACCCCTCTCATGCTGTGGTTCTGTGACTTGGCTTTGTGTGTAGCCTCACCTAGCTGAGGAAAACCTCTTCCTCTTACCAAGCAAGTTTGAGGGTGGCTTACCCAGTGTGTCTGCTTTATGCAAGTGAAACTGCAACCTGAATCTGTCTAAAGCTTGTACAAATAGCAGGTGATGTCATGTCTGTTCCCTTTGTGCCTCTTTTTGCTAATGTTTAAGCTGTCAAAAAGTGTCAGAAGCTTTGAGATGTCTCAGCACAGGAATGACCTTTTGGGAGTTGAACTTTCCCTCATCCTGCTCTGCTATTTGATATCTCCTCTCTCTCTCTCTCTCTCTCTCTCTCTCTCTCTCTCTCTCTCTCTCTCTCTCTCTCTCTCTCTCTCTCTCTCTCTCTTCTCTTGGGGCTTTTGTGTGTTCAAGCATTGAGAGTAGGAAGGCAGCTTAAAAATAAATATAACATAGAGTCTGAGTATTTTTAAAGGGTTGGAAGAACTCCATTTGAGGCTGTGTTTGGGAATTGAAGTGACTGCAGTGAAATCAGGTTGAGGGAGGTTCTGGCCTAGTGAGGCAGTATCTGGAGTATTGTGTCCAGTTCTGGGCTCCCCAGTTCAAGAGGGGCAGGGAACTACTGGAGAGAGTCCAATGGGGAATGCAAAGATGCTGAGGGGCCTGGGGCATCTCTGTGAGGAGCAAAAGTTGAGAGCCCTGGGGCTGTGGAGCCTGGAGAAGAGCAGCCCCAGAGGGGAGATGAGCAATGCTCAGCAAGGGCTGAGGGGCCTGTGGAGAGCTAGAGGATGGGGCTGGGATCTTTTCAATGGTGCTCAGGGACAGGACAAGGGGCAACAGGCATAAACTTGGTACCCTGGAGGTTCCATCTGAAGCTGAGAAGAAATGCCTTTGCTCTGAGGTTGTCATAGCTTGGATCAGGCTTTCAGAGATGTTACGGAGTCTACTCCTTTGGAAAGAGTCCAAACCTGCCTGGATGTTGTGATCCTCAGTTCAAGAAGGACCTCAGGGAGCTGCTTGAGAGAGTCCAGCACAGAGCCACAAAGATGCTGAAGGCAGTGTAATGTCTCCCTGTGAAGACAGGTTGAGGGAGCTGGGGCTTGGAGCTTGGAGCAGAGGAGCCTGAGCAGGGACCTCATTCCTGTTGATAAAGATGTAGAGGGCAGTGAGGATGGAGCCAGGCTCTGCTCAGAGATGTCCAGAGACAGGACAAGGGGCAATGGGGGCAAGCTGGAGCAGAAGAGGTTCCAGGTGAACATAGGGGGAAACTTTTTCACTGTTGGGGGTGTTGGAGCCCTGGAGCAGGCTGCCCAGAGAAGGTATCTCTGGAGACATTCAAAGCCCATCTAGATACATTCCTGTGTGACCTGCCCTGGGTAATCCTGCCCTGGCAGGGGGGTTGCACTCAATGATCTTTTGAGTTCCCTTCTAACCCCTAACATACTCTGCTTCTGGGCAACCTGTAGTGGGTGACCCTGCTTTAGCAGGTGGGGTTGGACTGGATGATCTCAAGAGGTACCTTCCAGCCTCCACCATCCTGTGATTCCATGTGGAAAGCTGCAGACAACTCCCATCACTGGGAATCAGGGAGGCTTTGCTTCAGCCTCCCTAACAGAGGAGGTTTATAGCAAAGCATGAATGTGCAGTTGGAAAAAAGGTTCAAATCTCAAACATCTTGCCCAGGATGTTGATCATCCTCTTGAAAAGAGCTCGTTTTCCTGTGCTTCTGATGAGTCTTATGCTGGAGATGTGGCAGGAGAGTTCCCTGTCACAGCAGTGATAAAGGTTAATGCAGCAGAGCTGATAGGGCAGACAGCTGTCATAATTGCTTTCTGTCTTGAGATTCAATTCAATCATCCTTGAGGCTGCGATTGTCTGATGGCTCTTGGCACTGGATCTGCTGAAGCTGATCCTGTACCTGCTCTTTTACCTCTTCAGTGAAGTGATCATCTCCAGCAGATGGCTTATGTTTTATTTTTGGGGCAATAAAATGGATGATCCAGTTGGCTCTTCAGCCTTAGAATTATCACAGTGTCACAGAACATTAGAGGCTGGAAGGGACCTCCAGAGATCATCCAGTCCAACCCCCCTGCCAGAGCAGCATCTCCCAGGGCAGTCTGCACAGGAAGGCAACCACGTGGGTTTGCAAAGTCTCCAGAGAAGGACACTCCACAACCTCTCTGGGCAGCCTGCTCCAGGGCTCTGACACCCTCACACCAAAGAAGTTTCTCCTCCTGTTGAGCTGAAACCTTCTGTGTTCAACTTTGCATTCATTGTTCCTCATCTTAGTACAGTGCAGCATCCAAAAGAGCTTGGCCCCCTCCACTTGACAGCCACCCCTCAGAGACTGAGAGACATTGATCAGATCCCCTCTCACCCTTCTCCACACTAAACAGCCCCAGGGCTCTCAGTCTCTCTTCACAGGGCAGATGCTCAAGTCCCCTAAGCATCCTCCTGGCTCTCCCTTGGACTCTCTCCAGCAGGTCTCTGTCTCTCTTGCACTGGGGAGGCCAGAACTGGACACAGGATTGCAGCTGTGGTCTCAGCAGGGCAGAGCAGAGAGCAGATGGGGAGTACCATTCTTCTTATCTTGACAGCAAGTAATTCAGATGCTTTAGCCTCAAAGTTTTCTGTGAGACCCTTACTATGCTGCTATGGGATGGATGTGTCTTGGAATCATAGACTCATAGAATTATTTTGGTTGGAAGAGACTTTTAAGACTGAGACCTGGGGCTATAGGTTGCTGAGAAGCTCCCCAGGAGCCAGCAGTGCCCTCAGGCAGCCCAGCAGGCAGCTGTGTGCTGGGCTGCAGCCAGAGGAGTGTGGGCAGCAGGGCAAGAGAGAGGATTCTGCCCCTCGGCTCTGCTCTGCTCAGACCCCACCTCCAATCCTGCCTCCAGTTCTGCTGTCCTCAGCAGAAGAAGGACAAAGAACTGCTGGTGGGAGTCCAGAGGAGGATACAAAGGGCTGGAGCACCTCTGCCATGAGGTCAGGCTGAGGGAGCTGGGGCTGTTCAGCCTGGAGAAGAGAAGGCTCCAGGGGGACCTCAGAGCTGCCTTGCAATAGCTGAAGGGATCCTGCAGGAAGGCTGCAGAGGGACTTTTGCTAAGGGTGTCTAGAGCCAGGCCAATTGGGAATGGTTTGAAGCTGAGGCAGAGCAGGGTCAGGCTGGAGCTGAGGAAGAAGTTCTTCAGCAGGAGGGTGGTGAGACTCTGGAACAAGCTGCCCAGGGAGGCTGTGGCTGCCTCCTGCCTGGGGGTGTTGAAGGCCAGGCTGGATGAGGCCTTGAGCAGCTGAGTCAAGTCGAGAGGTGTCCCTGGGCATGGCAGGGAGGTTGAAGGAGATGATTTTTGAGGTCCCTTCCAACCTGAGCCTTTCTTATTCTATGATTCTGATTCTATGATCATTGAGTCCAACCATTCTCTAACTCCACCAAGCCCTAATGTAGTTAGCTCTGTAGAAATCTCTTGGGACAGGTGAAAGCTCCAGGGATTTCAGTTGTGATAACAGAAGTGAAGCCTTTGCACCCTTCCCAAGCCAGCCTGGGAGATCCCATTGTCTAATTCCTGAAGTCTCTGAAGAAGGGATCAGGAGCTGGGGAAGCTAAGGGAGAAGATGGTGGTGCAGGGTTGGGCTTTATCATCTCAGGGTCAGCTCAGCTCTTTTGAGCTTGCTGTAGAAGAAAGCAAAATGATTGCCCTATATGAAAGGGTGTCTGAAATATGGTATCATATGGGTGTATGGTACCATATGGGGTGTATTAAGAAGAGTGTGTCCAGCAGATGGGGGGAGGTTCTCCTCCCCTTCTACTCTGCCCTGGGGAGACCTCATCTTGAGTACTGCATCCAGTTCTGGGCTCCCCAGTTCAGGAGGGACAGGGATCTGCTGGAGAGAGTCCAAGGGAGGGCTACAAGGATGATTAGGGGACTGGAGCACTGCCTGGTGAGGAGAGGCTGAGAGACCTGGGGGTGGTTAGTCTGGAGAAGAGAAGACTGAGAGGAGATTGAATAAATGTCTACAAATATCTGAGGGCTGGGGGTCAGGAGGGAGGGGCCAGGATCTGCTCACTTGCTCCCTCTGATAGGACAAGGATCAATGGATGTTAGCTGAAGCTCAGGAGGTTCCACCTCAACATGAGGAGGAACTTCTTCACTGTGAGGGTCACAGAGCCCTGGCACAGGCTGCCCAGAGAGGTTGTGGAGTCTCCTTCTCTGGAGACTTTCCAACCCCATCTGGATGTGTTCCTGTGTGACCTGTGCTGGATTCTATGGTCCTGCTCTGGCGGGGGGGTTGGACTTGATAATCTCTACTACTCCAACCCCTGACATCCTGTGATCCTGCCACATTCCTGGGCAGGGTGGTATGACCTTAGTGGCACAACCACTGAGTCTGTCCCTATCAAAGCCAAGCAGCCTTCCACTTTGGATTTTGTTATTTATTTTTTCCCCCCAGAGATAAATGTGGGGGCAACAGATGGTTCCTGACCAGTGCTGTGAGCTTTAAACACATCTTGTGGCTTCCAGCTGTGTTTTGCCCTGTGCTACAGTAGTAGGATTGTTGGACTGCTTGGCCTCTCTCCAGCACATGGCAGGGAGCTACCCGTGCAGGGCTTCACAATGGGGCCTCAAGCAGCCTCTTTGGTATTGGTTGGACGTAAGGTTAGGTCTAGTCTGCAGACAGCAGTGCCTCTTTTCTTGTCCCTGGAGCTGTTTAAAGAAAGATTGGATGTAGCACTTAGTGATGTGGTCTGGTCAATGTGGTGGTGTTAGGCCATAGGCTGGGCTTGGTGACCTCAGGGATCTAATCCAGCTTCAGTGATTGTGTGATTCTGTACTCATTACCTTCAAGGTAGGCGTAGACCACATGAAGCTTCTTGCAGCCATGACTGAAGTGTCAGTAGGATTATCTCCTGCCACATGGCTGGAGTGTTTGGAGAAAGACTCTTGTGGCTTTCTATGAAGCTTAAGAGCTTGGGGATAAACTTTTCTTGAACCTTACTGGGAAAGATCCCTTGCTGGGGTTGTTGTGGGTACCTCAATATAAGAGAAATGAGGAGGTGCTGGATCCAGTGCAGAGGAGGACAAGGAAGCTGTGAAGGGCCTGGAGAATAAATGTGATGGAGAGCAACTGAAGGAGCTGGGGGTGGTTAGTTTGGAGAAGAAGGCTGAGAGGACACCTCATTGCTGTCTACAGCTACCTGAAAGGAAGTTGTGAAGAGGTTGGTGCTAGTCTCTTCTCTCAGGGAATGAGTGACAGAACAAGAGGGAATGGCCTCAAGCTGTGCCTGGGTAGCTTTAGACTGGACGGTAGGAAACATTTTTTCACAACAAGAGTGGTCAGGAACTGAATGTTCTGGGCAGGGAGGTGGTTGAGTCCCCAAGCCTGGATGTGTTTCAAGGTGTTTTGGATGTGGTGCTTGGGGCTATGGTTTAGTGGTGAGCCTTGTAGAGTAGGGTTCTGGGTGGTCACTTTGGTGATCCTGAGGGTCTTTTCCAACCTAGATGTTTCTGTGATTCTGTGTTGCTGCTTACTGAGTACCCCATTGCCAAAGAATGCCTGGCTCTACCCTCCCTCAACTATTCCTAAAGCACAGGTCTATATCTCTGAGTATTTCATTGTTCTTGGTGGCCAAGGCCCAAAGCTGGGCTTGTCGAATCACAGAATCACAGAATGCTGGGTGGGTTGTAAGTGAGCTCTGGAGATCATCTACTCCAGGTCCCCCTCTGTTAAAGCAGGGTCAGGAAATCACTGAATGTTTGGGGTGGGAAAGAATCTCTGAAGATTGAGTCCAACCCTCCTGCCAGAGCAGGATCACCTAAAGCAGGTCACACAGTAACTGTTCCCGGCAGGCCTTGATAGTCTCCAGAGATGCAGGCTCCGCCACCTCTCTGGGCAGCCTGTTCCAGAGCTCTGCCACTCTCAAAGTTAAGAAGTTCTTCCTCATGTTTAGAAGGAACATCCTATACATAGAATACATAGAATAAACCAGGTTGGAAGAGACCTTCAAGATCATCGTGTCCAACCCATCAACCAATCCAGCACCACCCAAACAGCTAACCCATGGCACCAAGCACCCTGTCAAGTCTCCTCCTGAACACCTCCAGTGATGGTGACTCCACCACCTCCCCAGGCAGCCCATTCCAATGGGCAATCACTCTCTCTGTGTAGAACTTCTTCCTAACCTCCAGCCTAAAACTCCCCTGGTGCAGCCTGAGACTGTGTCCTCCTGTTCTGGTACTGCCTGCCTGGGAGAAGAGACCAACATCCGCCTGTCTACAACTTCCCTTCATGGAGTTGTAGAGAGCAATGTCCATTACCTCTTGCCTTGTCATCGGTGACCTCTAAGAAGAGCTTGGCACCCACAGCAGATTGCCCAGGGTTATGTCCAGGCAAATTTGGAATCTCCCCACAGAAGGAGACTCCACAACTGCTCTGGGCAATCTGCTCCAGTGCTCCAGCACCCTCACAGGAGAGAATCAGAGAATTGTCAGGGTTGGAAGGGACCTCAAGGATCAGCCAGTTCCATCCTCCCTGCCATGGGCAGGGACACCTCACACTACTGCAGGTTGCTCACAGCCACATCCAGCCTGGCCTTCAAAACCTCCAGGCATGAGGCTTCCACCACCTCCCTGGGCAACCTCTCACCACCCTCATGGGGAAGAGCTTCTTCCTAACATCCAATCTGATTCTTCCCATTTCTAGTTTTGTTCCATTCCCCCCCAGTCCTATCACTCCCTGACACCCTCAAAGGTCCCTCTCCAGCTTTCTTGTAGCCCCCTTCAGATACTGGAAGGCCAAAGAAGGTCTTCTCTGAGCCTTCTCTTCTCCAGACTGAATAGCCCCATCTCTCTCAATAGAGTCTTCATAGGAGAGGAACCTCCCTGCTTAGAGTTTGTGCCCATTGTCCATTTTTCTATCACTGGGCACCACTGAAAATAGTCTGGCCCAATGCTTTTGCCTCCCTATGTCCCTTTAGTTATTGAGAAGCATTGAGAAGGTGACCTCTGTCTGCTCTTTGCAGACCTGTTAAGAGTGAATAGCCTGGAGTTTCACCCGGGAGTTTGAAGACTAATAGCTTTGATGTGTCAGTTTAGTCAAGGAGAAAGCCCAAGGGCTTTAAGAAAAATACCTGTTTTGGGCTGATGTTGAGCTTTAAGAGAAATCACACTTAGATCACCATAAAAACCCAAGCCACCTGTTGCAGGCAGAGTGCTCTTGAGCTTGGGCCTGCTGAGCCAAGCTCCATATGCTTGGTTCAAACCTGTGGGTTGCTAGGTGGCAAAGTTACTTCTCCAGGATAGGGGAAAAAAGCCTTAAGCTGGGGGGGGGGGGGGGGGAGGGGAGGATGGTGGTGGTGGTGAAAAAAAACCATGAACAACTTGTTGAAAGCCAGAGCTAGACAAGATGTGTTTTCAGTCTTAAGGGATGCTGTGAAGCCAAACAGATTGAGGACCCAAGCGTGGGTTGGTGGTGTGAGGAAGGCATTTGCCTGAAGTCACTGGAATAGAAATGGGTGTGTGCTGTTTTGCTCCTGTCCCTGCTGCTGGAGGCAGGTGGTGGCAGCTGTTTTCAGAGAAAAGGGGAAAGTTTTAACAGGTTTTTATCAGTCAGCACAAAATGGAACCAAAAAAAGGAGAAAACGTGAAGCAGCTCAGAGGGGCTTGGCAGAAGATTGAACAGCACTGATGGTTAGGGAGGAATAACCCCACCCTACACCAGGACAGGTGAGGAGTTGACCTGCTGGGTCAAGACTTGGGAGTCTTGTTTGGACAACAGGGTGACCATGAGCCAGCAATGAGTTCTTGTGGCCAAAAAAAGCCAGTGGTATCTTGGGGTGCATCAAAATCAATGTGGCAAGCAGATTGGAGCAGCTCCTTCTCCACCTTTCCTCTACTCTGATGAGTCATCATCTGGAGTACTGTGTCCAGTTCTGGCCTCCCCAGTTCCAGAAGAACAGGAAACTGCTTAAGAGGGCACAGCAGAGGGCTGCAAAGTGGATTTGGGGATTAGAACATCTGTCTTGTGAAGAAAGGCTTGAGGGATATGGAGCTTTTTAGCCTAGAGAAGACCAGACCAAAGGGGAATTTCATTAATGCTTATCAATACTTCAAGAGTGCGTTTCAGGAGGATGGGGCCAGGCTTTTTGCAGGCTGGAGAGGTGAGCCCAAGCCATCCTCATGAAGTTCAAGAAGACCAAGGACAAGGTCCTGCAGCTGGGTCAGGGCAATCCCAGACACTGATACAGGCTGGGCAGGGACTGGCTTGAGAGCAGCCCTGAAGAAAAGGCCTTGGGGGTGCTGGGGGAGGAGAAGCTCAAAAGGAGCCAGCAGTGAGCACTCTTGATGCAGCCCAGAGAGCCAACCACAGCCTGGGCTGCAGCAAGAGAAGTGTGGCCAGCAGGGCCAGGGAGGGGATTCTGCCCCTCTGCTCCACTCTGCTGAGACCACACCTGGAGCACTGTGTCCAGTTCTGGAGCCTCTGTGCCAGGAAGGATCTGGAGGTGCTGGAAGGTGTCCAGAGCAGGGCCACGAGGAGGAGCAGAGGGCTGGAGCTGCTCTGCTATGGAGACAGACTGAGAGAGTTGGGGCTGTGCAGTCTGGAGAAGAGAAGCGGTGAGGAGAGTTTTTTTGTGGCCTTGCAGTATCTGCAGGGGGCTACAGGAAAGCTGGGGAGGGACTTTTGAGGGTGTCAGGGAGTGATAGGACTGGGGGGAATAGATCCAAGTTAGAGGAGGGGAGATTTAGATTAGGCATTACGAAGAAGTTCTTTCCCATGAGGGTGGTGAGAGACTGGCACAGGTTGCCCAGGGAGGTGGTAGAAGCCTCATGCCTAGAGGTTTTGAAGGCCAGGCTGGATGTGGCTGTGAGCAACCTGCTGTAGTGTGAGGTGTCCCTGCCCATGGCAGGGGGGTTGGAACTGGCTGATCCTTGAGGTCCCTTCCAACCCTGACAGTTCTATGATTCTATGACCTAAGGTATGAAGACTTTGCTAACTGAAGTCTCACAGGCTACTTGATAGCTTGTAATTTCTGTGCTGCTAGAAAGAGAAATGGTTGCTGTTGGAGAGCAGCATGACCCAAAACCTCGTCTTGCTGGAATGCGTGAAATTGCTTAGGGAGCTAAGCGCCGGCACAAAAGAGGGAGAAGATAAGAATTTACAAGGGTTTGGGCAACTCTGCCAGCTTGAGGGGTCTATGCTGGAAAAGATGTTTCCATCCTGACCAGCCACACTCTTTTGGAGTGTTTGTAAGTCAGCTGTAAAGCTCAGGCTATTTAAAAGCATGGCCAAGCCCTTAGTTCCTGTAATGGAAGCATCCACATAGAAGGTGAAAGAAAAGGGGAAATTCTAATTTCTCCTGCATCCTTTTTCCAAGTCACTTCTGAAAACATAGCAAGTGTTCAGAACTGGAATGGGTTGCCCAGGGAGGTGGCTGAGGCCCCATCCCTGGAGATATTCAGGGTGAGGCCCGCCAAGGATGTGGGTGACTTGATCTAGGGGAGGATGTCCCTGCTGACTGCAGAGGGGGTTGGACTGGATGACTTTTGGAGGTCCCTTGCAACCCAGACATTTTATGATTCTGTGAAGTGGTGGTCACTTTTCTCCAGGTCAGTGGGTTGTGCTTTCCCTGGCCAGGAGGCAGAGAGACCTCTCCAGAACTTCCATTTTGCGCATTGTCACAATCACAGAACTGTTTTGGGTTGGAAAAGACCTCGGAGATTATCCCACCATGAAGAGCATAGAAAGTGTCACAAGCATTTATCCACAGTGACAAGGCATCAGTGTTCCAGAATCACAGAATTGGTTGGCTGCAAGGGACCTTGAAGATCATCCAGTTCCAATCCCACCTCATCTTGGGCAGGGACACCTCCCACCAGCCCAGGTTGCTCAAGGCCTCATCCAACCTTGCTTTGAACACCTCCATGGAGGGAACGTCCACAACCTCCTTGGGCAACCTGTTCCAGTGTCTCCCTACCTTCACTGTAACAAATTTCATCCTAATTTCCAGTCTAAATCTCTCCTCTTCCAGCTTCAATCCATTCCCCCTCCTATCCTACCAAGCCCTTGTTAAAATTCTCTCCCCAGCTTTCTTGTAGGCCCCCTTCAGGTACTGGAATGTTCCCAGAGATTAGAAAATGTGTTTGGCTCAACAGCTTCTGGGTGAATGTTCTTTCTGTAAATGAAATCAGCTTGGAGAATGTGAATTCTGGCCATGTTGTAAGGGCTGATTTTGGATGCTGAGAGCTAGATGTGCCTCTGAGCTAAAATGGGGTTGTAAGCCTGGCTCACAGATAATGAGTGATAGAACAAGAGGGAATGGCCTCAAGCTGTGCCTGGGTAGCTTTAGACTGGACAGTAGGAAACATTTTTTCATGGCAGGAGTGGTCAGGCACTGGAATGTGCTGGGCAGGGAGGTGGTTGAGTCCCCAAGCCTGGATGTGTTTCAGGGTGGTTTCGGTGTGGTGCCTGGGGCTCTGGTTTAGGGGTGAACCTTGTAGAGTTCTCCTAGGATGTGGTGATCCTGGGGGTCTTTTCCAACCTGAATGTTCTGTGGTTCTGTGAAAACCATTGTCTCAGCTGGAGAGGGCAGGAAGAATATGCAAAGCTTGATTAATGTCTCAGGCTTGACATCCATGGTCTTAGAGGAGCCAGAGAAGATGATTAGTTTAACTCCATTTGGCTTTCGTGGGTGCAGGGACCAGAATGACTTTCATGAGTGAGACATCTTCTGTCTCATCCACCCCTGGGACTTGTTGATCATTTTCTCACTGACTCGAGGATGCATTTATGTATTTCTTCTGAATTTTCTTGGCTCTCAAGAGCTTCTAAACTAGATTTACATCATGGCTGAGCTGTGGTTTGACTGTACTGGACAAAGGTAAGGCACTGCTTCAGGTGCTGTTTCTCAGCTATTCCACTTGGTGCTTTTTCAAGGAAAGGGTCCCTAAATACTTTGATTTGATGGAGCTCCATGGTTGGTTTTCATCCTGGAAAAGAGTAGTTTCAGTAAGGCTTGGGCTGATAGAGATCTGGAAGATGTACTAATAATGCCAGAATTCAGGTCAGAGCAGAAAGTGCTTTCTTCCTGTTGTAACCCAGAAGGACTCTTACATAACTGTTCTTAAACCAGCTTAAGAGAGAGCTAAAATGGGAAAAAATAAACCCAAACCCCTAGTCAAGCATTGATGAGAGGGCTAATTCTAGTGGGAATCAAGAACAACCTGTTGGAGGTAATGGTCTGCTAGAGGTTGACAGGGACATTCAAGTGACTCAGGTTGGCCAGGAGCCAGATGGACCTCCTGTTACACACTAACTGGATGGTAACCTTGAGGTGAGGATACCTAAGGATGTAGATGTGGTCCTTCAGTGATACCAGGCCATAGAATCATGGAGCAGTTTGGATTACAAGGGCCCACCAATGGTCATCCAGACCAAGCCCTCTGCAGTCAGCAGGGACATGCTCCGCTAGATCAGGTTGTTCAGAGCATTGTCCAGCCTCACCACTGAACCATGTCCCTCAGCACCACATCTGCACAGCTTTTAAATCCATCCAGGGATGGGGACTCCAGCACTACCCTGGGCAGCCCTTGATGGCCCTTGTGGGGAAGAAATTTTTCCTAATGTCCAACCTAAACCTCCCCTGGAACAACTTGAGGCTGTCTCCTTTTATCCTACTGTTTGTCACTTAGGAGAAGAGTCTAATCTCCACTGTGCTCCAACCTCCTTTCAGGTAGTTGTAAAGAGTGAGAAGGTCTCTCCTCAGCCTCCTTTTCTCCAGGCTAAATGACTTCATTACCCTCAGCATCACAGAATCATAGAATGGTCTGGGTTGGAAGGGACCTCTGAGGGTCATCTAGTCCAACCCCTCCTGCAGTCATCCAGGGGCATCCTCAACTAGATCCTCAACAAGTAGTCCTTGTGTTTTCCTGCTGCACAGCCATCCAACATGACCTGGACAGGCTGAGAGCTGGGTGCAGGCAAACCTCATGAAGTTTAATATGTACAAGTGCAGGGTCCTACATCTAGGGAGGAATAACAACAGGCACCAAGATGGGGTAGAGGCTGCCCTGCTGGAGACCAGCTCCACGGAGAAAGACCTTGGAGTGCTGGTGGGCAGCAAGTTCTGCAGGGGACAGCAATGTGCCCTTGTGGCCAAGAGAGCCAATGGCATCCTGGGGTGCAGCAAGAGAAGTGTGGCCAGCAGGGCTAGGGAGGTTCTACTCCCCCTCTGCTCTGCCCTGTGAGACCACAGCTGCAATCCTGTGACCAGTTCTGGGCTCCCCAGTTCAAGAGAGACAGAGACCTGCTGGAGAGAGTCCAAGGGAGAGCCAGGAGGATGCTTAGGGGACTTGAGCATCTGCCCTGTGAAGAGAGACTGAGAGCCCTGGCGCTGTTTAGTGTGGAGAAGAGAAGGCTGAGAGGGGATCTGATCAAGGTCTCTCAGTCTCTGAGGGGTGGGTGTCCAGTGGAGGGGGCCAAGCTCTTTTGGGTGATGCACTGTAATAAGATGAGGACCAAAGGATGCAAAGTTGAACATAGGTTTCAGCTCAACCTGAGGAGAAACTTCTTTCCAGTGAGGGTGCCAGAGCCCTGGAGCAGGCTGCCCATGGAGGTTGTGGAGTGTCCTTCTCTGGAGACTTTCCAAAGCCATCTGGATGCCTTCCTGTGCAGACTACCCTGGGAGATGCTGCTCTGGCAGGGGGGCATTGGACTTGATCATATCTGGAGGTCCCTTCCAACCTCTCATATACTGTGATTCTGTGATCTTCCTATGACCATGAGTTAAGATTCTTCCTCCTTCTCTTCCTCACTACATTAATAGGTGCTCATTTCCCTCTACTTGCACCACCAGGAGCCAGCCTGCCTCTAACTTGCTGCCTAATTCCACCTTCCTCTCTCCTTCTCCAGTCTGACCCAGCTGAGAAATGCTCTCTGCATCCTTCCACTGCAGTCTCTCATATGACAAAGGGATGAATGTTCTCCTTTTAACTCTATTCTTCACTAGCTTGGAAGTTCCCATTTTGCTCAAGGCAACCCACACCCCCCCACCACCCCGCTCCAGTTCTACAACTTTAATTTTCTTGTCTTCCTTGGCCAGCTCTTTTCATGTAGAACTCAAAGCCTTCTGGTTTATCCAGTCTTGGATACTGCTGGCTTTGAACTCAGGTGTCCTCCTCCAGTGAACAGTGACTTATTTGTTTATCTATTTGAATATTGATTTGCCTTTGAGCTTTAGTAGGTAGGAAAGAATCATTCCAACAAAAGGAAAGGCATTGCTGACGGCCTTTCGCGTTTGAGTTGGGGTTCTTCTGTTGGTGTTTGTTTCTAGTGTTCAAGAGCAGACTGAGAGAGGATCTTCTGAATGCTAATCAATATCTGAAGGCTGGGGGTCAGGAGGATGGGGCCAGTCTCTTTCCAGTGGTGCCCAGAGATAGCACAAGGGGCAGCAATCACAAACTGGAACTCTGGAGGTTTCATCTGAACATGAAGGAAAACCTCTTTCCTGTGAGGGGCCCTGGAGCAAGCTGCCTGGAGAGGCAGTGGAGTCTCCTCCAAAGGCATTCCAAACCCACCTGGGCATTGTGATCCTGAGCAAACTGCTCTGAGTGACCCTGCTTCAGCAGGGAGGGTTGGATACCTCCCCCCATCCCCCCCCCCATCCCCATGCTGGGATTGTGTAATACTGAAATTTCTTGCTGAATTCACACTTGGAGAGATCCTCTTTTAGTCCTCTTTTGGGTCTTTGGTGCCTTCATTTAGTTGGATTTCTCCCTCTCCTCCCCCCCCCCCCCCCCCCCCCCAAATCTTTTCAGTGTGTTCAAGTGGGTGGCAGAAACTGCCTTGGCCATCTACTCTATAAGTTATTTAATGTGAGTTGTTCTTCATGTTTTACTATTGAACTAAACAATGTCCCAAGAGCAGAGAAAGTCTGGGCGCTTTGGGGCTTCTTTTACATCTTTGATCTTCCCACTTCCACCCTTTCATGTCTCCATCTTGGTCTACTCAGTAGTCTTTGACAGCTTGAACAAGTTGCCCAGGGAGGTGGTAGAAGCCTCACCCCTGGAGGCTTTTAAGGCCAGGCTGGGTGGGGCTCTGAGCAACCTGATGGGCAGAGTCCAACAGCATGAGATTGAACACATCCAAGTGCCGGGTTCTGCACACTGGCCACAGCAACCCCATGCAGTGCTACAGGCTGGGGTCAGAGTGGCTGGAGAGCGGCCAGGCAGAGAGGGACCTGGGGGTGCTGGTCGATGGTAGGCTGAACATGAGCCTGCAGTGTGCCCAGGCAGCCAAGAGGGCCAATGGCATCCTGGCCTGCAGCAGGAACAGTGTGGCCAGCAGGAGCAGGGAGGTCATTCTGCCCCTGTACACTGCACTGGTTAGGCCACACCTCGAGTCCTGTGTCCAGTTCTGGGCCCCTCAGTTTAGGAAGGAGGTTGAGTTGCTGGAAGGTGTCCAGAAAAGGGCAACAAAGCTGGTGAGGGGTTTGGAACACAGCCCTGTGAGGAGAGGCTGAGGGAGCTGGGGCTGCTTAGCCTGGAGAGGAGGAGGCTCAGGGGAGACCTTCTTGCTGTCTACAACTCCCTGCAGGGAGGTTGTAGCCAGGTGGGGGTTGGTCTCTTCTCCCAGGCAGCCAGCACCAGAACAAGAGGACACAGTCTCAGGCTGCACCAGGGGAGGTTTAGGCTGGATGTTAGGAAGAAGTTCTATACAGAAAGAGTGATTGCCCATTGGAATGGGCTGCCCAGGGAGGTGGGCACCATCACTGGAGGTGTTCAGGAGGAGACTTGACAGGGTGCTTGGTGCCATGGGTTAGTTGATTAAGTGGTGTTAGATGATAGGTTGGATGCAATGATCTTGAAGGTTTCTTCCAACCTGCCCTGCCCTGCCCTGCCCTGCCCTGCCCTGCCCTGCCCTGCCCTGCCCTGCCCTGCCCTGCCCTGCCCTGCCCTGCCTGCTGTCGTGTGAGGAGTCCCTGCCCAGGCAGGGAGGTTGGAACTGGATGATCTTTGAGGTCCCTTCCAACCCTGACAGTTCTATGGCTGCTGCTTCTCTTGGGTTGGAAGCTTCATTTGACCTTTTATTTTATTTTCTTTTCCCTTCATTTTCTTTTCTTTTTTTTCCCCTACCTGGTTCTTGGAGAGCTTGCTGCTGCATAACTGCTTTGTGGGTTGGAAGAGGTTGCTGCTCCAGGGCATTGTTGGTTGGGGAAGGGAGAGTGAAGAAGAGGAGCAGAGACACTTCTGCAATCACGTTGTGTTTTGTTAGGAAGATGAGCTGAAACCAAAGCTATTTTTAGCTCCTGGTGAGTGGGGGGGGGGGGGGGGGGGGGGGAGCTGCCTAAGCAAGCAGCAGCTTATCTCAATATTCTTATTGAGGCAGGGGCTCTAATCTGAATCGACTGAAGATGAAAACCTCAAGTGACTTACTGGAAGTGAAGTGAAGTAGGCTGAACTGAATTAAAAGCCATTTCATCCTGGAAATGCGCTGTGTGTGTTTTTGCAGCTGGCTTGCCCTTTCAAGTCAGTGATGCTAATTTGCCTGGGAAACCTCTTCATAAACCAACCCTGAGGGGTTGTGTCTGTGTGAGAGATAATATTGATTATAATAATAATAAAGCTTTTGTGTGGGAGTTCTGTGCTCCAGAAAGTCCTTCCTGGGATGTGGCTGCCTCTTTTTTAGGGCTGTATTCCAGATGTGTGAGGGGCCTGAGCCTAGAAAGATGCTTCTGTCTTATAGAATCAGTAAGGTTGGGAAAGAGTCTTGGTGAAGGATCTGGAGATAGGTGTGGTGAGGAGTGCCTGAGGGAACTGCAATTGTGTAGTCTGGAGAAGAAGAGGCTGAGGGGAGACCTTCTGGCACTCTGCAGCTCCCTGAAAAGAGGCCGGAGCCCGATGGGGGTTGATGTCTTCTCCCACATAACCAGCAATAAGACAAGAGGAATGGCCTTAAGTTGCACTAGAGGAGGTTTAGGTTTGACTTGATCATAGAATGGTAGAATTATTTGGGTTGGAAAAGGCCTTTAAGATCAAATCCAGCCATTGACCTAATGCTGCCATGGCCACTAAACCATGTCCTGAGGTGTCATGCCTACACACTTTTTGAAAACACCTCCAGGGATGGGGACTCCAGCAGCTCCCTGGGCAGCCTGTTCCAATCCCTGACCTCTCTGGCAGCAAAGAAATTTTAACTGATCTCCAACCTAACCCTCCCCTGGCACAATTTCAGGTAATTTTCTTTCATTCTAAGGAGAAGAGACCAACCCCAACCTGACTCCAAACTCCTTCCAAGGAGCTGTAGAGAGAAATGAGGTCTTTCCTCAGCATCCTCTTCTCCACACTAAACAACACTAGTCCCCTCAGCCCTGTTCTCCAGACCCTTCACCAGCTTTGTTGCCCTTCTCTGGACCTGTTCCAGCACCTCAAGATCTTTCTTGTCTTCAGAGCTAGCATAGCCTTATAGACTGATCTGTGTTTCTCTTGTTTCCTTGCTGCTTGTGTAGGGCTGTAAGGCTGGCTCATGAGAACAGACTAGACTAGACCAGACCAGGTTGGAAGAGACCTTCAAGATGATTGTGTCCAACCTATCATCCAACACCACCCAAACAACTAACCCATGGCACCAAGCACCCTGTCAAGTCTCCTCCTGAACACCTCCAGTGATGGTGACTCCACCACCTCCCCGGGCAGCCCATTCCAATGGGCAATCACTCTCTCTGTGTAGAACTTCTTCCTCACCTCCAGCCTAAACCTCCCCTGGCGCAGCCTGAGACTGTGTCCTCTTGTTCTGGTGCTGATTGCCTGGGTAGGTGTGCAGGAGGCCTTTTTTAATTTTATTTTTCCTTGTCTGGTGCTCAAAGGTCTGCCTTGAGGAGTGTCCTTCTCTTTCTGGTGACATCTATGTCTTTCTAGGTAGGAATGAACACCTTTTCCCCATGAAAGTCTGACCTGTATGTTTTCTTCTCACTACTGCAGTATCACAGAACTGCTTCAGAAAAAAATAATTGAGTTTTCAACCTCCCCTCTTCCTGAGAAGAAAAAGCTTCATGTTTTACAGGGAGGGGGAGAGAAATTCTGGTGCTGTTGGATCCTGGCCTCTGGCCTCCTGTAGGACTTGCTGCTTGGCTGCTCCAGATGTTTGGATAAGCTGCTCTGGGCTGGAAGCAATTCCCACCCAACTCT
Organism: Melanerpes formicivorus; assembly: GCF_026170545.1. Taxonomy (NCBI): domain Eukaryota; kingdom Metazoa; phylum Chordata; class Aves; order Piciformes; family Picidae; genus Melanerpes; species Melanerpes formicivorus. The sequence goes on along the minus strand of NW_027142353.1, from coordinate 31,244,687 downwards.
ATAGATATGTATTTAATAGACCCCTTGGGGTGAAGATCATGTTTCCTGCAGCATGAGGTTGAGGATTATAATGGGCTGCCCAGGGAGGTGGTGGAGTCACCATCACTGGAGGTGTTTAGGAAGAGACTGGATGGGGTGCTTGGTGCCATGGTTTAGTTGATGAGATGGTGTTGGGTGATAGGTTGGAGTCGATGAACTCAAAGGTATCTTCCAACCTAATTTATTCTGTTCTATTCTATTCTATCCTATTCTATTCTATTCTATTTGCAACTATCTAAATGGACATCAGGGCTTTGAGGCATAGCAGATGGAGAGCTTTGTGCTAGCATCCCCAGCCCCCAAGGGCTGCACAAACCTGTCTGTGGTTTGTCCTGGATCTCTTTGCCTGACCTACATCAATCATCTGATGGCTGGAAATGAGGAGTGGACAAGATGTAGTAATGGCTGCAAGGATGGAATTTCTCCCTGGACTCAGTACTGGTGAGGCCACACATTGAGTATTTGGTTTAATTTTGGGCTTCTTACTCCAAGAAGGACATGAAGGGGCTAGAGGCTGTCCAAAGAGCAATAAAGCTGGTGATGGGTCTGGAGAGCAGGTCTTGTGAAGAGCAGCTGAGGGAACTAGGTTTGCTTAGCCTGGTGAAGAGGAGGCTGGGGGGAGACCACCTTGCTCTCGACAGTTCCCTGAAGGGAGGCTGGAGCCAGGTGTGGAACAGTGTTTTCAGCCAAGGAACATGTGATAGCACCAAAGAAAATGGCCTCCAGTTGCACTAGGGGAGGTTTAGGTTGGACATTGCAACCAACTTGTTCCCCAGAAGGGCTGTCAAGGCCTGGACCAAGCTGCCCAGGGCAGTGATGGAGTCCCAATCTCTGGAAGGAATAAAAATCTGTGGAGATGTGGTGCTGAGGAACATGACCTGGCAGTCTGTGGTTAGCAGCTGGAATTGATCATAAAGGTCTCTTCCAACTAAAATGATTCTATGGTGGGCAGCAATGATCAGCATTTCACAAGTGACAGTGTTCTCCTATTCTTCATGGTTTACTGACTGCCCAAATAATTCCTGTTTAGCTCTAGGTAGGGTTTCACTGGAGGTTGGCTTGAGAGAAGTCTTGCTCTGAAGGCAGTTACATTCTAATCACAACTATCTGGAATATGTCAATTTGCTCATCACTGATCACAGGATGTTAGGGGGCTGGAAGGGACCTCTGGAGATCTTCAGGTCCAACCCCCTGCCAGAGCAGGACCATAGAATCCAGCACAGGTCACACAGGAACACATCCAGATGGGTCTTGAAAGTCTCCAGAGAAGGAGACTCCACAACCTCCCTGGGCAGTCTGTTACAGTGCTCTGTGACCCTCACAGTGAAGAAGTTCCTCCTCATCTTGAGCTGGAACCTCCTGTGCTGTAGTTTATATCCATTGCTCCTTGTGTGCCAGTGAGAAAAGACTGTCCCTTCCTTCTTGACCCCCAACCCTCCGAGATTTATATACATTTATTCAATTCCCTCTCAGTCTTCTCTCCAGACTAAACAGCCCCAGGCCTCTCACCTTCTCCTCACCAGGCAGTGCTCCAGTCCCTTCAGCATCCTCATAGCCCTTTGTTGGACTCTCTCCAGCAGATCCTTGTCCCTCTTGAACTGGGGAGCCCAGAATTGGTTCCTACAGGAACACTGCAGAGGGATTTTTCCTAAGGGTGTCTAGAGCCAGGCCAAGGGGGAATGGTTGGAAGCTGAGGCAGAGCAGGGTCAGACTGGAGCTGAGGAAGAAGCTCTCCAGTATGAGGGTGGTGAGACTCTGGAACAGGCTGCCCAGGGAGGCTGTGGATGCTTCCTCCCTGGGATTATTCAAGGCCAGTTTGGATGAGACCTTGAACAGCTGAATCTAGTTCAGAGGTGTCCCTGCCCATGGCAAGGAGGCTGGACTAGATCCCTAAGGTCCCTTCCAACCTAAGCCATTCAATGATATTGTGCTGAGTGCTGGTGCCATTGGTAACTGTCTAGCAGAGTGTCCCTGATGCTGGGGCTGGCAGCGGAATGGAGTGGGTTAGTGCTCATTGTATTAAAAGCCCTCAAAAATGATTGAAAGCACTTTGACTAATAGCTCTTGGATTTGCATCAGCAAATGAGTTTATGAATCCCTCCTGACTGGCCCTTTCCATAAGGAAAACAAGATAGTGGTTGATGTAAGTGGCAGATGGAGTTTTGTGTTGGTTTGTTTTGATTAGAAGAGGACTCTCCAGCCACGGGCTGGAAATGACTCTCAATCTCCTCTCTCAACCTTAGAAGTCATCCTGTGGATGGAGGGGTGGCTTCCTTCCTGACTTCACCCCCTTCCCTGGATGTGTCACCTCAAAGGTCAGGCTCAGAATGACCTTGAGCAGCATTTTGGCAAGCAAAGAGTGTTTGACAATGTGGTAACCTCTTGCCAAGGCAATGGAGAAAATTTCCTTTCTCCTGAAAGATTTATGGCTGCTGCAAGCAGAGTGAAAAAAAACAACCCTCTTTGTCCTCATTCATGTCTTCCTAAGATCGACTCCTAGTAGCAAAGACAATATTTACCTGAGGCTGAGTAGCTGTGTGATGGGGTGGTTGTAACCTGTCTGCATGAGGCAACAGCTCCCATCCTTTGTTCCTGTCACGCACGTTCATGCTCTTGTGTTCCCTGAGGACTTTGCTAGTTGCCCCCTCATGCCTGTCTCATGAAGATCAGTTCCCAGTCCTGTTGCACCCATCTCTTAATCCAGACCAGCTTGGCTTGTTGAACTCTCCTGGGCTTCATCAATCAGCTCATCAGAGAATTGTTTTGGTTGGAAAAAGACCTTCAGGATGATTGAGTCCAACCATTCTCTAACTCCAACAAGGCTGGTGGTAAACCATATGCTTCAGCACCACATCTCTGCCTCTTTTAAACACCTCTAGGGGTGGGGTGGGGATTCAACCACCACTCTGGGGAGTTTGTTTCAGTGTTTGAGAACCCTTCCAGTGAAGATGTTTCTTCTGATATCCAACCTAAACCTCCCCTGGTGCAACTTCAGGCCATTTCCTCTTGTCTTATCCCGTGTTCCTTGGGAGGAGAGACCAACAGACCAACATCCACCTGGCTCTAAACCTGTTGTTGCAGAGCAATGAGGTCTCCCCTCAGCCTCCTTTTCTCCAGGCTGAACAACTCCCTCAGCTGCTCCTCACCAGCCCTGTTCTTCAGGCCCTTCCCCAGCTTCACTGCCCTTCTCTGAACATGCTCCAGCACCTTGATATCCTTCTTTAGTGAAGGCCCCAAAACAACCCAGAACTCAAGGTATGGCCTCACCCGTGCTGAGTACAAGGGGGCAATCACTTCCCTGGTCCTGCTGGCCACACTGTTCCTGTTCCATGTCAGGATGCTCTTGGACTTCATGGCCATCTTGGGCACACATTGGAAAAGATTAAAAAGCCATATTTGAGTGTTCCATCCCAAAGTGAATAGCTGTGAGGCCTTTCTAGCGTCAGATGGTCTGTCTTGATTGCTCCAAAGCTGCAATGAGAAGGAAACATAAAGTGCTAGGGCCAGAAGTTCTCCAAAATCACAGAATTGACAGGGTTGGAAGGGAGCTCAGGGATCTTCTAGTTCCAACCCCCTGCCATGGGCAGGGACACTTTCCACTAAATGAGGTTGCTCAGAGCCACTTCCAGGGATGAGGCTTCCACCACCTCTCTGGGTAATCTGTTCCAGTGTCTCACCACCCTCATGGGGGAGAGCTCCTTCCTAATGTCTAATCTAAATCTCCCCTCCACTAGCTTGGACCCATTTCCCCCTAGTCCTATCACTTCCTGACACCCTAAAAAGTCCCTCCCCAGCTTTCCTGTACCCCCTTTGAGATACTGGAAGGCCACAAGAAGGTATCCTCAGAGCTTTCTCTTCTCCAGACTGCATAACCCCAACTCCCTCAGTCTGTCCTCACAGCAGAGCAGCTCCAGCCCTCTGCTCATCCTCGTGGCCCTTTTCTGGACACCTTCCAGCACCTCCAGGTCCTTCTTGTAATAAGAGCTCCAGAATTGGACACAGTGCCCCAGGTGTGGTCTCACCAGAGTGGAGCAGAGGGGGAGACTCCCCCTCCTCAACCTACTGGCCACACTTCCCTTGGTGCAGCCCAGGAGACAGAGTTGACTTCTCAGTGTTTCACGTCCCCAGATCCTGTTTTGATTGTTTTGGCCACAGCACATCTACTGTGCTTGTAGTGGGAAGGAGTTTTCTGTGTGATAAGAGTTTGATCCAATTTATGTGCCCTCAGTGGAGGAAGCCAAAACAGTATCTGGCTTGTAGAACAAGGCAGCTACAGAGGAGCAGCTAACCACCACGGGGCAGTGACTGTTTGCTTTGGACCTGGAAGCAGAAATGAGATCTTGGAGGTTGTGGAGGGAACAGGGCTTGTGCGTGCTGCTGGGCTTGGGGAGGGCATTTTTGGTCCGGGGCAGAATGGGAGTCAAGAGCTGCTCTGCTGCTGAAGAGCATGTTTTGAAGAGCAGCTGTATGGAAGGAATCAATCATAGGAAATACAGAGCTTGGAATCCATTTAACTAGGACTTTCTGCCTCCCATTAAGCCAGAGACACTCATGCTTAATTCTCTGGGTAGCAGTTGCACAGCAGACACACAGAGCAGTGATTTTTGAGTCAATCTTGCTGGCTTGGTTTGGGGGTTGGTTTTAGTATTTATTCTTCTGTTTTTGTTACTGTAGTTTTGATTACTTTATTTTTATCATTTTATCTATTATTTTATTCTATTGCTTATTATTTTATTTTTTATTATTTTATTTCCCCCCCTTTCCTTTCCCCTTCCCCCCCACTTCCTTTCCCCTTCCCCCCCACTTCCTTTCCCCTTCCCCCCCCCCTTTCCTTTCCCCTTCCCCCCCCCCTTTCCTTTCCCCTTCCCCCCCCCCCTTTCCTTTCCCCTTCCCCCCCCCCCCCTTTCCTTTCCCCTTCCCCCCCTTTCCTTTCTTGTTTCAGTTAAAGGCTGTGCAGTGGGTGTGGAGGCCTTTTGCTCCCTCTCAGCCGAGCGCTGCTCACATGCTTCATGCAGTTCTCTCCTCTTCCTGCTGGCACAAACCACACAAGCTGCACCAGGGGAGGTTTAGGTTGGACAGGAGGGGAAAAATTCCTTCACTGAAAGACTGTCAAGGCCTAGAGCAGGCTGCCTGGGGGAAGTGGTGGAGTCACCATCTTTGGAAGGATTGAAAAGGCTAGCAGGGGCAGTGCTGATGAGGGACATGGTTTAGTGGTGCAATTGGTTCATGGCTGGACTTGATCTTAAAGGATTTCTCCAACCTAAATTAAGGCAGTGGAACATTTTCCTCACAAGGAGAGCCTGAGGGAGCTGAGGGCTCTGTGGCCTGGAGGAGCCTGAGGGGTGACCTCATTGCTGTTGACAAAGATGTGTAGGATGAGTGCCAAGAGGCTGGAGCCAGGCTCTGCTGGGTGATGCCCAATGCCAGCACAAGAGGCAGTGGTGGAAGTTGAGGCATAGGAAGTTCCATGGAAACAGGAGGAAAAGTTTTTGTTGTGAGGGTGACAGAGCCCTGGCAGAGGCTGCCCAAGGGACTTGTGGACTCTCCTTGCCTGGAGGTATTCAGAACAGACCTGGATGTGTTCCTGTGTGATCTGCTCTAGGAGCTCCTGCTCTGGCAGGGGGGTTGGACTTGGATGAGCTTTGGAGGTCCCTTCCAGCCCCTAACATTCTGTGATTCTGGGAAGTGATTGCATGCAGTTTTAAGCAGTGCAGCAGGGAACATGTCTTAGGGAAAGCAGATGGACAAGCCCTCTGCAGCAGCATGTTGGACAAGCTTCTGGATAGCTGCTCACACTTTCTAGAGCAAATTAAAACTCTCCCTTAGAGGGTCAGCTAATGCAGTTCCTGTTTGATTATGGTGAGCTCTTCATGGCTGTGCTATGAGAAGGGTAATGTTGGGGGGGGGGGAGGGCAGGGGGAGGAGTAAAGCTTGTCTGGGAAGGAAACTGCTTGTCAGGGGGTGTGTGCTCCAAACCAGCTCTGTTTCCACTTAATTCTTCAGCAAAAACACATGCTGGAAATGGATAAGGCTTGATGGAAACTTCTACTGTGTAGCTTGGTGGAGATTAAAAAGCTCTGGGAGTCCATGGAGAAGAAAAATATTATACAGTCTTTATAATTCCTTAAAGATTTTCATTTTAATTCCTTCTCTGTGCTTGAGCCACTTCAGGCTTTTCTCCAGCACCTTGCAGTGCTGTCCTACATCACAGTATCACTGCACAGTAGAGGTTGGAAGGGACCTCCAGAGACCATACAGTCCAACCCCCCTGCCAGAGCAGCATCACCCAGGGTAGTCTGCACAGGAAGGCATCCAGGTGGCTTTGGAAAGTCTCCAGAGAAGGAGACTCCACAACCTCTCTGGGCAGCCTGCTCCAGGGCTCTGGCACCCTCACTGGAAAGAAGTTTCTCCTCAGGTTGAGCTGAAATCTACATTCAAGCTTACACACCACTTAAAAGAACTTGGCCCCTTCCACTTGATAGCCACGCCTCAGAGATTGATAGGCATTGATCAGATCCCCTCTCAGTCTTCTCTTCACACTAAACAGCCCCAGGGCTCTCAGTCTCTCTTCACAGGGTAGATGCTGAAGTCCCCTAAGCATCCTCCTGGCTCTCTATTGGACTCTCTCTGTCTCTCTTGAACTGGGGAGCCCCAGACAGGATGCAGGATGGCAGCTGTGGTCTCAGCAGGGCAAAGCAGAGGGGCAGAAGAGTCTCCCTAGCCTTGCTGGCCACACTTCTCTTGCTGCACCCCAGGATGCCATTGGCTCTCTGCTCTGGCCCTGCTCCAACAGGTCCCTGCCTGTGCTGTGCTGAGGCTTCCAGAGCTGCCCCAGCACTGCAGGTGGGGTTTGAGCAGAGCACAGCAGAGGGGCAGAATCCCCTCCCTGACCCTGCTGCCCACACTGCTGGGGATCAGCCCAGCACAGGGCTGGCTCTGGGCTGGCAGTGCTCAGTGCTGGCTCATCTCCAGCTTTTCTCCCCTAAGCACTCTCAAGTCCCTCTCCCCAGGGCTGCTTTCCAGCCCTTCACTGCCCAGGGTGAATGAAACATCTGAAATACTGCTTGAACAGAGGACAACCAGCAAAGTGCTGAGGATCTCTTCTGAAGACTTCAGAGCCCTCATTTTGAGAGCAGCACTGAGATGTCCTCATCACACTTAGCCTTTAAGCCATCAGCACCTCTTTTGCTGCCTGACTTTCAAACTTATCTTTCTGAAGGACATAAGACAGTGCTGTGATCTTTTTATTTGGTCCTCTTGGATGTCTCTAAGCAGCTCCTTCAAAGCACTACTGGCAGGGCCCTTGCAGGGAGTCTAGTTGGTTTAGTTTGGTTTTTTTAGATAGTAAAACTGAAACTTGGCATCTGCTCAAGTCCAGTGGTTTTGTGGCAGTTTCTGGCTTGGAGTGTTGGCTCAGTAGGGTTGGAGTATCCCCTCCCTGTGTAAAGATCACACAGCAGTTGTGCTGCTGTATCTTTTCATATCAAAGTGTTTGCATTTCTAATCGTGGTCAGTGACCCTGATCCAGCACTGAGGCTGTTCTCAGCTAGAAAGCACTGTCTGAAGGAAATGTGCTGGTAGGACTCAAGGACTAACTCCTTGGCATGGAAATTCAGAGTAGAATCATTAAGATGGAAAGGACTTCAAAGTTCATCAAGTCCAACTGTCTACCCAACACTACCATGCCCACTAAACCATGTCCTGAAGCACTTTTAACACCTCCAGGGATGGTGACTCTACCAAGAAGACCAATGGCATCCTGTGGAAGCCTCATGCCTGGAGGTTTTTAAGGCCAGGCTGGATGTGGCTCTGAGCAACCTGATATAATGTGAGGTGTTCCTGCCCACGGTAGGGGATTGGAACTGGATGATCCTTGAGGTCCCTTCCAGCCCTGACAGTTCTATGATTCTAATCTGGTCTCTGCTGCATTAGCCTGCTCTCAGAGCTGGTGTCCTTTAGATAGTCAACCATTAAACTCCAAAGTGAGCATTGTGTACTCGATGGACCTTTCCCACTAGGAACCTTGGGAGATGTTTGGGGTGGTTATATTGAGGGAAGACAGATGAAAATAGAAAACTGAACAGGGCTGCATCCAAAGCAGTGAGAGCAGCAGGATGAGGGAGGTGAATCTGCCCCTCTGCTCTGGTGAGACCCCACCTGGATCACTGCATCCAGTTCTGGAGCCCCCAGCATAAGAGGAACAGGCAACTGCTGGACCAGGTCCAGAGGAGGCCATGAAAATAGAATAGAATAAAATAGAATAGAATAGAATAGACCAGACCAGACCAGACCAGGTTGGAAGAGACCTTCATGATCAGAGGGCTGGAGAACTTCCCTTATGGGGACAGGCTGAGAGAGTTGGGGCTGTTCAGCTTGGAGAAGAGAAGCTCCAGGACATTAGATCAGCCTTCCAGTACCTGAAGTGGGCTATGGGAGAGCTGGGAGGGCCTTTTGACAAGGGCTGGTGGTGACAGGACAAGGGGCAATGAATTGAAGGTGGAACAGGGGAGATTGGATATCAGGAAGAAATTCTTGACACTGAGGGTGGTTAGACACTGGAACAGGTTGCCCGGGGAGGCTGTGGATGTCCCCTCCCTGGAGCTGTTCAAGGCCAGGCTGGTTGAGACCTTGAGCAACCTGGGTTGGTGGAAGGTGTCCCTGCCCATGGCGGGGGGGTTGGAACTGGATGTCCCTTGAGACATCCCTTGAGGGATGTCCCTTCCAACCTAAACCATTCTCTGTGTCTATGAATCTTCTTTACCACCTGTGTTTCATAATCAGATGTGATTTTACTCTCCTTTGTGTTGAAGTCTTTTGTCTACACAGCCTATTTGTGTGACTCTGGAGCTGTCTGAGCAAGACAGCATCCCAGGTAAGCACGTGGAGTGTCCTTATGATCCAGGTTCCACAGAATAACTATGGTTGGCAAAGACCTTTAAGGTTATCAGGTCCAATTGTTATCTAATTCTACTGGGGCTACTACTGTACCAAATGACAGGACAAGGGGCACTGGGCGCAAGTTGAGGCATAGGAAGCTCCATGGAAGCAGGAGGAAAAATGTTTTCCCTGTGAGGGTGACAAAACACTGGAACAGGCTGCCCAGGGGGGTTGTGGAGTCTTTCTCTCTGGAGATATTAAAAGTCTACCTGGATGTACTCCTGTGTGATCTGCTCTAGGTGATGCTGCTCTGGCAGGGAGGTTGGACTGGATGATCTCTTGAGGCCCCTTCCAGCCCCTAACATTCTGTGATTCTGTGATATCCTTGAGCACCATATCCAGACTGTTTTTAAATACAGCCAGGGGTGGCAGTTCAAGCTCTTCCCTTTTGCTGCTGGATTTCTGACTTCTGAGCATGAAGCAGAGACTCATTTGAACTGGCAGCACTGGATTCCTCTCAACAGTCACTTGGAAAACAGATGGGCACAGCTCATGGGGTTCCTTGCATCTATTCATAGAATGGTCTGGGGTGGAAGGGACCTCCAAAGGTCATCCAGTCCAACCCCCTCTGCACTCAGCAGGGACATCCTCAACTAGCTCAGGTTGCCCAGGGCCCTGTCCAGCCTCACCTTGAATATCTCTAGGGATGGGGCCTCAACTGCCTCCCTGGGCAACCTGTTCCAGTGTTCCACCACCCTCATGGTAAAGAACTTGTTCTTAATATGCAATCTAAATCTATTCTGTTTGCCAGCTCTCATCTGTTATCAGCTAGGTTTCCATTTCTGAGTCTTTCTCCAAGGAAAATCAGAACTGACCATGGACTGGATTGTTTGTGACTTGTCCATCTCTTAGTTGTCTTCACTAAGACAAAGGAAGTAAGTTAATCTTTCTCTTGGAGATCATAGTTGGCACCTGGGTTTATTGCAGAACCTTATTCCTGCTATATTTTGGGAACATACAGATGAATATTGGATATTTTTAAAGGTATAAGTTGATGTAAAAGGGGGAGTTCTCTTACCAGGCTTTGCATGATGTGACCTCCTTGAGGGCATGATTGTAGGAAAGGACTCTTCTATGACGTGCCAGTGAAGGTACAACCTGAAGTCAGGCAGTGTGATCACCACCACTGTCATCACAGAGAAAAATGCTGGACATGAGCAGGCAGTGTGAGCTTGCAGCACAGAAGGCCAAGGGCAGCCTGGGCTGCAGCCAAAGCAGCACTGGCAGCAGAGCCAGAGAGGTGATTCTGCCACTTTGCTCTGCTCTGGGGAGACCTCCCCTGGAGTGCTGTGTGCAGGTCTGGAGCCCTCAGCACAGGAAGGACCTGGAGCTGCTGGAGCAGGTCCAGAGGAGGGCTAGGGAAATGCTCAGGGGGTTGGAGCAGCTCTGCTGTGAGGCCAGGCTGAGGGAGCTGGGGGTGTTCAGCCTGGAGAAGAGAAGGCTCCAGGGAGACCTAATAGCAGCCTGCCAGTACCTGAAGGAGGCTACAAGAAGGCTGCAGAGAGACTGTTTGCAGAGGCCTGCAGTGACAGGACAAGAGGCAATGGCTTCAAACTGGAGCAGAGCAGATTCAGATTGGATGTGAGGAGCATATTCTGCACCATGAGGGTGGTGGAACACTGGAACAGGTTGCCCAGGGAGGTGGTTGAGGCCCCATGCCTGGAGATATTCAAGATGAGGCTGGACAGGCTGCCCAGAGAGAGTGTTGAGGCTCCTTCTCTTTGAAGATCCACCTGGATGCATTCCTGTGTGACCTGTGCTAGATTCTATGTTTCCTGCTCTGGCAGGGGAGAGAGGGAGGTGGGTGTGTGTGGCCCTGAAGATCTCCAGAGGTCCCTTCCAATCCCTAACATCCTGGGATTCTGTGATTCCTACCAAGTTTCTCTCTAATCCTACAAGGAGATTTAAAGCCAAGCTGGAGATGCATGGGGGGAGGGTAGGAAGCAATAAAATCAAAGCTGCTGGGAGGAGGAGATGGTGAATGGAGATTGTGTCCTGACACCTCTGTGCTGACATCAAGGTGGATTAGGGATGTGCTGAAGAGATCCAGTGTGACCTGTGCTGGATTCTATGGTCCTGCTCTGGCAGGGTGGTTGGACTCAATGATCTCCAGAGGTCCCTTCCAACCCCTAACATCCTGTGAAAGCAGAGGCTGCTTTTAGTTCCTGCTCTGCATGAACATTGTACAGGTTTTTCTGGTGTCCTATTCTGTTTCTTCAACCCTGTTAAAACACTGGCCACCCTCATGCCCTCAGCTTGTGGAGAACATGGAGAAGCTGGATTGCAGGGGGTGTTTGTGCCTTAACCATGCTTATTTATTTAGGGAGATTAAAGTCCAAGGGTGTTGTTTTGTGATTTATGTTCTTTTTCTTTCCTCCTGTAATCCCTTTGAAGTGTTTATCTTTTGAAGTCTGATTTTTTTCATTAACTGGAAGTGTTCCACCCCCAAACTACACACTGCTGTAGTTTCAAAGCATTAATTTCTCATATATATATATATGAGAATAAATAACAGGCTGGACCCACAGGGGCTACACATCAGCCAGATCCTGACTGATGTAGGTCATCAGGCAACCAGCACCAGAACAAGGGGACACAGTCTCAAGCTGCACCAGGGCAGGTTTAGACTCGAGGTGAGGAGGAAGTCTTTCACCAAGCGAGTCGTTCATCATTGGGATATGTTGCCCGGGGAGGTGGTGGAGTCAGCATCCCTGGAGGTGTTCAAGAGGAGATTGGATTGCTGTCTAAGCTGTCAGCTCGTGGCTTGGACCGCTACACTTTGTGTGGGTTAGGAACTGGCTGGAGGGCCGAGCCCAGAGAGTGGTGGTGAATGGTGCCACATCCAGCTGGCGGACAGTCACCAATGGCATCCCCCAGGGATCAGTGCTGGGCCCCATCCTCTTTAACATCTTCACTGATGATCTGGATGAGGGGGTAGAGTCAGTCATCAGCAAGTTTGCAGATGTCACCAAGTTAGGAGCAGATGTTAGTCAGTTAGAGGGTGGAAGGGCTCTGCAGAGGGACCTCGACCGACTGGACAGATGGGCAGAGTCCAACAGGATGGCATTCAACAAGTCCAAGTGCCAGGTGCTGCACTTTGGCCATGGCAATCCCATGCAGTGCTATAGGCTGGGGTCAGAGTGGCTGGAGAGCTGCCAAACAGAGAGGGACCTGGGGGTGCTGATTGACAGCTGCCTGAATATGAGCCAGCAGTGTGCCCAGGTGGCCAAGAGGGCCAATGGCATCCTGGCCTGCATCAGGAATAGTGTGGCCAGCAGGAGCAGGGAAGTCATTGTGCCCCTGTACTCTGCACTGGTTAGGCCACACCTTGAGTCCTTTGTCCAGTTCTGGGCCCCTCGGTTTAGGAAGGATGTTGACTTGCTGGAACATGTCCAGAGAAGGGCAATAAAGCTGCTGAGGGGTTTGGAACACAAACCCTATGAGGAGAGGCTGAGGGAGCTGGGATTGTTCAGCCTGGGGAAGAGGAGGCTCAGGGGTGACCTCATTGCCCTCTACAACTACCTGAGGGGTGGTTGTCGCCAGGAAGGGGTTGGTCTCTTCTCCCAGGCAACCAGCACCAGAACAAGGGGACACAGTCTCAAGCTGCACCAGGGGAGGTTTAGACTCGAGGTGAGGAGGAAATTCTTCACTGAGCGAGTCGTTCATCATTGGGATGTGCTGCCCAGGGAGGTGGTGGAGTCAACATCCCTGGAGGCGTTCAAGAGGGGATTGGATGTGACACTTGGTGCCATGGTCTAGTCATGGGGTCTGTGTTGATAGGTTGGACTCGATGATCCTCGAGGTCCTTTCCAACCTAAGTTATACTGTGATACTGGATGTGGCACTTGGTGCCATGGTCTAGTCATGAGGTCTGTGGTGACAGGTTGGACTCGATGATCCTCGAGGTCTCTCACAGTTATACTGTGATACTGTGATCACTTGGCACTTTGTGAATCGAAAGGGCTCTGCGGGGTGTCTCCTGGCATTAGGGTGTAGGCATGGAGTTTAGGCATCACCAGGCATCAGGGAGAGAGTGATGTTGTTCTTATGAGGTGAAAGAGTTCGCAGAATAGTAGGGGCTGGAAGGGACCTCAGAAGATCCTCCAGTCCAACCTCCGTGCCAGAGTAGGAGCAGCCAGCGCAGGTCACATAGGAGCTCATCCAGGCAGGTTTGGAAAGTCTCCAGAGAAGGAGACTGCACAACCGCTCTGGTCAGCCTGCTTGTACCCATTCTTCCTTGTCCTGTCACTGGGGCAGCACTGTAAAGTCTGGTGCCTTCATCCTGCACCTCTGTAAAGACTCTGGTGCCTTCATCCTGCACCTCAGATATTGATAGACATTGATCAGATGCCCTCTCATCCTTCCCTTCCCCAGACTAAGCCCCAAGTCCCTCGGTCTTTCCTGATAGCAGAGATGTTCATGTCCCCTAGTCATCCTTGCAGCTCTCCATTAGACTCTCTCCAGCAGATCCCTGTCTCTCTTGAACTGGGAAGCCCCAAACTGGACACAGTATTGCAGGTGTTCAGTGTTATCAGTATCAAACTGGATGTTTGTAGCCTGGGAGAAGCGGGTGGGAGACCTCTAATCCAACCCAATTTCCAGAAGAGAGAATAATCAATTACAATATGTTGGAAAGAATAACTCCATTGGGTCAGGAAGAGGTCTGCTGCAGCTGGAGTGTGGGGGTATGCTGTGTCATTGCAATCGTAGAATGGTCTGGGTTAGAAGGGACCTCCAAAGCTCATCCAGTCCAACCCCCTCTGCACTAAGCAGAGACATCCTTGACTAGATCAGGTTGCCCAGAGCCCTGTCCAGCCTCATCTTGAATATCTCTAGAGATGGGGCCTCAACCACCTCCCTGGGCAACCTGTTCCAATGTTCCACCACCCTCATGGGGCGGAACTTGTTCCTAACATCCAACCTGAATCTGCTCTTGTGTAGTTTGAAGCCATTGCCTCTTGTCCTATCACTGAAGGCCTTTGCAAACGGTGTCTCTCTATCCTTCTTGTAGCTTCCTTCAGATACTGGAAGGTTGCTATTAGGTCTCTCTGGAGCCTTCTTTTCTCCAGGCTGAACACCCCCAGCTCCCACAGCCTGGTCTCAGAGCAGAGCTGCTCCATCCCCCTGATCATTTTGGTAGTCCTCCTCTGGAGCCTCTCCATCAGGTCCATGTCCTTCCTATATTGAGGGCTCCAGAGCTGGACACAGCACAGCAGGGGAGGTCTCACCAGAATACAGTGGCAGAATCAGCTCTATCCATCCACTGGCCACACTTCTTTTGATGCAGCCCAGGACCTTCCACCTTCCACAGCTGAAATGGATCAGCTGAGCAGTTAAAGCTGTTTATGGCTTTGGGGTGTTCTCTTACCATTCCCACCTTGAAATTAAATCTTGATCTTGCAAGATGAGGTGTTTTGGGTCCTGGCCAACAAAATGTGGAAAGAAAAGCTCAGTGTGTGTGCAGATAAATTTCCTTCTGTGGGAACAGCTGTAGCAAACAGCCCTCTGGAAGAGCTGCTCTGTTAAGAAACAGATGGGGAGATTGTCCCTCTTCCCTTTCCGTCTTCTGAGCTGGAGAAAGTGAAACTGCATGACTTTGGTTTGGATGAGTTTAGCAGACTTACAGAAAAGGTGGTTGTGAATCCCAGGAAGTGTTTGGGAAAGTCCCAAGAAATATTTATGGAATGATTTATGGAATTATTACAATTGGAGAAGACCTTAAAGATCCTAAAGACAAACTGTCAACCTAGCACAGGATCACAGGATGCTAGGGACTGGAAGGGATCTACAAGGTTCACTGAGACCAACCCCCTGCCAGAGCAGGAGCATAGGATCCAGCACAGGTCACACAGGAACACATCCAGATGGGGCTTGAAAGCCTCCAGAGAAGGAGACTCCACAACTTCTCTGGGCAGCCTGTGTCAGGGCTGTGTGACCCTCACAGTGAAGAAGTTCCTCCTCATGTTGAGGTGGAACCTCCTGTGCTGGAGTTTGTATTCACCGTGGCCACTAAACCATGCCCTCCAGTGCCATGCCTACATCTTCTTTGAACATCTCCAGGGATGGTGACTCCATCTCTTCCTTGGCAGCCTGGTCCATGCTTGACCACTCTTTCAGTAAAGAAGGTTTTCCACATATCCAACCTAAACCTCTTCTGGCACAACTTGAGGCAGTTTTCTTTCTTACTATTGCCAGTTTCTTGCAAGAAGAGACCAGGCCTCACTTCACTTCAACCTCCTTTCAGGGAGCTGTAGGGAGCCAGGAGGTCTCCCCTCAGCCTTCTTTTCCCAGTTCATTCAGATAGTCCTCACAAGACTTGTTCACTAGACCCTCCACCAGGTTTGTTACCCTCCTCTGGACATGCTCCAGCACCTCAGTGTCTTTCTCGTCCTCAGAGCCCAGTGTAGCCTTAGAGACTGCCAGGAGTTTCTCTTCTCTTGAGAATATTTCCCATGAGCAGAGTGAAGAAGCTGGTGAAGACACTATCAGTTCCTTCTTGTTTAGAGCAGTTCTTTCTAAATCTCTTCAGCTTTGGCTGGGCAACAGAAAACCTGAAGGGTTTGCTCTGTAAGAGCCTAAATTTTTCCTTTAGGAAGTATTGAAAGAAAGTCAGGATTATTATTTTTTTCAGTGTAAAAAAGCTGACAAGAAAGCTTCCAAGAATCACAGAATGTTAGGGGTTGGAAGGGACCTCCAGAGATCATCCAGTCTAACATCCCTGCCAGACCAGGATCACCTAGGGCAGGTCACACAGGAATGCATCCAGGTGGGCTTTAGATGTCTCCAGGGAAGGAGATTCCACAACCTCTCTGGGCAGCCTGCTCCAGAGCTCCGTCATCCTCACAACGAAAACCTTTTTCCTTATGTTCACCTGGAACCTCCTCAGTTCCAGCTTGCCCCCAGTGCCCCTTGTGCAGTCACTGGACATCCCTGAGCAGACCCTGGCTCTGTCCTCCCCACACTGCCCTGCACATCTTTGTCAACAGGAATGAGGTCACCCCTCAGGCTCCTCTGCTCCAAGCTACAAAGCCTCAGCTCCCTCAGTCTCTCCTCATAAGGGAGAGATTCCACTGCTTTCAGCATCTTTGTAGCTCTGTGCTGGACTCTTTCAAGCAGTTGCCTGAAGTCCCTCTTGAACTGAGGGGCCCAGAACTGGACACAATATTCCAGATGTGGCCTCACCAGGGCAGAGTAGAGGGGGAGAAGAACCTCTCTCGACCTACTCACCACTCCCCTTCTAATCCACCCCAGGACACCATTTGCCTTCTTGCCCACAAGAGCACATTGCTGGCTCATAGGCATCCTTCTGTCCACCAGGATCCCAGGTCCCTTTCCTCTGCACTGCTCTCCAAGAGGTGAGCCCCCACCCCATACTGGTCCATGGGATTCTTCTTTTCCAGATGCCAGACTGTACTCTCTTTCTTGTGGTATTGCATTCAGTTTCTCCCTGCCCACCTCTCCAGCCTGGATAATAATTGGCAATATTTGTTCTCAGTGATGCTCTCACCTAATTGCTGTGGGTAATTGTTTGCTTAACACTCTCTAGCTGCTCCCAAGCCAGTTTTCAGGGTGATTTTAATAAGAGATGGAGAAGCTGAAATGCTAACAGAGATCCTTGACAAACAGTCATCCCATGAGTCACCAATGAGAGGAAAAACACTTCTTTTAATGTGGAAATTAGTAGAATCTGTCAAAGCTCTTTGAAAATGGCTTAGTTATTAAAAAAAGAAGACATGTCAGACAGCCTTGGAGTCTCCATTTTCTCTGTTTATTTGCATTGCAAGTGGGATTAATTTCCTTGGGCTTGACTTTTAGGCTTGCACCATGTGCACTTGGGGCCTGCTTTAGTGTGAAGTGTCCTACTTTTGGCCTCTCCAGATAGGAGGGGGGGCATATGGACGGATGGCTGTGATAGTCTTGCTCTGTTATCCCCCTTTGGTCTCCCAACAAATCTGTCTTTTGAAAGCAAGCTTTCCATAGATGATTGGTCCATGAGGTGGGTTGAAAAGTGGCTCAACATTGGAGTTCAGAGGGTTGTGATCAGTGGCACAGAGTCAACTGGGAGGCCTGCGGCCAGTGGTGCTCCCCAGGGATCAGTACTGGGCCTGGTGCTGTTCAACACCACAGTCTCACAGTACATTAGAGGTTGGAAGGGACCTCCAGTCCAACCCCCCTGCCAGAGCAATATCTCCCAGGGTAGTCTGCACAGAAATGCATCCAGATGGGTTTTGAATGTGTCCAGAGAAGGAGACTCCACAACCTCTCTGGGCAGCCTGCTCCAGGGCTCTGGCACCCTCACACCAAAGAAGTTTCTCCTCATGTTGAGCTGAAACCTTCTGTGTTCAAGTTTGTATCCATTGCTCCTTGGCTTATTGCTGTGCAGCACCCAAAAGAGCTTGGCCCCCTCCACTTGACAGCCACCCCTTAGAGACTGAGAGACCTTGATCAGATCCCCTCTCAGCCTTCTCCACACTAAACAGCCCCAGGGCTCTCAGTCTCTCTTCACAGGGCAGATGCTCAAGTCCCCTAAGCATCCTCCTGGCTCTCCCTTGGACTCTCTCCAGCAGGTCTCTCTCTCTCTTGAACTGGGGAGCCCAGAACTGGACACAGGATTGCAGCTGTGGTCTCCCCAGGGCAGAGCAGAGGGGGAGAAGAACCTAGACCTGTTGGACACACTTATCTTTATCACCAAACTGGATGAGAAGATGGAGTGCACCCTCAGCAAGTTTGGGGAAATATGAGAAGTAGCAAGTTAAGGTAGAGTAGATAGAAACCCATATCTCTCATCTCCCAGCTCCTGCAAACCTGCCTGGCACTCAGAATACTCCTGTTAGTAGTGTCACTGGCTGTGCAATGAGGTGCTTGCCTGCTGGGCTATTAAAAGCCTTGTCCCAAGATGCTGAAGGATATCAGTGTGACCTGTGTGAAACTGGGTTGGTAGAGGGGAAAAAAAAATCAACAACTTGAAGAGAGATTAGAAGGGAGGACTTGGACTGTACCAAGCCTGGTGAGAGGGTAAGATGCTGTTAAAGCTGCTGTCCCATGGCTTCCTTCCCATTGTTTACTCAGTGCACTTCAGGCCTTGAGGTGTTGCTCTTCCCTTCACTGTAATGATGGTGGGAGCTGGGGTTGTTTAGCCTGGAGAAGAGGAGGCTCAGTGGAGGCCTTATTGCTCTCTACAACTGCCTGAAAGGAGGTTGTAGCCAGGTGGGGGTTGGTCTCTTCTCCCAGAATGAGAGGACACAGTCTTAAGCTGTGCCAGGGGAAGTTTAGGCTCAAGGCAAAGAGAAAGTTCTTTCCAGAAAGTAATTTGCCATTGTGATGTGCTGCCCAGGGAGGTGGTGGAGTCACCATCCCTGGAGGTGTTCAAAACAGGACTGGATGTGGCACTTGGAGCCATGGTTTAGTTGTCAGGAGGTGTTAGGGATTAGGTAATAGGTTGGACCTGATGACGTCTGAAGCTTTTCCAACCTGGTTCATTCTATGATGGCATTGAGATGGTTTAACAATGGGTCCTGATTGCTCTGCTCCCTCTCCACTCCAGGTTTGCTCTAAGGCTTCTGGGATGCCCCATCCCTGAAAGGTTTCTAAGGCCAGGCTGGATGTGGCTCTGAGCAACCTGAGGCAGTGTGAGGTGTCCCTGCCCATGACAGTGGGGTTGGAGCTAGATGATCCTTGAGGTCCCTTTCAACCCTGACAATTCTATGATTCTGTAAGGCTCCTCCAGGGCTGAAGGAGTTAATTCATACAGGCAAAAATCCTATTTTATTTCTTTTTTTCCAGGCCAGATCTCCCTGGGGAGCTTCCCTTTTAAATTTACAACTCCAATTCTCTTTCCTCTGCTCCAAAGCTGTTTGGAAAAAAAGGAATAATGTGTCACAAGCTGTAACAGATACCCACAGCCCAGCATCTCAGGAAGGCACTGTGTGCTAATTAGGCATCCTGGAGCCTTCAGGATATGCTCCCACTGTATTTGCAGATGGACTCTTCCCTGCTTCCCCCTGTTTGGGCAAGCTGGCTGGCAAACTCCATTCTTCAGCTGGAAGAAGTTTGTAGCCCTTGGCAGATGATGCATCTCTGAAGTCAAGGCTGATGCTTGGCGTGGGTTTGTGAGTTCTGTGGTTTAGTTTTGTGTTGTTTTTCCCCCCTTCCCCTTCTGGTGCACGTTGCTGGATTTGAATAATTAATGCCTGTTGTCTTGCTTCCCATTGTCATTGCTGTATGTAAGGCTAACCAGCAGAGTTTTGAATCATTCATAGCCTGCTCTTCTCTGCCTCAAAACTGTAGATGTCATGGGAACAGTGATTATAAGTTACAGGCTCGCTGCTTTTCTCCTTTTAAAGCCATTTCTGGAAGCAGGGGAAAGAAATATTCAGTCCATGAGGTTGGCCAAGCAAGGATCTTTGGACAGATGGTATCAGTGTGGCTGCTCTCAAGCAGCATTTTGCTTGCTGTGTTTTGGTCTCTTCCTGCACTTTGTGTTGCTACTCAGGTGTCTGTGTGTGAGGTATGGAGGATGGCTGCTGGCTTGTGTTTTCCTTCCTCTTCTGACCTTTTTTTGCAACTGCTCCTGACCTTCCTGAAGAGGGGGATTGCCCATTGGAATGGGCTGCCCAGGGAGGTGGTGGAGTCACCATCATTGGAGGTGTTCAGGAGGAGACTTGATGGGGTGCATGGTGCCATGGGTTAGTTGATTAAGTGGTGTTGGATTAGTTGATAGGTTGTTCAGAATGATCTTGAAGGTCTCTTCCAACCTGGTCTGGTCTGGTCTGGTCTGGTCTGGTCTGGTCTGGTCTGGTCTGGTCTGGTCTATTCTATTCTATTCTATTCTATTCTATTCTATTCTATTCTATTCTATTCTATTCTATTCTATTCTATTCTATTCTATTCTATGTGTTGCAGGTTGTGTCTCGTGCAGTTTATTGGCAATTGGTTTGGAGCTCACGTTGAGTTTCTTCTTCCTGTGTTCCTCCTGATTGCCTTTATGGAGAGCTGCCTGAATCTGTGGGCTCCCACAGTGTCTGCCTACAATGAGATTCAGCCAGAAGAGCCAGGGTGGGAACTCCATTTGGTGGCTTATTAGAGAATAGAAAGAGAGTATTCTTGGTTGGAAAAGATCTTTAAGATCATTGAGCCTCTACCAAGGCTGGTGCCAAACCATGGCCCTCAGCACCACAGCTCTGCCTCTCTGAAACACCTCCAGGGATGGGGACTCAACAACCTCCCTGGGGAGCCTGGTCCAATGTTGTGAGAACCTTTCCAGTGAAGAAGTTTCTTATGGAGCCTTTTTGCCTCTCTTATTCCCCATTCTTGTAATTTTTATCCTCTTGGTTGTTTTTAGTGGACTCTGCAACTCTTAACTTTCCAGAAGGGCCTTGTGGTTGGTGGACACCCTTTTAGGTTTCCTTTGGTACCCTTGTGGTACCCTTTTAGGTTTCCTTTTTATAGTGAAACACTTATGTCCCTCCTGAACTCTGCTAGGAGTTTTGGAGATGCTGGGCTAGGTGCTGCTGTGTGTGGTTGCTAGATGCTCTTCAGAGCTGGACAATAAGCTCAAACCTTTTTGCCTGGCTTTTGATGGGGCAATGGTTTTAAACTAGAGCAGGGCAGATTTAGGTTGAACATCAGGAAGAAGTTCTTTACTATGAGGGGAGTGAGACACTGGACCAGGTTGCCCAGGGACGTTGTGGTTGCCACATCCCTGGAAGTGCTTAGGACTAGGTTGGATGAGGCTTTGAGCAGCCTGGTCTGGTGGGAGCTATCCCTGCCTGTGGCAGAAGGGTTGGAACTGCATAAGCTTTAGGGTCTCTTCTAACTGAAGCCATTCTCTCTTCCTGGTAGGACTTTTCATAGAATTGTTAGGGTTGGAAGGGACCTCAGTTCCAACCCCTCTGCCATGGCCAGGGACACCTCACACTACAGCAGGTTGCTCACAGCCACATCCAGCCTGGCCTTAAAAACCTCCAGGCATGAGGCTTCCACCACCTCCCTGGGCAACCTGTGCCAGTGTCTCACCACCCTTATGGGGAAGAACTTCTTCCTAACATCCAATCTGAATCTACCCATTTCTAGTTTTATTCCATCCCTCCCAGTCCTATCAGTTCCTGACACCCTAAAAAGTCCCTCCCCAGCATTCTTGTAGACCCCCTTCAGATACTGGAAGGCCACAATAGGGTTTCCTCAGAGCCTGTTCTTCTCCAGACTGAACAGCCCCAACTCCCTCAGTCTGTCCTCATAGAAGATTGTTTACAGGGCATTCTCCATCTCTGAAGTGTACTTAGGCCCTTACCAAAGCTTTGGTGCCTTCACTGTCTGTGGTTGTGCAGCTAAGGTCATGCCTTCAACTGAGAGCTTTGGATTTGTGGTCAGGAGAGGGATGTTTGCATCTTGGAGAGGTGGAGTCAGGGATCCTGATGACAGCCCTAAGATGTACCTTCATGTGCCTGCTTAGTTTTTGCTTTCCCAAACTCACTCCATTCCCTTCCCAGCCTTACTAGTTGCTCCCATGAATTGTGTTGTGAAGTTTCAGCTAGGGACTTGAGCTTCAACTTCAGTGGAATGAAGGATCCATGACACGAGCTATACTGTTTCTAAAGGCCAACCTGTGCTCCTGGGCTCCTGCTGCTTCAGATGAATTGGGTTTCTATTGGAAAATGCCAGGATTTGCCAGTTTTGACACTCTGTAGGTCTGTGCTTGATGTCCAGCACTGCTTCTCCAAGTGTCTGTGCGGGAGAACAGTTAAGGGCTTCCCGGGAAAGTGATGAGCTTCTCAAGGGTAGCACTTATGCTTGAGTTTTCATAGAATCATCAATGTTGGAAAAGACCTCAGTGGTCATCAAGTCCAACCTGTCACCCAAGACCTCATGCCCACTAGACCATGGTACCAAGTGCCACGTCCAGTCTCCTCTTGAACACCTTTTCATAGTATCATTCAGGGTTGGAAGGGACCACAAGGATCATCTAGTTCCAACCCCCCTGCCATGGGCAGGGACACCCCACACTAGATCAGCCTGGCCAGAGCCTCATCCAGCCTGGGCTTAAACACCTCCAGGGACAGGGCCTCAACCACCTCCCTGGACAACCCATTCCAGGGCTTCACCACTCTCATGGGGAAGAACTTCCTCCTCACCTCCAGCCTGAATCTCCCCACCTCCAGCTTCATTCCATTCCCCCTAGTCCTATCACTACCTGAGATCCTCAGCAGTCCCTCCCCAGCCTTCCTGTAGGCCCCCTTCAGATACTGGAAGGCCACAATTAGGTCACCTCGGAGCCTTCTCTTCTGCAGACTGAACAGCCCCAACTCCTTCAGTCTGTCCTCATAGGAGAGGTGCTCCAGCCCTCTGATCATCCTCATGGCCCTTCTCTGGGCACCTTCCAGCACCTCCACATCCCTCTTGTAACAGGGGCTCCAGAACTGGAGGCAGTACTCCAGGTGGGGTCTCACCAGAGCTGAGTAGAGGGGGAGGATCACCTCCCTCGACATACTGGCCACACTTCTCCTGCTGCAGCCCAGGATCTGATTGGCTTTGCGGGCTGCAAGTGCACATTGAGAGCTCATGTTGAGCTGCTTGTCCACCAGCACCCCCAAGTCTCTCTCCTCAGGGCTGCTTTCCAGCCAGTCACTGCCCAGCCTGGATTTGTGCCTGGGATTGCCTCGACCCAAATGCAGGACCCTGCACTTGCTCTTGTTGAACCTCATGAGGTTGGCTTGTGCCCACCTCTCCAGCCTGTCAAGGTCCCTCTGGATGGCCTCCCTTCCCTCCAGCGTGTCTGCTGCACCACACAGCTTGGTGTCATCAGGAAACCTGCTGAGGGTGCACTCAGTGCCACTGTCCATGGCACCCACAAAGATGTTGAACAAGACAGGTCCCAGGACTGATCCCTGAGGGACTCTGCTTGTCCCTGGCCTCCACTGGGACATGGAGCCATTGACAGCCACTCTTTGGGTGCAGCCATCAAGCCAGTTCCTTATCCATCTAGTGGTCCACCCATCAAACCCATGTGTCACCAGTTTGGAGACCAGGATGTGGTGCGGGACAGTGTCGAAGGCTTTGCTCAGGTCCAGGTAAACGACATCAGTTGCTCGCCCCTCATCTATTAATTTTGTCACCTGCTCATAGAAGGCCACCAGGTTGGTCAGGCAGGATTTGCCCTTGGCAAAGCCATGCTGACTGTTCCCAATCACCTCTTCACTATTCTTCTGAGTCAGTAGTGCCTCCAGGAGGATCTGCTCCATGATCTTTCCAGGCACAGAGGTGAGACTGACTGGCCTGTAGTTCCCTGGTTCCTCCTTCTTACCCTTTTTGAAGATGGGGGCAATGTTTCCCCTTTTCCAGTCTGTGAGGACTTCACCAGATTGCCATGACTTTTGAAATATAATAGAGAGGGGTTTAGCAACCTCATCTGCCAGTTCAATGCAGTTCTTGTGAGTTAGGAAGTTAAAATCTGTGGTCAAAGCTTTTAGAGGCAGAGATGGTCCCTCTGCCCTCCTGCCTTGCACAAGTGAAGCAGGAAGAGGTGGAAGATACAATCATAGAATTGTTTTGGTTGGAAAAGACCTCTAAGATTGAGTTCAGTTCAACCATCAGCTTAACATAGAATCACAGAATGGTCTGGGTTGGAAGGGACCTCCAAAGGTCAACCAGTCCAGCCCCTTCTGCACTCAGCAGGGACATCCTCAACTAGATCAGGTTGCCCAGAGCCCTGTCCAGCCTCACTTTGAATATCTCCAGGGATGAGGCCCAAACCACCTCCCTGGGCAACCTGTTCCAGTGCTCCACCACCCTCATGTTGCAGAACTTGTTCCTCACATCCAATCTAAATCTGCTCTGCTCTAGTTTGAAGCCATTGCCCATCATCCTGTCCCTGCAGGCCATTGCAAACAGTCTCTCTCCATCTTTCTTGTAGCCCCCTTCAGGTACTGGCAGGCTGCTATTAGGTCTCCCTGGAGCCTCCTCTTTTCCAGGCTGAACACCCCCAGCTCCCTGAGCCTGTCCTTGTAGCAGAGGTCACTTGCTGATTAGGCTCTTCAGGGCAGAGTTTATAGCTTTGCCCAAGCCCCTTAAATAGCATCCAACTTTGCATGTCCTCAGCCTTTCTGTCCTATTCTACCTGACCTTTGCTTCTGCCTGCAGTGTGCTGCTGACCCACAGGGAAAGCAGCCTGGGAAATTCAGGTTTTGGAGGGACAATCCTGAAACAGAGAAAAGCCTGAAGATAGGAGGAGGCAACATGTGCAGTGACTAATGCTGAACTTTATAAATAGCATGTGAAGAAATGAAATGCAGGCAGAGAAGTGACCTCAAGCTTGAGGCCACGGAGGTGGCACAGAAGCGCTTAAGGGCAGATATGGTGAGCAAAAAGCTCTTGTTTCAGGCTGGATGTGTTTGTGCCTCTGTCCTTCCTGTCCTCCCTGAGGGAATGAACACAGCCATGTGGGCATCCAGGCTAGCTGTGAACTGGTCTGTGAGTCCTGCACATCTTGTGTCCTCTGCCTGGGTCAGTGCTCCAGGCACTGCTCAAGGCGTTGGGGAGAGTTTTGGTAGAAGGACAAAGCTTCTCTGTGTGTCTGTAGGCAGAGGAAGGCTCTAGAGGGTTGACCTATGGGTATGGACTCTGGAGACAGCATGGTCTGGTGGGCTTGGAAACTATAAAAAGCAACTAGAAAGATCTTTCTGCCTCTAGGATGCTGTGACAGAGTCAGGTCAGGGCTGTCCTAGGCTGTCAGCACGAAGTACAGAGTGCAAATGGACACGAGGAGGGACAGAAGCTGGAAGGGTTGAGCTGTCTGTATCCTCATTGACATCCCTAGACTCTGCCACAGTGTTTGCAAAGCCTGCAGCATCCCTTTTTACACCAGCTGTAGTGAAAAATACATTATTGGATGGTTCCTTCCATGGGACATGGCTATGAAGGGCTCTTAGGTCGTGAGGATCACAGAATTATGGAATGGTTTGGGTTGGAAGGGACCCTAAAGATCCTCTTTCTACTATACCTTCTACTAGCCCAGGTTGCTCAAGGCCTTCTCCAGCCTGGCCTTGAATGTCTCCAGGGAGGGGGCATCCACTGGAAAACCTGTTCCAGTGTTTCCCTTACCCTCATTGTCAATGATTTCTTCCTAATCTTCAGTCTAAATCTCCTGTCTTCCATCTTCAATCCAGTGTTCCTTATCCTATCAACCAAGCCCTTGTCAAAAGTCTCTCCCCCTCAGGTACTGGAAGGCTGCTCTAAGGTTTCCCTGGAGCCTTTTCTTCTCCAGACTGCACAGCCCCAATTTTCTCAGCCTTTCCCCATAATGTAGGTTCTCCAGCCCTCTGATCATCTTTGTGGCCTCCTCTGGACCCACACCAACAGTTCCATGTCCTCCTTGTGTTGGGGGGCACCAGAATTGAATGCAGTGCTCCAGGTGGGGTCATACCAGAGCAGAGTAGAGGGGGAGAAGTCATCTCCTTAAGCCCTGTCCCTCTTTGTTGATGCCAGTGAGGACATTGCTGCTCATCACTGTTTGCAAGACCTGAGAACTGGGGATCCTGCCTGAGGAAATGAAACGTTTCCCCTAGAGAGGGTAGAGTTGCCTCACTGCCCACATGTCATGCACACAGCTGTGCATGCTCTGGAAAGGCAGCCAAGCACTTTGCAAGCTCAAGTGCTGCTGAGCATCCCTCAGAGTGCACCGACTGTCCACCTACCAGCAATGTGTGGGGCTGTGGGGTGTAGGCTTATGGAAAACCCCTCGTAGGAGCGAGTTCAGGACAGCTGAGTGAGAGGAGTGATGTCACCAGCCTGGCAGATACTTGCTTTGAGCTTCCTCTGCCTGAACAGTGACTCTATGAATTAGTTAGAGCAGAAGATGAGTTGGTGTGGTCTTGATAGGAATCTACCAGAGACGAAAAAGAGCATCTAAATATATAGAGATCAAGAGGGGGAAACAACAAAAAAGAGCCCTGTGACGCACAAAGGACGTCATGGATGGAGCAAGCAGAGCTCTCTCCCTCAAAACAGCAAAGTTCCCAGGCATGGCAAATAGAGCAGCTGCACTGAAGTCAGTCTGCTCCTTTGGGAGGGAATGCTGCTTGCTGGAGGGGGGGTGGTGGAAAGCTTTCTCCTGGGTGAAGGCTGCAAGCAGGTCTGCATTGCTGTGAGTGATGGTAGTTGGGTAGTGGACAGGTTGCCCAGGGAGGAGGTTGAGGCCCCATCCCCGGAGATATTCAAGGTGAGGCTGGACAGGGCTCTGGGCAGCCTGATCTAGGTGAGGATGTCCCTGCTGAGTGCAGAGGGGGTTGGACTGGATGACCTTTGGAGATCCCTTCCATCCCAGACCATTCTATGTTTCTTTCTCCCCCTCTCTCTGTCTCTCTGATTCTCCCTCTCTCTCGCTCTGATTCTCCCTCTCTCTCTCTCTGATTCTCCCCCTCTCTCTCTCTGATTCTCCCTCTCTCTCTCTCTCTGATTCTCTGCTTGTTGGCAGTGCACATCAAGGGGCAGAGGATGGTCCCTACCTTTTGAGAAGGGTTAGCTTGTCACTTGGGATCATTTTGCTGGCTCCATAGGATGCTGTGGATAAACTGATTATTCTTGGCTGGCTTTCAGCTTTGCAGAGGTCTCTGACTCAATGTTAAGATTGTGCTTGCAGAGTCTATGGTTGGTTCACATTTCAATCACTCCTCATAATCCAATCATCCAGGCTGCAATTGATCCACCTCCTGCTCCTTGTCCTTGGGTGGCTTTTCTCACCGCTAGCTCCCATGAAGGCATTTCACTTGCAGCGGTGTGGGAGAAACCGCCCAAGGAAAAGCAAACTTGCAAACTAATTAAACTTCTCAGTCCTGTTGAGTAACACCAAGCAGGAGATGCTGGCAGGGCAGGGAATAGACTGGCTGATTATTCCTCCTCTCTTCAGAGCCAGAGGAGACGGTTAATTATTAAATTGCTTGAAAACCTTGCTTGGCGCTTTCAGGTTTTCTTTTGCTGTTGTCATTTGTTTTGTTTTAACCTCCCTTGTTTATTTCTCTTTGCTGACAGGCTGCTCCCAGGACCTGATGGCTTTCTGATACCTCCCTCCTGAGGGGCTGGAAGGAGCATGGTTAAACATCAACCATTGCAGTACTACGAGCCACAGCTATGTCTGTCCTGTCTGACCGGGATCTACGGCTGCCGCTGGAAACGGTACCAGCGGTCACATGATGACACCACCAAGGTGAGTGATTGACCACTTTGCCTCTTCTCCACCATCACCGTGTCACCAAGGTTGGAAGAGACCTCAAAGATCATCAAGTCCAACCTATCACCACAGACCTCATGACTAGACCATGGCACCAAGTGCCACGTCCAATCTCCTCTTGAACACCTCCAGGGATGGTGATGGAAGTGTTTATAAAGGGACTGAATGAGGTACTTAGTGCCGTGGTTTAGTTGATTAGTTGGGTGATAGGTTGGACTTGATGATCTCAGAGGTCTTTTCCAACCTGGTTAATTCTATATTCTGTGTTGTTCTTGGGAATGGATCTGGGGCTTGGTTGAAAGTGCTGTGGGTATTTGATGTGGATTAGACCGTGGAAAGCATTTATCCTGTGGATTGGAGGTCTGCAAGAGGTCCTCAGCATGTGGTTCCAACACTTGAAGGGATCCTACAGGAAGGCTGAGAAGGTCTTTTCATAAGGTTGTCTAGCATCAGGCCAAGGGGGAGTGCTTTGAAGCTGAGGCAGAGCAGGGTTAGAGCGGAGCTGAGGAAGAAGTTCTTCAGCATGAGGGTGGTGAGACTCTGGAACAAGCTGCCCAGGGAGGCTGTGAATGGCTCCTGCCTGGGGGTGTTCTAGGCCAGGCTGGATGAGGCCTTGAGCAGCTGAGGCTAGTTGAGAGGTGGCAGAGAGGTTGGAGGAGATGATCTCTGAGATCCCTTCCAACCGAAGCCCTTGTATGTGTTGATGTAGCAGATGGGCATGGTTAGTTGGTCATGATGCTCAGAGAGTTTGAGTGGTATGGCCAGGTTTGTCCATAGTTTGGTGCTGGGTGATATTTCAGGTATGCTCCTTGATCTGTGACTTATTGATGTACTTGTCTTCAGCTGAATATGTAGGACCTCTATTTCTGAGTTGTCTCTAGCTTGGGTGTTGGACTAGATGGTCTTTTGAGGTCACTTCAGGTTCATAGGTAGGGAAAGGCAGCAGGAGGTGAGAACTAGCAAATAGGCAAACTGTTAGAGGTGATTCTTCCCTCCCTTGGAGAAATACAATTTTTAAGAGCTCTGGGAGGGGGAATCCATGCAGCAGGGCTGGACTTGCACTTTCTGTGGGTTTTGGGAGCTGTGAGATGGAGCCTCATGAGACCTGATGTATTTATAGGAAGAAGTGTGAAAAAGCTGCTGTCCAAACCACCTTCTTGCATCTTCTGGGTAATGGTTATGTGTTGCTGCTCTTCTGTGCTCTTATGTTGTCTGGGCATTTTTAGTGTGCTTACTACTTAAAAAAGAAAAAAACCTCCCCAAAACTTAGATCTTGTGTGGTTTTTATTCTGACATGCTCCCAGAAGATCCTTTTTATTGCTTTCTGAGGGCTTAGCTTTGCACCAGTGACAATCAGCTTCTCTGTTTTGTTTCGAAGTCTGTGACTGAGAATCATCCTGGCTGTGGAGTGGTTTTCTTCCTGTGGAAAAAGAGACTGCTGAGGAGAAAACACTTCTGAGCATCAGGTCCCATGCCAAAAATATGCTGCTTGTTCTGAATGGCATCAACTGGTGGTGGTGCAGCTTGGCTGGGAGCTCCTGTGTGAGTTGAGAAGTCACTGCTGGCGCTCGTGCGGCGTAAACCAGATTTCCTCCTGCCAAGGAGAAACGTTGGGGCTGCTTTGTTCTTGGCTTTCAGTCTGTGGCCACCTTAGTCTGAGTGATAGCTTCTGAGCCAGCAGAAGTTTCCTTTGAGCATATTGGAATAACAGAACTGTTTTGGTTGGAAAACACCCCTAAGATGGAGTTCAGCCATCGACGCAGTACCGCCATGGACTCTAAACCATGTTCCCAAGTGCCATGGCCGCAGGTTTCTTGAACGCCTCCAGGCATGGAGACTCCACCACCTCCTTGGGCAGCCTCTTCCAATCCCTGACCACTCTAGCAGCAAATAATTTTTTCCTAATGTCCAATCTAAACATCCCCTGGCACAATTTCAGGCCGTTTCCTCTCATTCTGTGACATGATACTGGGGAGAAGAGACCCCCAGGTTACTCCAACCTCCTTTCAGAGAGTGTCTGGGTTGGAAGGGACCTCCAAAGCTCACCCAGTCCAGCCCCTTCTGCACTCAGCAGGGACATCCTCAGCTAGATCAGGTTGCCCAGAGCCCTGTCCAGCCTCACCTTGAATATCTCCAGGGATGGGGCCCCAACCATCTCCCTGAGCAACCTGTTCCAGTGTTCCACCACCCTCATGGTGCAGAACTTGTTCCTCACATCCAATCTAAATCTGCTCTGCTCCCATTTCAAACAATTGCCCCTCGTCCTGCCACTACAGGCCTTTGGGAACAGTCTCTCTCCTTCTTTCTTCTAGGCCCATTTAAGTTCTTGAAAGGACACTAGATGGTCTCCCTGGAGCCTTCTCTTCTCCAGGCTGAACAACCCCAGCTCCCTCAGCTTGTCCTTGTACCAGAGCTGCTCCAACCCCCTGAGCATTTTCCTGGCCCTCTTCTGGACCTGCTCCATCAGCTCCATGTCCTTCCTGTGTTGAGGGCTTCAGAGCTGGATGCAGTAATCCAGGTGAGGTCTCCCCAGAGCAGAGCAACATGGCAGAGTCACCTCTCTCATAGAATCATAGAATCACTCAGGTTGGAAGGGACCCTTATAGGTCACCTAGTCCAACCTCCCTCCAATCAGCAGGGACATCCTCAACTAGATCAGGTTGCCCAGAGCCTTGTCGAGCCTCACCTTGAATAAGTGAGGCGCTCAGTCATCTTAACTGAGCTCTGTCCCCCTGAACAGAGACACTGTGGGTCAATAAGCTTTGCCTTGTAGTCTCCACATGTGCTTTTAAAGGCCTGAAGTTCAGCTGGCAACTTTTGAGGTAACTCCCAGATCCCAGGATCCTGTTGATGGATTGCCAGCAATTAAACTCTCTGAATTGCTGCACCTAAACACCCTGCTCTGTGCACAGCTTGTGTGCCTCACCCCAAATGAACTGCTAACTGCCTATTACAACACCAGAATAGCTCTTGCTCCAGGGCTGGAGTCCAGGGCTGGCTGCAACCATCCAGAGATGTTGCAGGCTGAGGATCCACGTGGGAGTTGTTGATGGCTTGCTTTGTATTAACACGAAGTTCAATCCATCAGCTGCTTTTGTTCAGAGATGTTTGGTTGTGTTGTGGGTTTTTTTTTTATTACTTGCAAACCTGTGTTTTTTGTTCACAGCAAATATCACATCAGGGAATTCATCCTAGGGGGATGTAGGGACACACACACCTGGGGGGGAGAGATTCTGCAGAAGAAAGCTGCAATGATCACTCTTTTATCTATCCATCAAAGAGAAGACGACATTTCTGTGGACTGGCTGGGGTTGTGCAGTCACTGGGATCTTTGTTGTTCTTTATCATGGAGATGAGGATTTAGAATTCTAGTTTCTGGTGTTTACTGCCTTTCTGAGTTGTGGAAGAATACGTGGTAGGAGGTTACAAGCTGAGTGCAGAGTGGGTTGAGAGTAGCTCTGAAGAAAGAGACCTGGGGGTGTTGGGTGCTGGGCAGCTCCCCAGGAGCCAGCAGTGCCCTCAGGCAGACCAGCAGGCAGCTGTGTGCTGGGCTGCAGCCAGAGGAGTGTGGGCAGCAGGGCAAGAGAGGGGATTCTGCCCCTTGGTTCTGCTCTGCTCAGGCCCCACCTCCAATCCTGCCTCCAGTTCTGCTGTCCCCAGCACAAGGAGGACACAGCTGTTGGAATGAGTGCAGAGGAGGCCACAAAGATGATCACCTCTGCTCTGAGGCCAGGCTGAGGGAGCTGGGGATGTTCAACCTGGAGAGGGACTTTTCATAAGGGTGTCCAGCAATAGGACAAGGAGGAATGTTTTTAAGCTGAGGGAGAGCAGGGTTAGACTGGATTTTAGAAAGAAATTCTTCATTAGGAGGGTGGTGAGACACTGGAACAGACTGCCCAGGGAGGCTGTGGATGTCCCCCCCCTTGAGGTGATGCAGCCAGGTTGGATGAGGCCTTGAGCAGCTGAGTCTAGTTAAGAGGTGTCCCTGGGCATGGCAGTGGGGTTGGAATATATAATCTCTAAGGTCCCTTCCAACCTAAACCATTCTATGATTTAGTTCCCTATCAAGTAGGATAAAATCTTATCACCATTTACAAGTGGCTTTGTCTTCTCTGCTTAGCAGCAGGCATGGCTGATGCTCTACATCCCAGCTGTGAACCCTCCTGAGTTACAAACTGAGGCACACCAAATTTCCCTGGGAGCTCTTCTTCTCTCCCACATTTCCCTTGGAAGCTCCCCAGGTTCAAAAAGCTCTTCTTTTCCTCCAGAAAACTGACAGGGATAATCACTTGGTTTGGTTGCACATGGTAGGAATGGCCTTCATGATTTGGATCCCAGATGGCTGAAATGTTAAGGTCCCCTGTGATTTGTGCTCTTCAGTGCTCTACAACGTTTAAGTGGAGATCTCCACTGGGGTTGGACCTTTTGAGGTCCTTTCCAGCCCCTACCATTCTGTGGTTCCGTGTGCCCTTCCTCAGCTGTCTGATGCCGTCATGGTGCTTGTACAATCCTGTTGTTTTTTAGGGTCCTCCTCTTTCTCTTGCAAACACCCCTGAGATGATGTGAGTGAAATGAGGAGCAGCAGCAGTGATGGAATCCTGCACCTGCAGACATTCTCCCTGCTTTCTGAATGCTCCAATCCTGAGCCTCTTAAAAACCAAACCAAGGAAAATGGTGAAACTGGAACAGCTGAGACCCAATCTCAGGAATGGATTTCTTTGAGAGCTTTGGCCCTCAGTCCTGACCACCCCCAATAAAACATGAGTTTGCTGAGCTGGGTTTTGAGCATAACAATAATGTTTTGGGTATTTTTTTTTTTCTTTAAACCCACAATTTATTCAGAATCCAGCTCTGAAAATCCTTCTTATCTTTCCCTGTGGCTTTTTGTAGGGCTGGTGCATACATGACCATGGTCTATTTAAAACCCCTGTGCCTCCCAGAAACATCACATTTTTAAAGCACATTTTTACACATAAACTATTTTTGGGCTAGAAAAGACCTTTAAGAGCAGCTCCAACCATTAACCCAGCGCTGCCAGGCCACCACTAAACAATGTCCCTCAGCACTACATCTGTACAGCTTTAAAATCCCTCCAGGGATGGGGAGTCCACCACTGCCCTGGGCAGCCTGTTCTAGGGTTTGGCAACCCTTTTGGGGTTGAGGTCTTGAGCACAGCCCTACAAGGAGAGGCTGAGGGAGCTGGGATTGTTTAGCCTGGAGAAGAGGAGGCTCAGGGGTGACCTCATTGCTCTCTACAACTACCTGAAGGGAGGTTGTAGCCAAGAGGGAGTTGGTCTCTTCTCCCAGGCAAGCATCATCAGAAGAAGAGGACACAGTCTCAAGCTGTGCCAGGGGAAGTTTAGGCTGGAGGTGAGAAGAAAGTTCTTCCCTGAGAGAGTCATTCGTCATTGGAATGTGCTGCCCAGGGAGGTGGTGGAGTCACCATCCCTGGAGGTGTTCAAGAGGGGATTGGACGTGGCACTTGGTGCCATGGTCTAGTCATGGGGTGGTGATAGGTTGGACTCAGTCATCTTTGATGTCTCTTCCAACCTTGGTGATACTGTGATACTGTAAACCTCCCCTGGTGCAACTTGAGGCCATTTCCTCTCATCCTATCACTTACTCTTTGGGAGAAGAGACCAACCCCCATCTTGCAGCAACCTTCTTTCACAGAGTCACAGAGAGCCAGAAGGTCTCCCCTCATTCAGTCTCCTTTTCTCCAGGCTAAACAACCTCAGTTCCCTCAGCTGCTCCTCACAGGACCTGTTCTCCAGACCCTTCACATCCAAGGCATTGCCCTCCTCCTTTCTCACAAATGGCTATTAGTCATTGATGGGAGCAGCACTGGTACGTGGCTGGTCTAAGAGGTGGAAATACTGATTATTGTACCCACCAGCTTCTGGTGTTGGGAGAGCTGCTCCTTCAGCCCTTGCTTGTGGTGCTGCTGATGGATGGCATTTCTCTGTTCCTGTCTTTGGATTTCATCTTGATGTGCCAGCAAATGTCCTTGCATTTTCCCTCTCCCTTTCCTGAACATGTATCTTTGGAGGTCTTTTTCCCCACCTGGTGCATGGCTTCTCTGGTCCTACCAGTAGCTGCTGAAATCTTTCCCTGCCTCCATCCTCTTCTGACAGCAGCATTCAGCAGTTGTAGCAGAGGTGTTTCCTCAGGTTTGCTGTTCCCATCAGTGAAGAGCTGCCAAGCCTGGAACAATGCCTTGCAGTGCCTCTGCTCCTGTGAACCCAGCAGCAGATGTCCCACAGTTCGTGGAGCTCAGGAGCTGTCGTGTTTTCTGTTGATGGATCACAGTTTGAAGGGTCTTTGGTGCCCAATCAATAAAAGAGCAATGGTAGCAAGATATTACAGGGCTCCTTGGAAGCACCTTGGGCCAGGAGTGTTGCTTCATTCCCCATCCTCCTTGACAAAGAGGCTTTTATATCTTTACTGGGGGAAACACCACCACAGTGCTATCAACACCTTCCTGGAGCTGCTTTGATTTAGTGCAATAAAACCTTAATAGAGCTTGGCAGAGTGCCTCAACCTCTTTGACCTGAGGCAGCTGCAGCAGATGGGCTTGTGGCAGAGGGAGGGAGCTGAGAATTTCCCAAGTCAACCAGTTCTGGCTCAGCACTCTTCCAAGTACCTCCCTTTCCCTCCCCAGTGTGAAGTGTGTGAAGTGTTAGTAAGTGGAATTCCTGATGTTCAGGTGAAATCCCAAAGCCTGTCACCAATACAGGCTTCCTGGTTTCTTCTGGGACTGGGTAAACTGAGGCACAGAAATCAAGCTGTTGAGATGCCCAGAGCAGGCTCCAACCCTAGAGGTGTTCAAAGGCAGGTTTGGATGAGGCCTTGATCAAGCTGATCTAGAAGGAGGTGTCCCTGCCCATGGCAGGAGAGTTGGAATCAGATGACCTTTAAGCTCCCTTCCAACCTGTGTTCATCACACACTGATTCTGTGATTATTACTTGGTGGTGGCCACCACTGATGACTAATTTTGGATCATAGAATTGTTAGGGTTGGAAGGGACCTCAAGGATCATCCAGTTCAAAACATGGGCAAGGGACACCTCACACTAGATTAGGTTGCTCACAGCCACATCCAGCCTGGCCTTAAAACCACCGGGGATGAGGCTTCCACCTCCTCCCTGGGCAACCTGTGCCAGTGTCTCACCACCCTCATGGGGAAGAACTTCTTCCTAACATCCAATCTCAATCTACCCATTTCTAGGATGAACCCTCTGCTCATCCTCAAGGCCCTTCTCTGGACACCTTCCAGCACCTCTAGATCCTTCCTGTAATAGAGGCTCCAGAATTGAACACAGTACTCCAGGTGGGGTCTCAGCAGAGTGGAGCAGAGGGGGAGAATCACTGCCCTCGACCTGCTGGCTATGCTTCTCTTGATGCAGCCCAGAATCATCCTCACCCAAGAATCATCCTCACACAGACACTTCTCCCTAGTACTTGTGAGTGTATTTAAAGGCTTCCTTATGGTTTGGAGGTGAGGAGCTAAGGATCAGCATCTCGTGTAGCAGCATGGCTGTTGCCACCAGGAATCACAGCTGACTTGGTAGGTCACAGTTGTGTTCTCTGCAGCTTTAACTTGCCAGCCTGCAAATTCAGGCTCTGGCTAATATGTTAAGCGACCCCTGAGCAGGGTTGACCTTTTCATAGGTGATTGATTAGCTCATGAAGCAATGGCTGACACCATTTGTAATGCTTTGTCATGGCAACTTTATTCAGAGGCTTTGAAAGGATCCATGCACAAGCTCTATGTGATAAACAGGCCAGGCCTCCTCAGATACACAAAGGTGCCTTGTGACTTTCCCAACCTTATGGGCCTCTAGGGCTTCATTCAGATTGTGGCATTTCCTTGTTATAGCTGCCAGATGTGCTCCTTCCAAGCCCTTTGGTTTTATGCATTCTACTCATTATCTGGGTGAAAAACAGCATTATGGGAGTCCAGCATCCCTCCTTCCTCCTCTTTGTTCTTGTACCTTGTGGAAACAGAAATACAGAAACATTCAGGTTGGAAAAGACCCTCAGGATCACCAAGTCCAACGCAGAACCCTACTCTGCAGGGGTCACCCCTAAACCATAGCCTCAGGCACCACATCCAAACCACCTTGAAACACATCCAGGCTTGGGGACTCAACCACCTCCCTGCCCAGCACATTCCAGTGCCTGACCACTCTTCCCATGAAAAAAGGGTTCCTAGTGTCTGGTCTAAACCTACCCAGGCACAGTTTGAGGCCATTCCCTCTTGTTCTGTCACTAATTACCTGTGAGAAGAGACCATCAGTAGCCTCTCCACAACCTCCCTTCAGGTAGTTGTAGACAGCAGTGGGGTCTCCCCTCCTCCAAACTAACCATCCCCAGCTCCTTCAGTTGCTCTCCATCACATTTATTCTCCAGGCCCTTCACAGCTTCCTTGCCCTCCCCTGCCCTGGCTCCAGCACCTCCACATCTCTCCTGCATTGAGGTGCCCAGAGCTGGACACAGCACTGGAGGTGTGGCCTGACCAGAGCTGAGTCCCAGGGGACAATCCCCTCCCTGCTCCTGCTGGACACAGCATTGCTGATCCCAGCCAGGAGTCCTTTGGCTTTCTTGGCCACCTGGGCACACTGCTGGCTCCTCTTCAGCTGCTTGTCCATTGGCACTCCCAGGTCCCTTTCTGCCCCCCAGCTTTCCAGCTACACTGCCCCAAGCCTGTAGCATTGCTTGGGGTTGTTGTGACCCAAGTTCAGGACCTGACATTTGGCCTTGTTGAAGCTCAACCCATCATACTTCCTTCCTCCTCTTTGCTCTTGTACCTTGTGGAATCCCATCATCCCTCTTTCCTCCTCTTTGATCTTAGAATTACAGAATCATAGAATGTTAGAGGTTGGAGGGGACCTCCAGAGATCATTCTGTCCAAACCCCCTCCCAAAGAAGCATTACCCAGGGTAGTCTGCACAGGAATGTATCCAGGTGGGTTTTCAAAGTCTTCAGAGAAGGAAACTCCACAACTCCCCAGGGCATCCTGTTCCAGTGCTCTGTCACCCTCTCTGTAAAGAAGTTTCTCCTCATATTGAGCTGAAACCTTCTATGTTCAAGTTTGTATCCATTGCTCCTTATCTTATTACTGTCCACCACCAAAATGAGCTTGGCCCCCTTCACTTGACAGCCACCCCTCAGAGACTGATAGACATTGCTCAGATCCCCTCTCAGTCTTCTCTTCTCCACACTAAACAGCCCCAGGGCTCTCAATCTCTCTCCACAGGGCAGCTGCTCAAGTCCCCTAAGCATCCTCATGGCTCTCCCTTGGACTTTCTCCAGCAGGTCTCTGTCTTTCTTGTAGCTTGTGGGACTGCCATCATCCCTCTTTGCTCTTGTACCTTGTGGAATCAACCCCATCATCCCTCTTTCCTCCTTACACTTGAACTTTTTCAGGAGGATAGAGCAGATGCTGCTGCTTCTGTCCTCTGTGAAGGGACTGAGTGGATTGTGTTGATTAAACTGTTATTAGTGCAGGTGACTTCAGTATTACTGAATGTTAGTTTGTTGTTTACCTAAAGAAACCCACCTAGGATGCACCAGAAAGTCCCAAAGAGGCTGGCGAAGCTCCAGAACTACAGAATAGCAAACCAAAAGAAATTGTAGGGATGGAACTTTGCCTTCCCTCAGTTTGCATCCTGGGTTGCAGTGGAAACCAAATTTGAATTAAGATCTTGGTGCCTGTAGCCTGTGTAGGCAAGGAGATTTGAGGACTGATGGCTTTGGGCTGTTGATGAGGCAATGGGAGAAGAAAGATTGGGAAAACACCTTAAGGAAGTCCATAGGGATAAAAGAGACCTTCAGACCCTTTAAAGAGCCACAGAGAAGCCAGGAAAGAGCTGGACTTCTGTTTCAGATAGTCAAGAAATATCCATGTTTCTTTTATCCTTACTCCAGCAGAAGCAGCCTGGGGAGATGGTTCTTGTATTCCTTTTTCTTCACCCCCCCCTTATCTTTGGTTTCCAGACAGAAGTCTAGGCTGCCTGTGCTTCCCAGGAAATCCATCACATGTTATCAAGGGGCTTAGCCAAGCTTTTCCTAGAAAGTATTTGGAAAGTGATGACTTCAAAGGTGCCACTCTCAGCTTGGGGGAAGAAGAAAGGCTGAGGCCAGATCTGGTTGATGCCTCAAAGCTCTTGCAGATAAGCACTGCTGAAGGAGGAGGCTTTAAAAGCTCAGATAGTTGGCTGTGAGGGCACTGATTTCTGACCTCTGAAAAGAATGAGCTTCTTGAGAGAGAGATGGGGCCAGAGCATGAGGACATGCAGAGGTGGCTGGTGGAACAGACAGAAGGAAGCTGCAGCCCATCATGTTGTGCCCTGTGCTGGGACAGCTGAGATGAGACTTGGAAATTGTGGCTGTTGCCAAATCAGCAACCTAAAAGGACCTGGGGTGCTCTGCTGTGGATTGAGAGGTGCTCACCCTGATCATTTTCCTTGAGGTTTCTCCATCTGAATTTATGACTGTGCCAGTGTTCCCATGACAGTCTTCCAGATTTTAGCTCTTAACAACTATAGAATGCTTTGGATTGGAAGGGACCTTAAAGATCACCCAGTTCCGACCCACCTGCCACTGACAGTTGAAACCCTGGAATGGGTTGTCCAGGGAGGTGGTTGAGGCCCCATCCCTGGAGGTGTTTAAGCCCAGGATGGATGAGGCTCTGTCCAGCCTGATCTAGTGTGGGGTGTCCCTGCCCATGGCAGGGGGGTTGGAACTAGATGATCCTTGTGGTCCCTTCCAACCCTGAATGATACTATGATACTATGACAGGGACACCTTCCCCTAGACCAGGTTGCACAAAGACTCATCTAACCTGGCTTTGAACACTTCCAGGGATGGGAGAGCCACAGGTTCTCTGACCAATCTATTCCAGTGTCTCACCAGCCTCACAATGAAGAATTTCTTCTTTAAATCCAATTTTCAGATCCCTCCTTTGAGTTTAAAACCATCACCCCACATCCTGTCACTACATGTCCTTATAAAAATGTAATGCCTTGAGGAGAAGGCTTGATGGATCTGTTGCCTCCTGATGCACCTCTGTGAGTCCCTAGACCAGCTACAGAGGTGTTTCAGGCAGATGATACTTAAATTGAGGCACCCCTCAGCCCCTTCCTACCACCCAAGAAGTGGCTGCACAGAGCAGTTCGAGCAACCCAGCAAGGGGCACAGACACCTCCAGTTCCTGCTCAATGTTTCTGCTGTGTTACAGAGGGTGACAAGGGAAATGGCCTCAAGTTGTCCCAGGGTGGGTTTAGGTTGGACACTAGGAAAAATTCTGCCCCAAAAGGCTTGTCAAACCCTGGACCAGGCTGCCCACAGAAGTGGTGGAGTCACCACACCTGGAGGGATTTAAAAGATGTGTAGATGTGGTGCAGAGGGACATAGAATCATTAAGGTTGGAAAAGACCTTTAAGGTCCTCAGGGCCAACCATTGACCCAACACCACCATATCCACTAATCCACATCTCTAAGTGCCATGTCTACATTGTTTAGTGGTGGGCTTTGCAGTCCTAGTTAAACAGTTTGACCTGATGATCTTGGATGGTAGAAACAACATCCAAAGCTCCATTGGAACACTGGAACAGGTTGCTCAGGGAGGTAGTTGAGGCCCCCTTCTTGGAAATATTCAAATTGAGGCTGGATCAGGACTCTGGGCAACCTGATCTAGTTGAAGATGTCCCTGCTAAGTGCAAAAGGGTGTTGGACTGGATGGACTTTGGAGGTCCCTTCCAACCCAGACCATTCTATAATCTCAAAGGTCTTTCCTAGCCTAAATGACTCTATGGTTCTAAATGGCATGGTTTGCCTGCTGCTGGGCTATCAAAACATGCTCTCATATGGGCATGTTGTGGTCACAGCAATGAGATGAGGATGGGGAATGTGTAAGAGTGGTAAAGAAAAGCAGAAATGCCCAGATCCAGGTGTATCTCCCTGAACAAGTCAAAGGAGATGATTCTCCCCCTCTACTCTGCTCTGGTGAGACCCCCACCTGGAGTACTGCATCCAATTCTAGAGCTCCTAATACAAGAAACATCTAGAGGTGCTGGAGCATGCCCAGAGTAGGGCCATGAGGATGATCAGAGGGCTGGAGCTCCTGTTCTGTGAGGACAGACTGAGGGAGTTGGGGCTGTTCAGTCTGGAGAAGAGAAGGCTCCAGGGAGACCTAATTGTGGTCTTCCATTATCTGAAGGGGGCTACAGAAAAGCTGGGGAGGGACTTTTGAGCATGTCAGGGAGTGATAGGACTGGGGGAATGGAGCAAAACTAGAAGTGGGTAGATTGAGATTGGATGTTAGGAAGAAGCTCTTCCCCATGAGGGTGGTGAGACACTGGCACAGGTTGCCCAGGGAGGTGGTGGAAGCCTCATGCCTGGAGGTTTTTAAGGCCAGGCTGGAGGTGGCTGTGAGCGACCTGATGTAGTATGAGGTGTCCCTGCCCATGGCAAGGGGATTGGAACTAGATAATCCTTGAGGTCCCTCCCAGCCCTGACAGTTCTGTGGTTCTGCTTGTTGAGGATTTCTAAAGCACTACAGGACACCTCTGGAGTTGAAAAACTGTTGTCTTCTCCTCCCTTCACTCCCTCTGGCTTGTCTGCAAATGAGAATAGTGCTCAAGGTGCTGCTCCTAAGGGTGTTGCTCTGCCTTGGCTTTGTAAATGACTCACAGCAGCAGCAGTGGACACTGGAGAGGGGATTTTGGAAGCATCTGCTGGTGTGTACACATTAACTGGTTTATGAGCAGTTAGCTGTAAAGCTGCTTTATGAGAGGCCTGCACTCCACTTCTTATGAGTCCAGTGCCTCTATGGCTTGAAAACAAATTAAGTTTGGGGTTATGTGATTATGTGAGCTGTGGTTGTTTAGCCTGGAGAAGAGGAGACTCAGGGAGTACCTTATCACACTCTCCAACTACCTGTAGGGGTGTTGTACTCAGGTGGGGGTCAGGCTCTTCTCCAGGGCAACTTGTGATAAGAGGAGAGGGCATGGATTGAAGCTGTGCCAGGGGAGGTTCAGTTTGGATATCATGAAGCACTTCCTCACAGAAAGGGGAATTAGACACTGGAATGGACTGCCCAGTGTGGTGGTGGAGTTGCCATCCCTGGAGGTGTTTAAGGAAGGATTGGATGTGGCATTAGTGACATGGTCTAGTTGTGGTGCTAGGTCATAGGCTGGACTTGATGATCTCAGAGGTCTATTCCAATCTCAATAATTGATTCTGTGATTCTGATGGCTTTTCTTTCTCTGGGTCCTTTTGGGAAAAGACAAATGAGGAGCTGTGATCTCTGGGCAATAATGGATTGCTGTGTGTCTGTGGTACGTGCATTAATTCCCTTCACACTGAAAGTCTCTTGTAATTCCTGCTTGGCAAGAGCTATTAAATGACCTGAGCAGCTGAGCCGAGCCATGCTGCTGTGATCTGTCTCTGTGACTATAGACTTTGGAGCTGGCACTTTGCTGGCTCTTCAGTGCTAATCCCCAGACAGCCAAAGGTCAGAGAAAACGCTTGCTTGGCTGAAACCACTATTAAAGGATAGGTGAATTTCACCTTCTCCATGTGGTTTCAATCTGTTCATGATAATGGATGTCATGAGTTTCTGATGGGAAAAGGCTCTTTTTAAGCAACTTTGATTTGAGATTGGACACTAAGGCTTTGGGGGTTAGAATCACAGAATCGTCAGGGCTGGAAGGGATCTCAAGGATCAGCCAGTTCCAAACCCCCTGCCATGGGCAGGGACACCTCACACTACATCAGGTTGTTCACAGCCACATCCAGCCTGGCCCTCAAAACTTTCAGGGATGAGGCTTCCAGTCTGTTCCAGTGTCTCACCACCTTCATGGGGAAGAATTTCTTCCCAACATCCAATCTGTATCTCCCCACTTCTATTTTTGTTCCATTCTCCCCAGTCCTATCACTCCCTGACACCCTCAGAAGTCCCTCCCCAGCTTTCCTGTAGCCCCCTTCAGATAATGGAAAGCCACAATTAGGTCTCCTTGGAGCTGGAACCTTCTCTTCTCCAGACTGACCAACCCCAGCTCTCTCTGTCTCCATAGGAGAGGTGCTCCAGCCCTCTGCTCATTGGTTGCAAATTGGATGTGAGCAGTTAGAATTTAATGCCCATGGATGGGTGTGTCCAGTTTTGTTGGGGTCCTGGGCTAAATGTGGGGAAGTCCAATTGTTAGATTAAACATTGTTATTTATTCTTCCTTTTTTAATTTCCCCCAATATTTGGAACTAAAAGCAAACCTACCCTGTTTTCAACACTTCACTTCAACAGCCTTTAAACTCATATCAGAGTCCTTCAGTGTGGCTGTGAGATGATTCAGAGCAGGTGGTTGTGTAGGGAAGGGCTTTGAGATGCTCATAGCTGCATGCAGACACCTGACACTATGCAGCCTTTAGCTCCTTGCTGCAGGTTTGGCTGAAGTCCCTCAGGTTTGTCATTAACATGGCTGTGCTGCCTTGCAGGAATTGTGCTGCCTGTGTTTCACAGAATCATTGCATGTAGTCAAAGAGACTTTCAAAGGCCATCTAGTTCAGCCCCCATGTAGTCAACAGGGACATCTTCAACTAGGGGAAGTTGTTCAGCGCTCTGTCCAACATGACCTGGAATGGTTCCAGGAATGAGGCATCTACCACCTCTCTGGGGAATCTGGGCCAGTGTTCCACCACCCCCACTGTAAATAGCTTCTTCCTTATCTGGTCTGAATCTCCTTCCTTGAGTTTCAAACCATCATCCCTTGTCCTCTCACCACAGGCCCTGCTAAAAAATTCTGTTCCCAGCTTTCTTCTCAGCCCCTTTAAGTACTGAAAAGCCATCAGAAAGTCTCCCTGGAGCCTTCTCTTCCCCAGGCTGAACAACCCCAACTCTCAGCCTGGCCTCAAAGCAGAGGGCTTTCAGCCCTCCCATCATTGTTGTGGCCTCCTCTGGACCCACTCCAACAGGTCCCTGTCACAGTGGGGAAGGTGAAAAGGCAGAATTTCTCCCAGTTGTTCTCAAGGCCATCTGCCAAGGAAGATCTCATCCAAAGTCTGACTGGAGGTAGCCTTCTGCACTGAACTGAACTTACACAGGGCATTGTGTTGTCATGCAATGTGGCTCCTTCTCTCCTCTCTCTCATTTCCTCTTCACTGCATCTCCCCTAAAGCAAGTCTGTGTCACCTGAGTGAGTCAAGAATCGCATTTGCTGTGTGTGGTGCCATCAGACCAGACCTTGCAAGGAGTGCTACTGGGTCTATCTTGGAATGGCATGTTTTGGACTTCATAAAGGCAAAAAACCTCTCTTAGGCTGGGTTGAAGCCCCATGGTAGACTGACAGGGAGCAGAGAGGTGATTCAGCATCTTCAGACAGCTCCTACAAGAACCAGGCTGAACCTACCCCAGGGCAAGGCTGTTGCTGGAGCCATTGCACGCTTAGAGAGGTGAGCCTGCAGAAGGCCATTGCTGGTCACCTCTGGATGCTACCATCAGGGTACAGAGGCCCAGAAAGCAGGTGGATTTCTGACTGCTTGGCCAAAAGGCCACCTTAATGGGTTTGGGTTGTGTTTTTCCTTCAAAGCCATCCCTCAGTCTAAGTAGTCAGCTGTCAACTGCAGATATTGTGGCTTCCATAAGGTCTTTCTTGCTCCCTGTGAAAGATGTGTCTTGCTTCAGTGATTGGTGAAGGTATCAGGGTAGAAAATCTCAAGTAAAGAGTGCAAGTCCTCTGAGGAGCAGCTGAGGGAACTGGGCTTGTTTGGCCTGGAGAAAAGGAAGCTCAAGGGAGACCTTTTTGCTTATCAACAGCTCCCTGAAAGGAGGTTGGAGTGAGCTAGGGGTCACAGAATCAGAATCACCTGCTTGGAAAAGACCTTAAAATCATCAATTCCATAACCTAACACCTTCCACACAGCTGTTAGACCACATACCCAAGCTCCTCATCCAAATGTCTTTTAAACATCTCCAGGTTCAGCCAAGATACAAGCAATAAGACAAGAGGAAATCAGTGCCAGGAGTGCTAGGAGAGCTTGAGGTTGGATATTAAGAACAATTTGCTCCTTAGAAGTGTTGCCAAATCCTGGGACAGGCTGTCCAAGGAAGTGGTGGAGTCCCCATCCCTGGAAGCCTTTCAAAGCCATGTGGATGTGGTGCTGAGTGACATGGTTTGGTGGTGACCTGGCAGCATTGGGTTAACATTTGGACTTGATGATTACAGAATTACAGAATGCCAAGGGCCAGAAAGGACCTTGAAGGATCATCCAGTCCAACCCCCCTGCCAGAGCAGGGTGACCTAGAGCAGATCACACAGGAACACATCCAGATGGGTCTTGAGTATCTCCACAGAGGGAGACTCCACAACCCCCCTGGGCAGCCTGTTCCACTGTTGTATCACCCTCACAGGGAAATAATTCTTCCTCCTGTTCCCAAGGAACTTCCTATGCCTCAACTTCCACCATTGCCTCTTGTGCTGGCATTGGGAATCACCCAGCAGAGCCTGGCTCCAGCCTCTTGGCACTCACCCTGCACATCTTTATCAACAGCAATGAGCTCACCCCTCAGGCTCCTCCTCTCCAAGCTACAGATTCCTCAGCTCCCTCAGGCTCTTCTCACAAGGAAGATGTTCCACTGCCTTCAGCATCTTTGTGGCTCTGTGCTGGACTCATTCAAGCAGTTCCCTGAGGTTCTTCTTGAGTTTAGGGGCCCAGAACTGGTCACAATACTCCAGATGTAGCCTCAGCAGGGCAGATTAGAGGGGGAGGAGAACCTTT
Source organism: Melanerpes formicivorus (assembly GCF_026170545.1). NCBI lineage: Eukaryota > Metazoa > Chordata > Aves > Piciformes > Picidae > Melanerpes > Melanerpes formicivorus. Next base: position 31,200,715 of record NW_027142353.1, on the reverse strand, counting down.
CTGGACCTAATGACCACAACCCTTCTAATCCACCCTAGGTTCTAATCCACCCTAGGGTGGCATTGGCACTATTGGCCACAAGAGCACTCTTTCAACCAAACCCAGTGTTATGACTCTAGGTCTTGGCAAACCCAGGAGAGCCACAGTGTTTGATAACTTTCCCCCTGGTGCAGCCAAGCACTTTTAGGGTGAGGTTGTTTGACGCCTGCTAAATCTCTGGCTTAGTCCTGATGTGGGCAAAATGCCTGTGGAAGGGAGTCTGCAAAACCCATTGAGTGTTGTGCCTGAGTTGGGATTATGGGCTCAGACTGGGTGATTAATGTGCTCTGGGCTTCATTGTGATGCTTTATAGGGGTCCAAGGTTTTTCCTGCAGAGCATCTGCAAAATGTGTTGCAGGCTGTAAACAGCCAGCATGGAGCTGGGGCTGCATCTGGACACCAGAGGGTGGCAGTCAGGTGGGATATAGCCGGGAGGGGGAGGAAGGAAGGGGTGAAAAGTAGGATTTGGGGGTCATGGTCCCTTAGAGCCAACTCTATCCTATGTGAACAAGAGCTGGTGGCTCTGCCAGGTGGTTTTTTTCTAGGGCTTTTCCCTGGAAATCTGGGTACAGCCATGTCCTACCAGTCTAAAGAGTGGTTTGCAACCACTCTTGCCAGAGCTTTGCCAGTTTGAAAGATGCTGGGGGAGAAATAAGGTTCGGCTTCTCAGTCAGTTCAGGATTTAACCTCTCAGCCCATATGGGAAAGCCTTTCCACGTTGTCCCTACGAGTCCCACATCCTGGTTTTGGCTGGGATAGAGTCAGCTTTCTGCAAGGTAGCTGGTATGGGGCTGCATTTTGGTTTTGTGACCTAAAGAGTGGTGGTTTCAAAGCCAGGCTGGATGAGGCTTTGAGCAGCCTGGGCTAGCAGGAGGTGCCCCTGCCCCTGGAAGGAGCTAGGTGATCTTTAAGATCTCTTCCAAGCCAAACCATGAGGATGTTAGAGGTGTTGCTGGAGAGTGCTTACAGCATTGGGGTGGCTTTTGACCACTTAAAGGGGGCCTAGAAGAAAGATGAGAAGAGTCTTTTTAGCATGGCCTGTTGTGACAGATCAGGGGGTGGTGGTTTGAAACTAGGAGTGGAGTTCTAGACTAGAAGAAAGGATGAAACATTTTCCAGTGAGGCTGGGGAGACACTGGCCCAAGTTGCCTAGAGAGGTGGCACCATTCCAGATCAGGATGTCTGGGGCTCTGGCAACCTTCTCTAGTTGAAGATGTCCCTGCTGACTGCAGGGGATTGGACTAGATGCCCTTTAAAGGTCCCTTCCAAACATATAGAGAATTCTACAGAATGTTTAATTAATTCCTTCTAAGGGGGAGGAATAAGATAAGGGGAAAATGAGATTGGTGTTCTACTTGCTTTCCAAAATGAGTATTTCCCCTCCTGGCTGTGTAGTTGCTGTTAGCTCTAGAGTTAGACTTTTAAATGAAGTTGGTTAACTCCTCCTATCAAAGGAGGCAATGGGAACCTGTACAAGTCCTGCACCATGAGGGTGGTGGAACACCACAACAGGTTGCCCAGGGAGGTGGTTGAGGCCCCATCCCTGGAGATATTCAAGGTGAGGCTGGACAGGGCTGTGAGCAAACTGATCTAGTTGAGGATGTCCCTGATTACTGCAGATGGGGTTGAACTGGATGATCTTTGGCGGTCCCTTCCAACCAAGACCATTGATTCTGACAGTACAGGCCCTGTTGGTGGTGGCTGCACTGACACAGGTTAATTTCCTGTGTCACTGTTAACTCAGCTGTTTGTTCCTTTGCCATGTCTAGAGCCACAAGAAGAGAAATTTTTATTAACATCAAGGAAATCTGACTTGTTGGGGTGGTTTGGTGTCTGGAGCCCTCTGACTAATCTCATCTCAACAAGATGGGAAAAATTCAAGGTCCTTTTGCACAGGAGGCTTTATTTTTCTCCCCTAGAGGGAAGTGAGAATGACCTTTGCTGCCCATCAGTGGGACTCAAGTGACTTACATTGCTTTTTGGTTTGGACTCACCAGCCTCCTGATCTATCTATTCCCCCTTCCCAGTACCTTTCTCCTGTTCTTATCACCTCTTCCTTATTCCTCTGACTCAGCAGTCCCTCCAGGAGGGTTGGGTGACTAATGTTGGGAAGGAGAGTGTGCTTTGAGGGGGCCAGATAACAGGGAGGATTGGAGGGAGCAAGGTGAGGCTGGAGCTGGGAGAGATGATCCCATGTCTAAGTGCCAGGTTCTACATATTGGCCACAACAACCCCATGCATTGCTACAGGCTGGGGTCAGAGTGGCTGGAGAGCAGCCAGGCAGAGAGGGACCTGGGGGTACTGGTTGATGGTAGGATGAACATGAGCCTGCAGTGTGCCCAGGTGTCTAAGAAGGCCAATGGCATCCTGGCCTGCGTCAGGAACAGTGTGGCCAGCAGGAGCAGGGAGGTCATTCTGCCCCTGTACACTGCACTGGTTAGGCCACACTGTCTCCAGTTCTGGGCCCCTCAGTTCAAGAGAGATGTTGAGATGCTGGAAGGTGTCCAGAGAAGGGCAACAAAGCTGGGGAGGGGTCTGGAGCACAGCCCTGTGAGGAGAGGCTGAGGGAGCTGGGGTTGTTGAGCCTGGGGAGGAGAAGGCTCAGGGGAGACCTTATTGCTCTCTACAACTCCCTGAAAGGAGGTTGTAGCCAGGTGGGGGTTGGTCTCTTCTCCCAGGCAACCTGTGACAGAAGAGGAGGACACAGTCTCAGGCTGCACCAGGGGAGGTTTGGGTTGGATGTTAGGAAGAAGTTCTTCCCAGAAAGAGTGATCGTCCATGGGAATGTGCTGCCCAGGGAGGTGGTGGAGTGACCATCATTGGAGGTGTTTAAGGGGAGACTGGATGGGGTGCTTGGTGCCATGGTTTAGTTGATGAGATGGTGTTGGGTGGTAGGTTGGACTCAATGATCTCAAAAGTCTTTTCCCACCTGGTCTGGTCCATTCCATTCCATTCCGTTCTCATGTCCTGCTGCTGGAGAAACCTGTCTGCCTGTCTGTTTTGCTAAAGAGCTTTTTGGCGCTCAGTCCAGAGGTGCTGGAGTGAGGGATTAAAATATTTGTTGTGGCCTTTGGCCAGGCACAGAGATGAGCCTGCTCAATGTTTCTCTATTTCTGCTAATTCCTCTGCCCAAAGAGACACATTGTCCTTCAACCTCATCCCTGTGGCACTGGATTAATGCAGGATTGAGAATAAAAGGCTGGGGAAGAGGAAATTTTCAGTGCTTTTCATGGCTGCTGCCATCTGATGTGTTCATGGAGAGCAGCTAAGGCTGCTGAGGGGCTTTGAACACAGGTGCTGTGAGAAACAGCTGAGGCAACTGAAGTGGTGTAGTCTTCAGAAGAGGAGGCTGAGGGGAGACCTTCATGTCCCTCTACAACTACCTAAAAAAGGAGGTTGGGGCAGGGTGGGGGTTGGTCTCATCTCATATGCAACAAGTGACAGGACAAGAGGAACCAGCCACAAGTTGTGTCAAAGGAGGTTCAAGTTGGGTATTAGGAAAGATTTCTTCCCAGCAAGGGTTCTCAGGCTGCCCAGAGAGGTGGTGGAGTTGTCATCCATGGAGGCATCTAAAAGACACATGGATGTGTTGCTGAGGGATGTGGTTCAGTGGTAGTGGCTTAGCAGCAGTGGTGGAATTGTGAGCTCTAGGTGAGCTGCTGGACTTCACGATCTCAGAGTTCTCTTCCAACCTCAACAGTTGTGTGATTCAATGAGTCTGTGAAATGTGGACATAATAGGAAGCAGAAGGTCTACACCAACACCCTCCCCTCTACCATCCCTTTCATAGAAGTCCTACTTCTCTGCTGCTGCTAAGTGATTTGGAGGTCAGGAGGAGGGCAGAGCAGGCTGTGTGGGGGATGCACTTGTGCCCTTTTTTTTTCTGCTACCAATGTTAATTTTGATTGCATCTGTAGCATCTGCTTTTATTTTCCCTCATGTCACACATCCTACTGCTTTGGGGAAAGCCCCAGAGAAACAGGGCTGTGTTAAAGACCCAAGTGTTTAGGTCATGCTGTGGTTCTCCCAGCCCCACCACACAACACTGTGCTGTGACAGAATGCGGCGGTTTGCCTCTTGGGAGGTCCTTGGGCTAAGAAGGGCAGGGAAAACCCAAGCTCTTCTGCAGGGCTATAAAGTTGTGATTAATGGAGCCATGCAATAAGCCTTGCTCAGAAATCTTGGCAGAGATGGAAGGTTTTGGAGCTCTGAAGTTTCCACAGGGAGAGGGTGAGAGCCCTGGGGCTTTTTAGGCTGGAGAAGAGAAGACTCAGGGGGGATTTAATAAATGTTTATAAATATCTGAGGGCTGGGGGTCAAGAAGGAAGGGACAGGCTCTGCTCAGCTGAGCCCTGGGATAGGACCAGGGGCAATGGATGGAAACTCCAGCACAGGAAGTTCCACCTCAACATGAGGAGGGAACTTCTTCACTGGAAGGGTCATGGAGCAATGGGACAGGCTCCGCAGGGAGGCTGTGGAGTCTCCTCTGGAGACTTTCAAGACCCATCTGGATGCGTTCCTGTGCGACCTGTGCTGGATTCTATGGCCTTGCTCTGGCAGGGGGGTTGGACTTGATGATATTTGGAGGGCCCTTGCAACCCCTAACATTCTGTGATCTGGGAAGGGGGCAGTGTGTTGCACCCAGATGGGGAAGCCTGTAGCTAAGAACTATCTTCTGTCTGGGTTGCCACCTGGCCCACAAGTGAGCTAAGCTGGGGAACTCATCCAATCCCATGACCCAAACAGTCATTTGCTTTGCCTCCTCTTCTCCAACATAAGGGCTGATTTAGCTCAGCGGTCTCTGGCTTAGACCAGAAGCTGTATCTTGGATTTAAGAAATCTCCTGATGAAAGAGCTTGTGGTTTCCTAACTGGCACTGTCTGGGAAACTTACACTGAAAAAACCCTCATATTTTGGCCTGTTTTTAAAAAGCTGGTTATATTATTTTTATGTAAAACTGAATTTCTTGGCAGTTGAGTGCAGGACATTGTGGAGAGGCTGCTGCTGGTCTCTTCTCACAGGTAATTAGTGATAGAACCAAAAGAGAATGGCCTCAAGCTGTGCCTGGGTAGCTTTAGACTGGACAGTAGGAAACATTTCTTCATGGCAAGAGTGGTCAGGCACTGGAATGTGCTGGGCAGGGAGGGGGTTGAGTCCCCAAGCCTGGATGTGTTTCAAGGTGGTTTGGATGTGGTGCTTGAGGCTATGGTTTAGGGGTGAGCCTTGTAGAGTAGGGTTCTGGGTTGGTCTTGGTGATCCTGAGGGTCTTTTCCAGTCTGAATGTTTCTGTGATTCTGTGATTTTCTTTCTCATGTCCAACCTTAACTTCCCCTGGTGCAAGCTGTGGCCCTTTCCTCCTATCTGACTGCTTCTTACTTGGCAGAAGAGACTAACCCCCACCTGGCTCCAAACTCCTCTCAGGGAGTTGTAGGGAGCCAGCTAGAAGATCTCTCCTCAGCCTCCTTTTCTCCAGGCTGAACAACACCAGTTCCCTGAGATGCCCCACACCAGCCCTGTTTTCCAGAGCCTTCACCAGCCTCATCACCCTTCCCTGGATACACTCCAGCACCTCAGTATCCATCTTGCAATGTAAGGCCCAGAAGTGAGGATTTACTTTTGTTTTACTGTGGCTATTGTTGAGGATTCTCAGTCTCTAAACCCATCAGATTTGCCTTTGTTGGGGAAGGGTGCCATGTTTAGAGCCACCTTTAGCTGTAGCACAGGATTCAAGTGGGTGACATTTGGTGGCCTTGCTTGTAAAGAAGTCAAGCTGGGTGATTGAATGGTCCCTTTTGCTTCCTCAAGTGCATGTGTTTTATTTTGTACCACAAAAAGCTCCTAAATTGAGGGCAGAGGTTAGCTAGCCAAATACCTCACAGCTGCCTGTCCTAATTGTGAAGGAGAAGCTGCTAGAAGTCCTGGAACAGCAAAGCTTGGAAGCTCAAAAGCCTGGCAATTATCTTTCTGCCCTTTGATACAGGTGTTCACATTCCTGTTTGCTCTTCTGGGCTGCTGGCCAAGTTTCTGCACACAGATCCTGGTCCCATCTTTCACCCCAACATCCTCCCATAAGAGGTACAGCCTGAGATGAATTCTCCTGCTGTGGTTTCCAATCCACTTATTAATAAATCAAACTTGAGGTGGAAAATTGAGGTGGCCCTGTGGGGCCATTGCTCTTTGTAGCTTGTGAGCTAGTGCCATTAAATTAAACAAAGCCACCCCAAAGTGAAGCTCAGCAGCTTTCCTGCAGCTTGTTGGGTTAGCACAACAGTGCTCCTGAAGGGGATTGACTTTGCTGGGTTGTGGTTGTGTTTTCCTCCCCCTTTACCTAGAAAAGGTTCTAGTAGTTCAGCTCCACCACTGCCCTGGGCAGCCTCTTCCAGGGCCTAACAACCCTTTTGGGGAAGAAATTGTGCCTCCTGTCCAAGCTAAATCTCCCCTGGGGCAACCTGAGATCATTTTCTTTTTGTCCTATCACTTGTGAGTAGGAGGATGAGACCTCCAAGGCTGAAGCAGTTTGGCAGGGCTTTGTCTGAGTTTATTGAAAGCATTTGCAAGGCTCTGAGGAGTCCTTCTTGTGGCCTTCCAGTATCTGAAGGCGGCTACAAGAAAGCTGGGGAGGGACTCTTTAGGGAGTCAGGACTGGGGAGAATGGAGCAAAACTAGAAGTGGGGAGATTGAGATTGGATGTGAGGAAGAAGTTCTTCCCCATGAGGGTGGTGAGAGCCTGGCACAGGTTGCCCAGGGAGGTGGTGGAAGCCTCATGCCTGGAGGTTTTTCAGGCCAGGCTGGATGTAGCTCTGTGTGTGAGGAGGGAGCCCCTGCCCATGGCAGGGGGGTGGGAACTGGTTGATCCTTGAGGTCCTTTCCAGCTCTGACAATTCTGTGATTCTGTGAAGCAAAGCTCTGCACCACAAGACTCTCCAGTCTTAGAATCATAGAATGATTTGGCTTGGAAGAGGCCTCCAACCCAAGGGAGCACAGATGGGTTATGATGATGTTTTGGGGGTCCTATCAAACTGATCACAGAATCACAGAATTAATCAGCTTGAAAAGGTGTTTAAGAGCAGGCTGGATGAGGCTCTGTCCAGCCTGATCTAGTGTGGGGTGTCCCTGCCCGTGGCAGGGGGGTTGGAACTAGATGATCCTTGTGGTCCCTTCCAACCCTGAATGAAACTATGAAACTATGAAACTATCTGAGATCATCCAGTCCAACCTATCACCCAACACCATCTCATCAACTAAACCATGGCACAAAGTGCCTCATACAGTCTCCTCTTAAACACCTCCAGTGATGGTGACTCCACCACCTCCCTGGGCAGCACATTCCAATGGCCAGTCTCTCTGGGAAGAATTTCTTCCTCACATCCATCATGAACCTCCCTCTTCCCTGAGGTGCCGTCTGCACTGCAACTCTCAGCTCAATAAAGGCATTAGTGGGGTGAGGAGGTGAAACTGCCTGATGAAGTTAAATCCTTGGCCTGTAGTAAGGTACTTTGCATAATCCTCCAAACAAGATTTGAGCTGGCTACACACCCCTGTAGTAACCTCAACTTATCACAGGCTCACAGGATGTCAGGGGATGGAAGGGACCTCCAGAGATCGTTGAATCCAACTCCCCTGCCAGAGTAGGACCATAGAATCCAGCACAGGTTGCACTGGATTTCTTCAGTACATTCCCACACAGGAATGCATCCAGATGGATCTTGAAAGTCCTCAGAGAAGGAGACTCCACAACCTCTCTGGGCAGCCTGTCCCAGTGCTCCATGACTGTCACAGGGAAGAAGTTCCTCCTCATGTTGAGGTGGCACCCCTTGTGCTGTAGTTTATATCCATTGCCCCTTGTCTATCCCAGGGTGCAACTGAGCAGAGCCTGTCCCCTCCCTCCTGACCCCCAGCCCTCAGATACTGATAAACATTTATTAAATGTCTTCTCAGCCTTCTCCTCTCCAGACTAACCACCCCCAGGTCTCTCAGCCTCTCCTCACCAGGCAGTGCTCCAGGTCCCTTCAGCATCCTTGTAGCCCTCCCTTGGACTCTCTCCAGCAGATCCCTGTCCCTCCTGAACTGGGGAGCCCAGAACTGGATGCAGTATTCCAGATGAGGTCTCAGCAGGGCAGAGTAGAGGGGGAGGAGAACCTCCCTCCATCTGCAGGAAAGAAATAAAATAATAATGATCCTTCTGCAGGTCAACATGGTGGGAAAGGCTGAGAGCCCACAGATCTCTGAATCAGACCTTGTTTATGTGCTTGAGTGTCTTGTGGTTCAAGCAGGTTTCTGATGCTTTCAAATGTGTTGTTGGGGTGTGAGTAAAAGGAGGATGTGCACCGTGCCCACAGACACATGGGTGGTTTGGTTTCTGGAAGGCAGCTCTGCAGTGCTGTGTGGTTAGTGGAGAAGAGCTTGGAGATCTGGGGAGATGTGGCTTTCCTGGCATCCACCACAATACATTTCAGTCTCAGTTTGTTGTTTTAGTTGTGACTTGGCTGCCTGTGGGCTCTGGCTGGGGATCCAGACTCCCTCAACACCGTGATGCTTCAGCTTGGAGCCAGAAACGTTTGTAGCTTTCTATGAACAGGGAAGCTCTGTGCTTATTTGTTGCCTTCTTAGCAGCATTGATCAGCAAAAAAACATCAGAGTGGTAGAGTCATTAAGGTTGGAAAAGACCTCTAAGATACCTCACCTATATGGCTTTGTTCAGCCTTGAGAAGAGAAGGCTTAAGGGGAGACCGTATTACCTTGGAGATAAAGGGTTGTTACCAGGAGGATGGAGACTCCCTTTTTACAAGGAGTGCCATGGAAAAGACAAGGAGAGATGGGGACATGCTGCTGCTGGGGAGATTCCCATTGGATTCCAGAAGAAAATGTTTGCCCATGAGAACAGTCAGAGATTGGAATCACCTCCCCAGGGAAGCAGTGGATTCCCCTACAGTGGACAGTTTGGAGAGTGATTTTGGCAGGGTGCTGGGCCAGCTCATTTCAACTCCACCATCTCCTACAGAGGTTGGACCAGATGATCCTTGGGCATTCTGTTATTCTGTTGTTAAGATCAAGTCCAGCCATCCACCCGAGAGCACCATGCCCACTCACCCATGCCCTGAAGTGTCATGTCTACAGGTTTTTTGAACACCTCCAGGGATCATCTGTGTTCTTCTGTGCTGGCTGTGAACTTGATCTGTGATTTATTTTCTATTACCTGTCTTGCAAGTCTCTCTTGAAAAGGGGTCTTGCATGCTGTAGGATTGCAGAGTCAACCTTCTTCTCCAAGTTGTGTCCAGGAGAAGCACTGCTGAGCTCCAAAGCGTGACCTCAAGGGTACAAGTGACAGCTGGAGATGTGCAAAGAGAGGTTGTGCTTGTGGAGGCAAAACCTCCTTGTGTAGAGGTCTAATGGTTTTCTTTTTTTTGGTGACTAGTGTCTTGACCTTGAAGGTTATTTACCTTGATCTCAATAAAGCATTTGACACTGTCTCCCACAGGATTTTTGCAGCTAACCTGAGGCAGCTTGGTCTGGAGGATCAAGTAGTGAGGTGGATTAAGAACTGGCTGAAGGAAAGAAGATAGAGAGTTGTGGTAAATGGGACAGAGTCTAGTTGGAGGCCTGTGTCTAGTAGAGTCCCTCCAGGGTCAGTACTGGCACCAGGAGTGTTCAATATATTCATCAATGACCTGGGTGAGGGCTCAGAGAGCACTGCCAGCAAGTTTGCTGACAGCAACAAGCTGGGAGGAATGGCTGACACAGGAGGATTCTGCTGACTTAGGCTGAGAGCTGGGCAGGGAGAAATGGAATGAAATTCAACAAAGGCAAGGGGAGAGTCTTGCACCTGGGAAAGAACAACCCCAGAGCCACAAAAATGATGAAGGGAGTGGTACATCTTCCTTATGAGGAGAGCCTGAGGGAGCTGAGGGCTCTGGAGCTTGGAGAGGGGGAGCCTGAGAGGTGAGCTCATTGCTGGTGATAAAGATGCGCAGGGTGAGTGCCAAGAGGCTGGAGCCAGGCTCTGCTGGGTGATGCCCAATGACAGCACAAGAGGCAATGGTGGAAGCTGAGGCATAGGAAGTTCCATGGAAACAGGAGGAAGAATTATTTCCCTGTGAGTGTGACAGAAGGCTGGAACAGGCTGCCCAGGGGGGTTGTGGAGTCTCCCTCTCTGGAGATACTCGAGACCCATCTGGATGTGTTCCTGTGTGATCTGCTGTAGGTGATCCAGCTCTGGCAGGGGGATTGGACTGGATGATCTTTGGAGGTCCCTTCCAACCCCTAACATTCTGTGATTCTCTGATTATTCTTTCCCTTCCTGTCATCTCTGCCATAAGCTGTTAAAGAAGAACTGATGAACTAGTCTGGCCCCATCACTTGTGATGTTCTCCTTGCCTTGTGATTTTCAAGCCTTTGTTTGGCAGCCTGCTTATTTGCAGATGAAGTCAGCCAGCACTGGAGAATCAATTGACTTCAGTGCTGTCAAAAGAGGCCCTTTTTCAGGGACAATTATGAGGGGGGGAGGAATAAAAATGAAACAGCTGAGTCTTTGTTTGAAGACTCCTAAAGTTAGAGCTTTCTGACTGTTAAAAAGGGAGTTAACTTCCTTCTATGCTTTCCTGAAGCCTTGCTGGCTGGTTGCAAAGTTGAAGTTTACTTTTGAGTGACAAAAAGCAGGACCAGTTGGCATCAAATCAAGCTTGGGTTGTTGCTCAAATCACATGTGCTAGAGATGGCTCCTGCTCCAGTTCTGGGGCCATCAACACAAGAACATTGAACTGTTAAGAATGGGTCCAGAGGAATCACAGAATCACCAAGGTTAGAAGAGACCTCAAAGATCATCAGGTCCAACCTGTCACCGCAGACCTCATAACTAAACCATGGCACCAAGTGCCACATCCAATCCCCTCTTGAACACCTCCAGGGATGGTGACTCCACCACCTCCCTGGGCAGCAGATCCCAATGGTGAATGACTCTCTCAGTGAAGAACTTTCTCCTCACCTCCAGCCTAAACTTCCCCTGGTGCAGCTTGAGACTGTGTCCTATTGTTCTGGTGCTTGAGAGAAGAGACCAACTCCCTCTTGGCTACAACCAACCTTCAGGTAGTTGTAGAGAGCATTGAGGTCTCCCCTGAGCCTCCTCTTCTCCAGGCTAAGCAACCCCAGCTCCCTCAGCCTCTTATCGTAGGGCTTGTGCTCGAGGCCTCTCCCCAGCCTTGTTGAAGATGATCAGAGGGCTGGAGAACCTTCCCTATGGGGGCAGGCTGGGAGAGTTGGCTGTTCAGCCTGGAGAAGGCTCCAGGGAGAGCTTAGAGCAGCCTTCCAGTACACGAAGAGGGCTACAAGAAAGCTGGTGAAAGATTTTTTACAAGGGCTTGTAGTGATAAGATGAGGGGGAAAGGATTGAAGCTTGTGGAGGGGAGATTGAGTCTGAAGATTAAGAAGAAATTCTTTAGGGTGAGGGTGGGGAACAGGTTGGAACTGGTGGGAGGGAACTGGAACAGGTTGCCCAAGGAGGTTGTGGATGCCTCCTCTCTGGAGGTGTTCAAGGCCAGGTTGGATGAGGCCTTGAGCATCCTGGGCTGGTGGGAGGTGTCCCTGCCCAAGGCAGGGGGGGTGGAGCTAGGTGATCTTTAAGATAACTTCCCACCCAAACCATTCTAAGGAGAGCAGTTCTTACCACTACCTTATCCACTGAGTGCTGAGGCTGCTGGGTGGGGACCATGCTGTGATAACTCCTGACTTGAGTGTAACTAGCAAAAGCTTGTTGCTTTTAACCTTACCCTGTGCAAAACTTTCTCTTTGGGGGCTGAAATTCCCAAAGTGATTTCCAAAACTCAACCATCTCAATGGGTTGAAGTCAGTTGGATGCTTAGCAAAGGGAGAGTAGAGAGACACAGCTTCTCTCTTCATTTCCTCCAGGAGAACCCAACCCTTCTCTTGATTATGATCACAGAATCACAGAATGTTAGGGGTTGGAAGGGACCTCGAGAGATGATCCAGTCCAATCCTCCTGCCAGAGCAGGACAACCTAGAGGAGATCACACAGGAACACATCCAGATGGGTCTTGAGTATCTCCACAGAGGGAGACTCCACAACCCCCCTGGGCAGCCTGTTCCAGTCTTCTGTCACCCTCACAGGGAAATAATTCTTCCTCCTGTTCCCAAGGAACTTCCTATGCCTCAACTTCCACCACTGCCTCTTGTGCTGGCATTGGGCATCACCCAGCAGAGCCTGGCTCCAGCCTCTTGGCACTCACCCTGCACATCTTTATCACCAGCAATGAGCTCACCTCTCAGGCTCCTCCTCTCCAAGCTCCAGAGCCCTCAGCTCCCTCAGACTCTCCTCTTAAGGATGATGTTAGGAGGAAACTCATCCCTATGAGGGTGGTGAGACACTGGAACAGTAGAAGCCTCATTCCTGGAGGTTTTGAAGGCCAAGCTGGATGTGGTTCTGAGCAACCTGATCTAGTGTGAGGTGTCCCATGGCAGGGGAGTTGGAACTGGATGATCTTTGTGGTCCCTTCCAACCCTAACAATTCTATGATTCTGTGTTCCACTCCCTTCATCATTTTCATGTCTCTGCACTGGACTCCTTCAAGCAAATCCCCCTGTCCTTCCTGAACTGAGGGGATGCTTGAGATGATGCCTTTCCTTGGTTCTGCTGTTGGGCAAGACTTGGATGAGATCAGCTTTGATACCAACTTGAGGACCACAGGTTAATGGCAGAGGAAGGGCATCTGTTGGCTCTTCCACTCTCCCAAACTGCTGCTTTCACCTCAGAGCTGCTCTTTCATCCTTGCAACCTGCTTCTGTGTTTGACATTATGTTTTTTTTTCAAGCAGCAGTGCTGTGTTTGCTGGAAAACCAAACCACCTCCACCTTCCTCTTAATTCACCCTCACTTCAGGGTTTGCTTAATGAACCTGATTTGTAACTGCTGCAAACCACCACGGATCTCAAGCAAACCACACTGCTGTGAGCGGTGCCTTTAGTGTCTTGGTGTTTTCCTTTCCCAGTAAGTTCAGGAGCCTGAAGTTAAAGTGGGGTGGTGGAGCTTTTAGCTGAGTGCCAGCAGTGTGCCCAGGTGGCCAAGAAGGCCAATAGCATCCTGGCCTGGATCAGGAACAGTGTGGCCAGCAGGAGCAGGGAAGTCATTGTGACCCTGTACTCAGCACTGGTTAGGCCACACCTTGAGTCCTGTGTCCAGTTCTGGGCCCCTCAGTTTAGGAAGGATGTTGAGATGCTGGAAGGTGTCCAGAGAAGGGCAACAAAGCTGGGGAGGGGTTTGGAACACAAGCCCTGTGCCAGGCAACCTGTGACAGAAGGAGAGGACACAGTCTCAAGCTGCACCAGGGGAGGTTTAGGCTAGATGTGAGGAAGAAACTTTTCCCAGAAAGAGAGGTTTGCCATAGGAATGTGCTGCTCAGGGAGGTGGTGGAGTCACCATCACTGGAGGTGTTTAAAAAGAACCTGGATGAGGCACTTGGTGCCATGGATTAGTTGATTACATGGTACTGGGTGATAGGTTGGACTGAATGATCTTGAAGGTCTTTTCCCACCTGGTTAATTCTGTATTCTGATAGCTGGAGAAGAGAATCTCATTTCAAGGTTTTTCTTCTTGAGGTCAATGTGAATTGGTGTGGTCATGTGTTTGCAAGACTGATTAGTGATGCTTTTGGGCCTGACCAAGCTGTTTTCCTGCTGCTTCAGCAAAAAGTGGATGATGAATGTCACACCACAAAGTGAAACCTGCCTTCATGCTGCTCTGTTGTGCTCCAGGGTCATTTATCTGGGCTGTGTGTGACAATGTTGTGGGCATCAGCACTAGGGAAAAGATTGTCCCCCTGGACTCAGCACTGGGGAGCCCACACCTTGAACATGGGGTTCAGTTTTGGGTCTCTTACTCTGGGAAGGACATTGAGGTGCTGGAGTGTGTCTGGAGAAGTGCAGTGAAGCTGAGTCTAGAGCACAAACCTTGTGAGGAGCAGCTGAGAGAACTCAGCCTGGAGAAAAGGAGGCTGAGGGGAGAGCTTCTGGCTTTCTACAACTACCTGAAAGGTGGCTGGAGCCAGGTTAGGTCTCATCTCCCAAGTAGGAAGTGATAAAATGAGAGGATACAGAATCAAGGTACACCAAGGGAGATTTAGGTTGAACACTGTGAAAACTTTCTTCCCCAAAAGGGTTGTCAAGCTCTGGGACAAGCTGTCCAGGGAAGTGGTGGGGTCCCCATCCCTGGAGGTGTTTAAAAGACCTGTAGATGTGGTGCTGAGGGACATGGTTTAGGAATGGACTTGGTAGTGCTGGGTTAACAGTGGGACTTGATGATCTTCAAGGTCTCTACCAACCCAGACAATTCAGTGATCTAAGACTTTGAGCTTTGTGATGAGCAGACTCCAGCACTTATATTATTGCTATGATGGCTGATTTTTCCACACACCCGCCCCCTCTAACACAGAATCAGAGAATTGTCAGGGTTGGAAAGGACCTCAAGGATCCAACCCCTGTGCCAGGGACAGGGACACTATCCACCAGATCAGGTTGCTCACAGCCACATCCCGCCTGGCCTTATAAACCTCCGGGCATGAGGCTTCCACCACCTCCCTGGGCAACCTGTGCCAGTGTCTCACCACCCTCATGGGGAAGAACTTCTTCTTAAGATCCAATATGAATCTCCCCTCCTCTATCTTGGATCCATTTCCCCTTATCCTATCATTACCCAACACCCTAAAAAGTCCCTTCCCATCTTTCTTGTAGCCCCCCTCAGATACTGGAAGGCCACAATAAGGTCTCCTCAGAGCCTTCTCTTCTCCAGACTGAACAACCCCAACTCTCTCAGTCTGTCCTCAGAGCAGCTCCAGCCCTCTGCTCATCCTCATGGCCCTTCTCTGGACACACTCCATGTAGCCCTTGAGAGATAATAAAGTCTAAATAAAATACACCCTCGGAGCAAAGCCTCTGCCTCTTCTCCAGGCAGATGCTGGCTTTGGGGGGCTCAGCTGCTGCTGAGGCCTGTGACTTCATCTGCTTTCCCTCTGGCAGTGCACTGAACCCATTCAAATCTCTTGCAGGGAAAAATAGGTATATCCCTTCCATATGGCAATAATTAGATAAATACACAGTGTCTTTGCCTGGCACAAAGCATCCTGTTGTCTGGCAGGCACTGAGACAAGTCCACCCTTGTTCCTGGGAAGCCAAGCTCTAACCTTGTGCTGGTAAATCTGACATGTCACTGTCCACCCTCTGTTCACATCAGCTGGACACGTGCAGGACCCTGATCTTATAGATTGTTGTTTTCCTCCTTGAAAAAGAGAGAGACTTCAGTTTCCCCCTTCCTCTAAATCATTCCTATTATAGTCCTGCAGGTCACTGGGTTGCTCCCTCCAAAGACGGAGAGGAAGCGTTTTGTATGTTAGACTCTTCAATGGCTTTTGTTAGCAGCTGGGGCTTTGCCCTCTGGATTTCATCACGAGGGATGAAGTGAGGCTGTGCATTCATGGGGCAGTGTCTGGTGGAGCAAAGAGCAAGCATAAAGACCTTGCCAGCTAGGTCAGACGGAAGGTCATCTTGCCCAGCATGCTGTCTCTGCCAGGGCCCACCAAGGGGTGTTTGAGAGGAGCAAGAGATCATCCTCCCTGTGCTCTGTGCCTGGGCAGGCTGGAGAGTTGGGCAGAGTGTCACAGTATCACCAAGGGTGGAAGAGACCTCAAAGATTGTCGAGTCCAACCTGTCACCACAGACCTCATGACTAGACCATGGCACCAAGTGCCGCATCCAATCCCCTCTTGAACACCTCCAGGGATGGAGACTCCACCACTTCCCTGGGCAGCAGATCCCAATGGTGAATGACTCTCTCAGTGAAGAACTAGCAACCTTATGAAGTTCAGCATGGAGAAGTCCTGAACCCGAGGAAGAGTAACCCCCTGGCAACAGTACAGGTGAGGAGCTGAGCTGCTGGAAAGCAGCTTTGTGGAAAAAGATCTGGGAGTCCTGGTGGACAGCAGGGTGACCATGAGCCAACAATGTGTCCCTGTGGCCAGGAAGGCCAATGGCACTCTGGTGTGCATCAAGAGTGTGGCTAGCAGGTCAAGAGAGATTTTCCTTCCCATCTACTCAGCCTTGGTGGGGCCTCACCTGGAATATTGTGTCCAGTTCTGGGCTTCCCAGTTCCAGGAGGGCAAGGAACTGCTTGAAAAGGATACAGCAAAGGACTGTGAAGATAATTAAGGGATCAGAACATCTCTCTTATGAAGAAAGGTTGAGGGACTTGGGGCTTTTTAGCCTGGAGAAGAGAAGACTGAGGGGGAATCTTATCATTGCTTATCAATACTTCATGGGTGGGTGTCACGAGGATGGGACCAGGCTTTTGGCAGTGTTGCCCAGGACAAGGGATAACTGGCACAGACTTGAACACAGGAAGTTCCCCTTAAACATGAGGAGAAACTTCTTTACTTTGAGGATGGTAGAGCTCTGGAGAACACTTCCCAGAGACGTGGTGGAGTCTCCATCTTTGGAGTCACCTGGATGCCATCCTGTGCAACCTGCTGTAGGTGAACCTGCTCTGGCAAGGCTGTTGGGCTAGGTGATCTCCAGAGGTCCCTTTCAACCCCTACCACACTGTGACTCTGTGATTCTCTCCTGGCTCCTAGCAATCAGTGCTCTGAATACAAAACATAGCATAGCTCCATGAAGGTGCCTGTGCTCCTCTGGAGTGACCTTGTGCCAACAGCTTGCTTGGAAGCTGGCTTGCATCTGAATCAGGGTCTTTGTTGGAGGAGGTGTTCCTGCTCATAGGGCTTGCAAGAGACCAAGCTGATGCTTTTCAGCCTGGTATCTCTGTCCAGAGAAGTGGTTCTTGAAGAGCAATCAGTAGAAGCAGAGTTCAGGCAGGTGTGGGAGAGCCCAGACCTCCTGTAATAGGCAGCAAATGCTCACTGCTTCTTCTGCTGCTAAACAGACAATACCTGGAAAGAGATGCAAATGAAGAGTTTGGTTGGAAGGGACCTTGCAATGTTATCTACTCCAAGTCCCCTGCACTGAGCAGGGCCATCATCAGCTACATCAGGTTGCTCAGAGTCCTGTCCAACCTGGCCTTGAATATTTCCAAGGATAGGGCTTCTGTCACCTCCCTGGGCAACCTGTTCCAGTGTCTCACTACCCTCAGGGTGAAGAACTTTTTCCTAAGGTCTAATCTAAATCTCCCCTCCTCTAGCTTGGATCCATCCCCCCTCCCAGTTCTATCCCTCCTTGACACCCTAAAAAGTCCCTCCCCAGCTTTCTTGTAGCTCCCTTCAGATACTGGAAGGCCACAATAAGGTCTTCTCAGAGCCTTCTCTTCTCCAGACTGAACAACCCCAACTCTCTCAGCCTGTCTACTTGAGGATGCCCTTGTTCACTGCAGATGGGGTTGGAGTAGATGACCTTTAGAGGTCTCTTCCAACACAGACCATTCTATGATTCTATGAAAGATAAAGGTTGGAAAAGCCCTCTAAGGTCATGGGGTCCAACTGTCAACCCAGCACTTCCATGACCATTGAACTGTGTCCTGAAATGCCACACCTACACCTGCCTCTTTATCTTGGATATTGCTCTGAGCCTTCCACTCCTGTGTGGCTGAGCCAGGTCTTACATCAGTGGCAGCAGAAGCAAATTTTCCTTCCCCAAAGTAGTTTTTAGCTCTACCATGCTAAAATATTATCTTTACAATGTTCCTGGGAAGCATTATAATGCTTTTTATTTGGTCTGGACTCATGAACCAGGTGCTTTATATTCCAACTCCTTGTTCACATGTGGCTTGGTCTGATCTTTGCTGCTTCATTCCTCACAAACACAAGCTGGGCACTTGAAATGTAGGAGACCTCGAAATGTAGGTGACCTCAGCTTTATTCACTTTGCTCTGGGGAGACCTCATCTGGAGTACTTTGTCCAGCTCTGGAGCCCTCAATATAGGAAAGACATGGACCTGATGGAGCAAGTCCAGAGCAGGGCCACAAAAATGATCAGGGGACTGGAGCACCTCTGTTAGGAGGCCAGGCTGAGGGAGCTGGAGCTGTTCAGCCTGGAGAAGAGGAGGCTCCAGGGAGACCTAATAGCAGCTTTCCCACAGCTGAAGAGGGCTACAAGAGGAATACAGAGAGACTGTTTACAAAGGCCTGCAGTGACAGGACAAGGGGTGATGGTGGCCTTTTAGTACTTAAAGAAACTATCAGTCTCTGAGGGGTGGGTGTCAAGTGGAGGGGGCCAAGCTCTTATGGGTGGTGTGCAATAATAATAAGAAACAATGAATTCAAACTTGAGCATAGAATGTTCCAGATCAACATGAGGAGAAACTTCTTTGGTGTGAGGGTGCCAAGCCCTGGAGCAGGCTTCCCAGAGATGTTGTGGAGTTTCCTTCTCTGGAGACTTTCCAAAGCCACCTGGATGCCTTCCTGTGCAGACTACCCTGGGTGATGCTGCTCTGGCAGGGGGGTTGGACCTGATGACCTCTGGAGGTCCGTTTGAAAGAGTGGTAAGGGATTGTCACAAACTGCCCAGGGAAGTGGTGAAGTCACCATCCCTAGAGGTGTTCAAAAAACCAGTGGCCATGGCACTTGGGGACATGGCTTAGTGGCCATGGTGGTGTTGGGTTGAAGGTTGGAGTGGATGATCTTGGAGGCCTCTTCCAAGCCAAACTATCCTGTGATTTGTGTGCCCCAAGGATCAGTGCTGGGCCCTGTGCTCTTTAACATCTTTATTGATGATCTGGATGAGGGCATTGAGTCCATCAGCAGTAAATTTGCTGACGACACCAAGCTGGGGGCAGGAGTTGATCTGCTGGAGGGTAGAGAGGCTCTGCAGAGGGACCTCGACAGGCTGGACAGAGGGGCAGAATCCAACGGCATGAGATTTAACACATCCAAGTGCCGGGTTCTGCACATTGGCCACAACAACCCCAGGCAGTGCTACAGGCTGGGGTCAGAGTGGCTGGAGAGCAGCCAGGCAGAGAGGGACCTGGGGGTACTGGTTGATGGTAGGCTGAACATGAGCCTGCAGTGTGCCCAGGCAGCCAAGAAGGCCAATGGCATCCTGGCCTGCATCAAGAACAGTGTGGCCAGCAGGAGCAGGGAGGTCATTCTGCCCCTGTATACTGCACTGGTTAGGCCACACCTTGAGTCCTGTGTCCAGTTCTGGGCCCCTCAGTTTAGGAAGGAGGTTGACTTGCTGGAACGAGTCCAGAGAAGAGCAACGAAGTTGGTGAGGGGTTTGGAGCACAGCCCTGTGAGGAGAGGCTGAGGGAGCTGGGGCTGCTTAGCCTGGAGAGGAGGAGCCTCAGGGGTGACCTTATTGCTCTCTACAGCTACCTGAAGGGAGGTTGTAGCCAGCTGGGGGTTGGTCTCTTCTCCCAGGCACCCAGCACCAGAACAAGAGGACACAGTCTCAGGCTGTGCCAGGGGAGGTTCAGGTTGGATGTTAGGAAGAAGTTCTACACAGAGAGAGTGATTGCCCATTGGAATGGACTGCCTGGGGTGGTGGTGGAGTCACCATCACTGGAGGTGTTCAGGAAGAGACTTGACAGGGTGCTTGGTGCCATGGGTTAGTTGGTGAGGTGGTGTTGGATGATAGGTTGGACATGATGATCTTGAAGGTCTCTTCCAAGCTGGTTTATTCTGTTCTATTCTGTTCCTCTTGTTTTTAGATCTTTGTTCCTTATTCTGGAATCCAACTCTAAATTTCATCACTAGCCCTTTAAAAATTCCAGCCAGCCTGGGAAATAGTCACTATTTTTTTTTTCCCCTTTTTCCTTCCTCGTTTTCCCTGGCTGCCTGAAGCAGGGTTTTGAGCAAGTCCAACCTCCATAAATCAGGGAATATTCTCCCTGGGTTTAATTTCATCAGCTCTGAGCGCCAGCTCCTCACTGAAAAGCTTCTCACTGTTTCCATAATAAACCACAACGTTTATGGGTGGCAGATCACTCTGTGAGGGCTTTCCTTTGCTTGTGCAAAGCAGAAATCTGGGAGGCATTTTACATGTTGAGTTGTTTGAGTAAGAGCTGGAGGAAGAAGTTATTAATTTCAGATGTGGCTGGTTGGTTCTGTTGTTGTTGCTTTTTTTCTCCTTCATTTCTTTATTATGAGTTCAGTAAGAGTAAAAAATGGCTTTGCCTTGTTTCCTTTGTGTTGGACTCTGCTTATGGCTGTGGGCAGTGGAAATTCAGTTGGCAGAAAGGATTTCTGAAGTTGCAGTCAATTTTCACCAGCAGCTGTTGAAAAGTAGAGCTGCCAGGGCTTCAAACTTCATTAACTGGTCGTGTGGTGGGAGTTTTGTTGTGATGGGGCCAAGCTGCTCTCTGCAAATGCATGAAACCAAGTGGGAGATGGCATGAAGGCAGCTGAGAAACTCATCATAGCCATCATACAGGGCTTTTGTTGCACTAAAGTATAGCAGGAGAAAGACAGAATGTTAAGGCAAGTAGTATCATAGTATTATTCAGGGTTGGAAGGGACCACAAGGATCATCTAGTTCCAACCCCCCTGCCATGGGCAGGGACACCCCACACTAGATCAGCCTGGCCAGAGCCTCATCCAGCCTGGGCTTAAACACCTCCAGGGACAGGGCCTCAACCACCTCCCTGGACAGCCCATTGCAGGGCTTCACCACTCGCATGGGGAAGAACTTCCTCCTCACCTCCAGCCTGAATCTCCCCACCTCCAGCTTCATTCCATTCCCCCTAGTCCTATCACTACCTGAGATCCTGAGAAATCCTTCCCCAGCCTTCCTGTAGGCCCCCTTCAGATACTGGAAGGCCACAATTAGGTCACCTGGGAGCCTTCTCTTCTGCAGACTGAACAGCCCCAACTCCTTCAGTCTGTCCTCATAGGAGAGGTGCTCCAGCCCTCTGATCATCCTTGTGGGCCTTCTCTGGACACCTTCCAGCACCTCCAGATCCCTCTGGTAACAGGGGCTTCAGAACTGGACACAGTACTCCAGGTGGGGTCTCACCAGGGCTGAGTAGAGGGGGAGGATCACCTCCCTCGACCTGCTGGCCACACTTCTCCTGATGCAGCCCAGGATCTGATTGGCTTTGCGGGCTGCAAGTGCACATTGAGAGCTCATGTTGAGCTTCTCCTCCCCCAGCACCCCCAAGTCTCTCTCCTCAGGGCTACTTTCCAGCCAGTCACTGCCCAGCCTGGATTTGTGCCTGGGATTACCTTGACCCAGCTGCAGGACTCTGCACTTGCTCTTATTGAACTTCATGAGGTTGGCTTGTGCCCACCTCTCCAGCCTGTCAAGGTCCCTCTGGATGGCCTCCCTTCCCTCCAGCGTGTCTGCTGCACCACACAGCTTGGTGTCATCAGCAAACTTGCTGAGGGTGCACTCAATGCCACTGTCCATGGCACCCACAAAGATGTTGAACAAGACAGGTCCCAGGACTGATCCCTGAGGGACTCTGCTTGTCACTGGCCTCCACTGGGACATGGAGCCATTGACTGCCACTCTCTAGTGGTCCACCCATCAAACCCATGTGTCACCAGCCTGGAGAGCAGGATGTGGTGCGGGACAGTGTCGAAGTCTTTGCTCAGGTCAAGTAACACAGTGTCCCCAAATCTGTGGACATCATCTTGAGGACATCCAAGAATGACAGAACCATGGAATTGTTTGGGTTGGAAGAGACCTTTTGAGGTCACCAAGTCCAAGTGTTGATATTAGTTCTTCTCCTTAGTCAATCCAAATCAACAGAGGAAAAATAAAAAGGCCAAGTTCTTGGTCAGCACTGAGTGATGTGGTGGTGCTGGTCAGCAGGTGGACCTCTACTGCCCCTGAAGGTCTGAAGGGAGGATGGAGGCTTTGTGACACATTGGAAACATTGACCTGACCTCCTCATGCTCTGCTCACCATGGTGTTGTCCTTGGCTGCTGCTTCATGTCGTGTTGGATGTGATATTCTTCTCAGGGCTCAGGACAAGTTCTGGGAGTCCATATCTCCACCAGTTTCTCAATCCAGGCTGCAAACTCACCTGGGCACAATCCTGGGCAACCAGCTCTGGATGTGCCTCATTTAGTAGTGTTGGACTAGGTGGTGTTTACAGATTACATTGGGTTGGAAGGGACCCTCAAACGTCATCTTGTCCCAGTTACCCTGCAGTGAGCAGGGACAGCCCCAACTGCATCAGGCTGCTCAGGGCCACATCAAGTTTTACTTTGAATATCTCCAAGGATGGGGCCTCAACCACATCCCTGGGCAACAGGTTCCAGTATTTCACTACTCTCATTCTGAAGAACTTCCTCCTGATGTCTAACCTAAGTCTGCCTTGCTCTAGTTTCAAACCACTGCCTCTCATCCTATTGCCTTTTCTAACAGTCCCTCCCCAGCCTTCCTGTAGGTCCCCTTCCGATATTGAAATGCAGCTCTAAGGTCTCCCTGGAGCCTTCTCTTCCCCAGGCTGAACAGCCCTGACTGACCCTGTGTTCACAGGGCAGGTGCTCTAGCCTTCTGATCATCTTGGTGGCCTTCCTCTGGACCTACTCCAGTAGGTCCATCTCTCTCTTGTGTTGGGGGCCCCAGGGCAGGTCCCTTTCAACCCTCACCATTCTGTGATTGTTTGAAGTGGCATTGAGTGCTTTCAGTGCTGTGAAATTAGAGGTGTGGGAGGGCTGGGGTGGTGCTGAGCTGGTTAATGTGTCTGTGTACCATCACTTGGTCACCAGATGTTGCAGTGACCAAAAATGATGTGCTTTTGTCCATGATGGGGCAATGTGATTTGAAGTTGTGAGTGGCTGTGGGCTACACCACCCATGGTGAGAGTGGAAAACAGCTTAGGAAGGGATGTAAGCAATCTAACCCTCAGTGATCAATATCTATTGATTCCTCTCTCCTTTTCTAGCCTTTTAGGTAGGATTTCTCTCATGGGTGTTTGCAGATGAGTTTATTGCATTCTTTCTGTGTCTGCCTGCAGTTCATAGCCGAGTAAACCTTTTCCTCCTGAGGTGTTGTGCTGGAACTGATTAAAACCTCCCTAGTATGCATAAAGCAAAGTAGAGGAGCTGAAGTGGCAAGAAGAGGTGACCTTGGTTTTGGTCTCTGAACATGACAGCAATGCAATGAGGCACTAGAAAGGCTCTTCAGAGGCTCTTGGAGAGTGGAGTAGCTGCAGGAGGGCACTGGTGTATTACAGGCACTTCTGTGACTGATGGAATACAGTGTTCTGCAATGCAGAATCATGAAGGCAGGAAGAAGACCTCTGAGGTCATCAAATCCAACCATCAACCCAGCACCATCATGCCTACTAAATCATGTCCTGGAGGAGTTCTTCAGGCATGATGCCTTCATCTCTGGGCAGATGCTATCACTGGACCTGTGTTTCTGTGCTCAGATAAAGAGGTCCACGCATAAAGTTCTCTGTGGAGCACACAGGATAAATTGTTCAAACTTGTTGCTTCCCAAGAAGCTTCTCTAGTATTCAAGAAAATATGTCCACCCCCCCTGCTCTAGGAAACCACTCTTTCCCATGCTGATATTGTTCCTTAAAAGCATCTCAGAAGTTAAAGCTGGGGAAGACTGATCACAGAATCATAGAATGGTCTGGGTTGGAAGGGACCTCCAAAGGTCATCCAGTCCAACCCCCTCTGCACTCATCAAGGACATCCTCAACTAGCTCAGGTTGCCCAGGGCCCTGTCCAGCCTCACCTTGAATATCTCCAGGGATGGGGCCTCAACCACCTCCCTGGGCAAACTGTGCCAGTGTTCCACCACCCTCATGGTACAGAATATGCTCCTCACATCCAATCTGAATCTGCTCTGCTCTAGTTTGAAGCCATTGCCTCTTGTCCTGTCCATGCAGGCCTCTGCAAACAGTCTCTCTGCAGCCTTCTTGTAGCCCCCTTCAGGTACTGGCAGGCTGCTCTTAGGTCTCCCTGGAGCCTTCTCTTCTCCAGGCTGAACACTCCCAGCTCCCTCAGCCTGGCCTTAGAGCAGAGCTGCTCCAACCCCCTGAGCATTTCCCTGGCCCTCCTCTGGACCTTCTCCATCAGCTCCAGGTCCTTCCTGTGCTGAGGGCTCCAGAGCTGCACACAGCACTCCAGGTGAGGTCTCCCCAGAGCAGAGCAAA
Source organism: Melanerpes formicivorus (assembly GCF_026170545.1). Classification (NCBI taxonomy): domain Eukaryota; kingdom Metazoa; phylum Chordata; class Aves; order Piciformes; family Picidae; genus Melanerpes; species Melanerpes formicivorus. The sequence goes on along the minus strand of NW_027142353.1, from coordinate 31,176,613 downwards.
GTGGCAGAGTCACCTCTCTGGCTCTGCTGCCAACACAGCTGAGGGAGCTGGGGGAGCCATGGTTTAGTTAGCCATGAGGTGTTGGGTGACAGGCTGGACTTGATGATCTCTGAGGTCTTTTCCAACCTTATTGATTCTATGAAGATTCTATTCTATTCTCTATTCTAAGGATCTCAGCCTCTCTTCATAGGGGAGATGCTCAAGGTCCATGCCATGAAGGGCGAAAGTGAGGGAGAAGGGGATAAAGGGGAGATGCAGGCATTCTGGGAATGAAAGAACGAAAGATTACACTTTCAAGTCCACCCCTGGACCTCTCTAGCTTCTGGAGGTCTGTACTCTATGGTTAAAGACATCCCAGTTTCTTAAACCCATAAGAGGGATGGAGATGCTCCTTGGAGACAAAGGTATCTTGTGACTGACTTGTGAGTTTGCTCCAGCCTTGGAGAATGGGATGCTCTGATTACCTTTCTTGTCTCTCTGTCAAAACAGGAGTGCTCTGGGCTACATTCCAGAGTCCCTGATTAGGAGAGCCTGCCCTCATTAACATTTCAATTGCAAATCAGTGGCAGTTGGGCTGTCTGCTAGATAGAGCAAGGTCTGGGAGAGAAGTTGTGGCTGAGGCTTCCTGCAGTTGTCTTGGTGTGGTGGGTTGAAAATTCTGCCCCCAACATTAAATTTGCCAGACCAGATCAGTTGGAAGCAGATGAAAGCTGTATTTGCAAGAAAAACTGCAATCTACAATGGAATGCAATGAGGGAGGGTGTGGGCCCCCTCAGAAAGGAAAATGGTGACATGGTCACATGTGATGAGGAAAAGGCTGAGGTACTTAATAACTTCTTTACCTCAGTCTTCACTGCAAGGGCCTCTAGCCACACTCCTGATGTTATGGAAGTCAAAGCCAGGGACGGGGAGGAAGAACTGCCCATTGTAAGTGCAGATCAGGTTCGTGATCATCTGAAGAACCTGAAAGTGTTCAAGTCCATGGGACCCGATGGGTTACACCCACGGGTACTGAGAGAACTGGCAGATGAGGTTGCTAAACCCCTCTCTATTATATTTCAAAAGTCATGGCAGTCTGGTGAAGTCCCCACAGACTGGAAAAGGGGAAACATTGCCCCCATCTTCAAAAAGGGCAAGAAGGAGGAACCAGGGAACTACAGGCCAGTCAGTCTCACCTCTGTGCCTGGAAAGATCATGGAACAGATCCTCCTGGAGTCACTGCTCGCTCAAAAGAATAGTGAAGAGGTGATTGGGAACAGTCAGCATGGCTTTGCCAAGGGCAAATCCTGCCTGACCAACCTGGTGGCCTTCTATGAGCAGGTGACAAAATTAGTAGACGAGGGGCGAGCAACTGATGTCGTTTACCTGGACCTGAGCAAAGCCTTCGACACTGTCCCGCACCACATCCTGGTCTCCAAACTGGTGACACATGGGTTTGATTGGTGGACCACTAGATGGATAAGGAACTGGCTTGATGGCCGCGCCCAAAGAGTGGCTGTCAATGGCTCCATGTCCCAGTGGAGGCCAGTGACAAGCGGAGTCCCTCAGGGATCAGTCCTGGGACCTGTCTTATTCAACATCTTTGTGGGGGACATGGACAGTGGCATTGAGTGCACCCTCAGCAAGTTTGCTGATGACACCAAGCTGTGTGGTGCAGCAGACACGCTGGAGGGAAGGGAGGCCATCCAGAGGGACCTTGACAGGCTGGAGAGGTGGGCACAGGCCAACCTCATGAAGTTCAATAAGAGCAAGTGCAGGGTCCTGCATCTGGGTCGAGGCAATCCCAGGCACAAATCCAGGCTGGGCAGTGACTGGCTGGAGGGTAGCCCTGAGGAGAGAGACTTGGGGGTGCTGGTGGACAAAAAGCTCAACATGAGCTCTCAGTGTGCACTTGCAGCCCGCAAAGCCAATCAGATCCTGGGCTGCATCAGGAGAAGTGTGGCTAGCAGGCCAAGGAAGGTGACCCTCCCCCTCTACTCAGCCCTGGTGAGACCCCACCTGGAGTACTGTGTCCAGTTCTGGAGCCCCTATTACAAGAGGGATGTGGAGGTGCTGGAACGTGTCCAGAGAAGGGCCACAAGGATGATCAGAGGGCTGGAGCACCTCTCCTATGAGGACAGACTGAAGGAGTTGGGGCTGTACAGTCTGCAGAAGAGAAGGCTCCGAGGTGACCTAATTACGGCCTTCCAGTATCTGAAGGGGGCCTACAGGAAGGCTGGGGAAGGACTTCTCAGGATATCAGGTAGTGATAGGACTAGGGGGAATGGAATGAAGCTGGAGGTGGGGAGATTCAGGCTGGATGTGAGGAGGAGGTTCTTCACCATGAGAGTGGTGAAACCCTGGAATGGGTTGTCCAGGGAGGTGGTCGAGGCCCCGTCCCTGGGGGTGTTTAAGAGCAGGCTGGATGAGGCTATGTCCAGCCTGATCTAGTGTGGGGTGTCCCTGCCCATGGCAGGGGGGTTGGAACTAGATGATCCTTGTGGTCCCTTCCAACCCTGAATGAAACTATGAAACTATGAAACTATGAATCTGTACAAAATATACAGTGCAGAGGAGAGCAATATAGCTGGGGAAGGGCCTGGAGAATAAGTCTGATGAACAGCAAGTGAAGGAGCTGGGGATGGTTAGTTTGGAGAAGAGGAGGCTGAGGGGAGACCTCATTGCTGTCTACAACTACCTGAAAGGAGGTCGTGGAGAGGCTGCTGCTGGTCTCTTCTCCCAGGTCATTAGTGATAGACCAAGAGGGAATGGCCTCCAGCTGTGCCTGGGTAGGTTTAGACCAGACAGTAGGAAACATTTTTTCATGGCAAGAGTGGTCAGGCACTGGAATGTGCTGGGCAGGGAGGTAGTTGAGTATCCAAGCCTGGATGTGTTTCAAGGTGGTTTGGATGTGGTGCTTGGGGCTATGGTTTAGGGGTGAGCCTTGTAGAGTTCTGGGTTGGCCTTGGTGATCCTGAGGGTCTTTTTCAACCTGAATGTTTCTGTGATTCTATTATTTACCATATTTACAGTATTTCCAATTAATAAACACCACAGGAACCCTCCCTGTCCAAGGACAAGGGGAAGCTACTAGCTTTTCCCTCTCTGCACCCCCCTTACCTCCCTCTACAAAAGGGAGAAGAGAACAGAAGCAGGGAAGTTAATACAAAACCAATACAGCCAAAGTCAAGGAGAAGCAAGTTAGTATCTCTCTCAGAGTGAAGAAGCCAGAAGAGAAGAAAGATTGTTTTGGTTCAACCAGTTTTAGTCCCTTATCTCTTCCAATGGAATTGCTTAGAATTATCTCTATTTTGGTTTTTACACCAAATAGTGATTAATTTACATTTTACTACTTTCTGTTCAAGATCTGTGAAAAACTATTGAAGGCATAGCCTAAATCTACCACACTTAATTAAAACATAAACATAAACTGATTTGGGTTGGAAAGGACCTAAAAGATCCTCTAGTGCCAGCCCCCATGCTATGGGTAGGGATGTCTCCTACCAGCCCAGGCTGCACAAGGCACCATCCAGTCTGGCTTTGAGCACTGCCAGGGTTGGATCCTCCACAACTTCTCTGGGCAATCTGTTCCAGGGATCAGTGCTGGGCCCCATCCTCTTTAATATCTTCATTGATGATCTGGATGAGGGGGTTGAGTCAGTCATCAGCAAATTTGCAGATGACACCAAGTTAGGAGCAGATGTTAGTCAGTTAGAGGGTGGAAAGGCTCTGCAGAGGGACCTCGACCGACTGGACAGATGGGCAGAGTCCAACACAATGGCATTCAACAAGTCCAAGTGCCAGGGGCTGCACTTTGGCCACAGCAACCCCATGCAGAGCTACAGGCTGGGGTCAGAGTGGCTGGAGAGCTGCCAAACAGAGAGGGACCTGGGGATGCTGATTGACAGCCACCTGAATATGAGCCAGCAGTGTGCCCAGGTGGCCAAGAAGGCCAATGGCATCCTGGCCTGCATTAGGAATAGTGTGGCCAGCAGGAGCAAGGAAGTCATAGTGCCCCTGTACTCTGCATTGGTTAGGCCACACCTTGAGTCCTGTGTCCAGTTCTGGGGCCCTCAGTTTAGGAAGGACATTGAGACACTTGAACGTGTCCAGAGAAGGGCAACAAGGCTGGGGAGAGGCCTTGAGCACAACCCAAGCTCTCCTGTGAGGAGAGGCTGAGGGAGCTGGGATTGTTTAGCCTGGAGAGGAGGAGACTCAGGGGAGACCTTCTTGCTGTCTACAACTACCTGAAGGGAGGTTGTAGTCAGGAAGGGGTTGGTCTCTTCTCTCAGGCAGCCAGCACCAGAACAAGAGGACACAGTCTCAAGCTGTGCCAGGGGAGGTTTAGGCTGGAGGTGAGGAGAAAGTTCTTCACCGAGAGAGTCGTTTGTCATTGGGATGTGCTGCCCAGGGAGGTGGTGGAGTCACCATCCCTGATGGTGTTCAAGAGAGGATTGGACGTGGCACTTGGTGCCATGGTCTAGTCATGAGGTCTGTGGTGACAGGTTGGACTCGATGATCTTTGAGGTCTCTTCCAACCTTGGTGATTCTGTGATGTAAATCCAGCTTCCTTGATGCTGAGTGTTTTGCACCCAGTTAGTTGCACCCTGCTCGTGTTTCAGCGTGAAAGGTGTCAGGAGGGTGCTCTTGGCTTGTTTTAATTTTGGGTCATTGCTGAAGGGCTTTGTGTGATGGATCCATGGCAAGAAGGAGCACTCATCTCTGCTAGGCATGCTTTAGTCCCTGGCTTCACTGACCTGTCAGGAGGCTTTAAGGTATTAAAGCAGCTGACAAGTGGAGCTAAACAATTCTGTTTTGCAACAGGGATAAGGCTTAGCAGCCTTCTCTCCCCTTTCTCCCTGGGTGTGACTCATGACATAATTCACTGCCTGTGTGCCCAAATCATTTTCCTTATCAATTACCACTTGTTTTCCAGCCTGTCATTACACATGGTTGGAAGCTGAACACACCAACTTCCCCAGGGGAGGGTATTTGCCTTCGAGGCTGCCAGCAGTGACGGATGGGTTCACCTCCAGTCAAGTGCAGACTAGAAATGCTCCTGCCACTTCCTTCCAAATGATGCTGGGCAAGCACATAAAACATGATGGATGGTGACAATCCATCACTGCAGGTGTTGGGGTGATGTGGTTTGTAGCAACTCACTATGACTGCAGGAGTGAGTTGCTGCTGCTTGCTTTCCTCTGACCTTTCAGGGCTCATTTCTCTGCTGTGTGTCAGAGGTGCATGGCCACAATGAGCCAGACAAAGCCAGCCTGACTCTTTACCTTTTGAGTCCTTCAGGCTATTACCAAGGTAGAGTCAGAGAATCATAGCAGTTGGAAAAGTCCTCCAAGATCATAGGATCTTAGAACTGTTTTGAATGGAAAAGATCTCAAGACTGTTGAGTCCAACCATCAACCTAACACCGCCATGGCCAATAAACCGTGGCCCCAGGTGCCCTCATCACAGGTTTCTTGAGCGTCTCCAGGGATGGGGACTCCACCACCTCCCTGGGCAGCCTGTTCCAGTCCCTGACCACTCTTGCAGCAAAGAAATTTTTCCTGATTTCCAACCTAAACCTCCCCTGGCACAATTTCAGGCTATTGATGAGTCCAACCATTATCTAACTCTACCAAGTTTGGTACTAGTGATGCTCTTGGGTATCATCAGTCTTGATCTGAGGGTGGACTTGGGCTAGACTTTCTCAGTCTCAGTCCTGGAGGTCATTCACACTGTAATTTGAAGTTCTGCTGCTAACTGCTTCTTTTTCTTGCAGTGTGTTTGGTTCCTTCCCTTGGCTGAGGGACCTGGGGCTGTTTATATTGGAGAAATGGAGGCTGAGAGGAGACCTTCTGGTGCTCTACCACTCCCTGAAAGGAGGTTGGAGCCAGGTGGGGGGCTGGTCTCTTCTCCCTAGTACCAAGTGATAGGACATGCTCATGGCAGGGAGGTTGGAGCAGATGATCTCTAAGGTTCCTTCCAACCCAAGCCATTCTATGACAAGGTGAAATGGCTTCAAGTTTCCCCAGGGGAGGTTTAGGTTGGTCATTTGAAGAAACTTCTTCACTGAAAGCATTCTGAAACATTGAAACAGGCTTCCTAGGGAGGTGTTTGAATCCCCATTCCTGGAGGTGTCTCATATGCAGAGATGTGGTGCTGAGGGACGTGATTTTGCACCATGGAATCATGGAATAGTTAGGGTTGGAAGGGACCTCAAGGATCATCCAGTTCCAACTCCCCTGCCATGGGCAGGGACACCTCACACCACAGCAGGTTGCTCACAGCCACATCCAGCCTGGCTCAAAAACCTCCAGGGATGAGGCTTCCACCACCTCCCTGGGCAACCTGTGCCAGTGTCTCACCACCCTCATGGGCAAGAACTTCTTCCTAGCATCCAATTTGAATCTCCCCACTTCTAGTTTTGCTCCATCCCCCCCAGTCCTATCACTCCCTGACACCCTCAAAAGTCCCTCCCCAGCTTTCTTATAGCCCCCTTCAGCTACTGGAAGGCCACAAGAAGGTCTCCCTGGAGCCTTCTCTTCTTCAGACTGCACAGCCCCAACTCTCTCAGTCTGTCCTCATAGCAGAGGAGCTCCATCCCTCTGCTCATCCTCATGGCCCTTCTCTGGACATGCTCCAGAACATGTAGAGTTGAATAGAGGTTGGACTCAATGATCTTCAGGATTTTTTCCAACCAAAATGACTATGATTCAGACTGTAGCAAAGTGCAGGGACTTGATTGTTGTGTACAAAACCCCCCAAACACTTGTGCAAGTGAAACAAAGCTGGGAGGAGGTGAAGATGGCAGCAGAGGTGGAAAAATAATAGAGCCAGCCCAAAAGTGGGGCAGGGAGGGAAGAAGAGGCCACTTTGCTTTTGCAGTTTATTACTGTGGGTAGGTTCTGGTTTTGGGGGTACCTAAGTCTCACCCTTCTGAAGCCCCATCCCTGGAGGTTTTGAAGGCCAGGCTGGAGGTGGCTCTGAGCAACCTGCTGTAGTGTGAGGTGTCCCTGCCCATGGCAGGGGGGTTGGAACTGGCTGATCCTTGAGGTCCCTCCCAACCCTGACAGTTCTGTGGTTCTGCTTGTTGAGGATTTCTAAAGCACTACAGGACACCTCTGGAGATGAAAAACTGTTGTCTTCTCCTCCCTTCACTCCCTCTGGCTTGTCTGCAAATGACAATAGTGCTCAAGGTGCTGCTCCTAAGGGTGTTGCTCTGCCTTGGCTTTGTAAATGACTCACAGCAGCAGCAGTGGACATTGGAGAGGGGATTTTGGAAGCATCTGCTGGTGTGTACACATTAACTGGTTTATGAGCAGTTAGCTGTAAAGCTGCTTTATGAGAGGCCTGCACTCCACTTCTTATGAGTCCAGTGCCTCTATGGCTTGAAAACAAATTAGGTTTGGGCCTTTCAACCCTTGCAACCAATGTCCAAAGCTATGAGAGAGCTAGAGGAGGCTGAAATGAGTGCTGGAGCCCTGGGTGTCATCATTACCACTGATTAAAGTGCTTTCCAGAGGTGGCTTGTAATGTTGGATATAAGTGCTTAATAGAGCAAACAAAAAAAGCAATGAGCTGTTGGAATGGTTTCTGAGGCAACTATGGAACTTTCCTTCTTTATAAGGCTGCAGTGAGGTTGGGAGGGTGAAAGCAGCCCTGTGGAAAAGGACTCAGGCGTCCTGGTGGATGAGAAGCTGGACATGAACCAGTAATGGACACTCACAGCCCAGAAGGCCAAGGGCAGCCTGGGCTGCATTAAAAGCATCATGGCCAGAGATGGAGAGAGGGGATCCTGCCCCTCTGCTCTGCTGAGACCTGCCCTGGAATGCTGTGCTCAGCTCTGAGTCCCCAACACAAGGATAGGGACCTGATGGAGCAGGTCCAGAGGAAGACCACAAAAACAGTTAGGGGGTTGGAGCAGCCCTCCTTTGAGGACAGGCTGAGGGAGCTGGGGGTGTTCAGCCTGGAGAAGGCTCCAGGGAGACCTAATAGCAGCCTGCCAGTACCTGAAGGGGGCTGCAAGAAGGATGGAGAGAGACCGTTTGCAAAGGCCTGCAGGGACAGGATGAGAGGCAATGGCTTCAAATTAGAGCAGAGCAGATTTAGATTGGATGTGAGGAACAAGTTCTGCCCCATGAGGTTGGTGGCACACAGGAACAGGTTGCCCAGGGAGGTGGTTGAGGCCCCATCCCTGGAGATATTCAAGGTGAGGCTGGACAGGGCTCTGGGCAACCTGATCTAGTTGAGGATGTCCCTGCTGAGTGCAGAGGGGGTTGGAGTAGAGGAACTTTGAAGATTCCTTCCCATACAAAGCATTCTAAGCTTCTCAGTAGATTAAAGTGATTCATGTTGGTCATCCTGAGCTCCTCCACAAAGGAAGCTGCAGGGCACAGGGGCTGGGCTCTCCCTGCTGAGGGCTGTGCTGCTGCAGAAAATGTTGATACTGGCTTAGGCCAGCTGCGCATTTGGCAGGGAGTCAAGGTCGGAGATGCCAAATGGAGGCTGTTGGATGACCCTGGGGTAGTGCTGAGTCCAGCTCTTGTGTTCTGGAGTGAATCTCTCCACCCCCACTCGCTTGTGCAGCTGCTGTTTGTGTCCAAGTTAATTACAGCAGTGATATCTAAAGATGAATGTGTCCCTGCCTTGGCATGCCACCCCCAAACTAGCACCCACAGAGGAAATTCACCACCTTCCTTTTGCTAGATGTGTGGCTGCCATTTGAGAAGTTCTCTTCTCTTGCTTCCCACAGAGGAGACCTGAGAGTGTGACCCAATCCATCGCTGTCTTCAGAGAGGTCAAGGGCACAGGGTGTCACTTCTCACCTGTGGTGTGCCCAGCTGGCACAGAAGGCCAGTGGCATCTTGGCTTGTATCAGGAATGGTGTGGCCAGCAGCACTAGGGATGGAGTTCTGGCCCTGTACTTGGCACTGGTGAGGCCTCACCTTGAGTACTGTGTGCAGCTCTGGGTCCCTCACTCAAGAAATATCTTGAGGTGCTGGGGCAGGTCCAGAGGAGAGCAATGAGACTGGGGAAGGGACTGGAGGGAAAGTCTGATGAGGAGAAGCTGAGGGAGCTGGGGGTGTTGATCCTGGAGGAGACACAGCGGGGACCTTGTCACACTCTACAACTACCTGAAGGGAACTTGTAGTCAGGTGGGGGTCAGGCTCTTCTCCCAGGCAACTTGTGACAAGAGGAGAGGGCATGGCCTGAAGCTGGGCCAGGGGAGGGTTAGGTTGAATATTAGGAAGCACTTCCTCATGGAAAGGGGAATTAGACACCAGAATGGACTGCCCAGGGAGGTGGTGGAGTTGCTGTTCCTGGGAGTGTTTAAGGAAAGATTGGATGTGGCACTTAGTGACATGGTCTGGTCCATGTGGTGGTGCTAGGTCATAGGCTGGACCTGATGATCTCAGAGGTCTATTCCAGCCTCAATAATTCTGTGTCTATTCTGTGATCTGATCTGGCAAATCTGGATGGTTGCAACTTGCCAAAAGACTCTTTGAAGGTTTCAGAGGGGACTGGGGAGTGAGATCTTCGTGCTGAGATGCTTGTATGAATCATAGAATGGCCTAGGCTCGAAGAGACTTTAGAGATCATCTAACCCAACCTCCCTGCAGGGACACCTCTCAACTAGACTCAGCTGCTCAAGGCCACATCCAACCTGGCCTTGAAAATCTCCAGGGAGGGGGCATCCACAGCCTCTCTGGACAGTCCATTCCAGAGCTTTGCCACCCTTGTAGTGAAGAATTTCTTCCTAAGATCCAATCTAAACCTATTCTCCTTCAATTTAAATCCATTTCCCTTTGTCCTGTTGGTGGACACGTGGGGAATAAAAACCTTGTTAAAACAAGACTGACCATCCAGCAGAGAAGAGTGTCAAGTTAATTGTAACTTGGACCTCTTAAAATCACTTTATCTCCATGCTGGAGTGGATGAAACTGTGGAGCATGGTGAAAAAGCAACAGATGTCAAGAAAAGTGTGGCCAGCAGGGCTAGGGAGGCTCTTCTCCCTCTCTACTCTGCCCTGCTGAGACCACAGCTGCAATCCTGTGTCCAGTTCTGGGCTCCCCAGTTCAAGAGAGACAGAGACCTGCTGGAGAGAGTCCAAGGGAGAGCCAGGAGGATGCTTAGGGGACTTGAGCATCTGCCCTGTGAAGAGAGACTGAGAGTCCTGGCGCTGTTTAGTGTGGAGAAGAGAAGGCTGAGAGGGGATCTGATCAAGGTCTCTCAATCTCTGAGGGGTGGCTGTCAAGTGAAGGGGGCCAAGCTCTTTTGGGTGGTGTGCAATAATAATACAAGGAACAACAGGTACAAACTTGAACATAGAAGGTTCCAGATCAACCCTCTTTGGTGTGAGGGTGCCAGAGCCCTGAAGCAGGCTGCCCAGAGAGGTTGTGGAGTCTCTTTCTCTGAAGGCTTTCCAAAGCCACCTGGATGCCTTCCTGTGCAGACTGCCCTGGGAGGTGTAGCTCTGGCCGGCAGGTTGGACCTGATGATCTCTGGAGGTCCCTTCCTACCTCTAATGTACTGTGAGACTGTGAAATCTGTGAAAAGGAGAGGGATTTGGGATCAGGAGAGGACTGTAAATATGGAGCTGAAAGGAATAATTTGCAAGTGATGGTCTTCCAAATCATATCTCTGGTGTGGATGGAGGAGGTCGTTGGGCTGCAAAATCAGCAGATTCATTGCTGAGACCTTTTTGCAGCCTTTTGTACTTAAAGGAGGCCTCAAAGAAAGATGGGACAGACTTTTGAGCAGGGCCTGTTGTGACAGCACAAGGGGGGATAGTTTGGAGCTAAAAGAGGGAGATTCAGACTAGAGAGAAGAAAGAAATGTTTGACTCTGAAGGTAGTAAGAGCCTGTCCCATGTTGAGCAGAAAGGGTGCAGGATGGTCCATCCCTGGAACCATTCCAGGTCAGGTTGTTTGGGGCAGTGAGCAACCTGCTCTGTTTGCAGATGTCCCTGCTGCCTGCAAGAGGGATGGACTCAATGACCTTTAAATGTCCCTTCCAACCCTTTTCACTATGTAGACCCTTCTCCCTCTCCTGACTTTGTAATACTACTGTGCTATCTCAGCTGAGCAGCATTATTTTAGTAGCTTATTTCTCAATAGCAGACCTGGAATTGTCCCTCTTTGGACATCACTGATACATGCTTGAAAGCTTATGGAGGCAGGTTTTTGCTCATGCCTCTCTATTAACCTCTCAAAAGAGAAGAGATAAGAAGATCTTTCTCAGATGAGCTGAACACTGATGAATAACTCAACCCTTCAAAGTCCAACTCTGAGATTGCTTGGCTGAAGAGAAGCAGCATGTGTAGGAGGAACTCAGGTTATGTTCATGGGTTCTCTGGGTGTAGGCTTCAATGGTCATGCCAACAGCCTCTGCTAGAAGACACAAGATGTACTCCAGATAGCAGATTGGAGGCTGGGGAGCATCAATTTTTCACCATAGCATGGCACAAGATGAAAACCTGGAACAATCCTCACTATCAATACAGACTGGGGGAGGAGGGAATGGAAAGCAGCCCTGAGGAAAAGGCCTTGGTGGTGCTGGGGGGGGAGAAGCTGGACAGGAGCAGGCAGTGTGAGCTTGCAGCACAGAAGGCCAAGGGCAGCCTGGGCTGCAGCCAAAGCAGCGTTGGCAGCAGAGCCAGAGAGGTGATTCTGCCACTTTGCTCTGCTCTGGGGAGACCTCACCTGGAGTGCTGTGTGCAGGTCTGGAGCCCTCAGCACAGGAAGGACCTGGAGCTGCTGGAGCAGGTCCAGAGGAGGCCATGAAGATGCTCAGGGGGTTGGAGCAGCACTGCTCTGAGGTCAGGCTGAGGGAGCTGGGGGTGTTCAGCCTGGAGAAGAGAAGGCTCCAGGGAGACCTAAGAGCAGCCTGCAGGGACAGTACAAAAGGCAATGGCTTCAAACTAGAGCAGAGCAGATTTAGATTGGATGTGAGGAGCAGGTTTTGCCCCATGAGGGTGGTGGAACACTGGAACAGGTTACCCAGGGAGGTGGTTGAGGCCCCATCCCTGGAGATATTCAAGGTGAGGCTGGACAGGGCTCTGGGCAACCTGAGTTAGTTGAGAATGTCTCTGCTGAGTGCAGAGGTCCCTTCCAACACAGGCTGTTCTATGATAATTCACAGCTTTAAAGAAGTGTCTCAGCTCTTCATTTAGGACAATGGCTTTTAATTGCCTCTTCCAGTTGTTGAGGAGCCTAACTTAGTACAGAAATGTCTGCTGCAATTTCTTAGTTAGATAGAAGTAAATCTAAGGAATTACAAGGAAAAACCTCTTTACTTTGAGGGTGACAGAGCCCTGGAGCAGGCTGCCCAAAGAGGTTGTAGAGTCTCCTTCTCTGGGGAGATTCCAAATCCACCTGGACATTGGGACCCTGAGCAAGCTGCTTTGGTGCCCCTGCTTTAGCAAGGGGGTTGGACTGGATGATCTCCAGAGGTCCTTTCCAATCCTCACCATGCTGGGATTCTGTGAAATAGGTTCTAAATATTAGGGGGAACAGCTGTAAACATGGAATTCTGGTGTCAGTATTGGAGGCAAGTGTTAAGAAGCCTAAATTTAATGGGATTTTTTTTCTGGGTTGGTCAAATCATGGTTGTAGAACTTCTGATTTTTGTCTATGGCTGATCTTAATGGGACCCCAGTTAGAGTCATCAGCTGGAGAGCCATGTGTCAGAATGTGCAGGGCAAGGGACATGTTGCAGGCTGGGGTGAGATGTCTGGAAGACAAGATGATAACTACAGGTGTGCACATCCCAATGGCAAAGTACTCTTTCTGGGAAGAACTTTCTCCTCCCCTCCAGCCTCAAATTCCCCTGGCACAGCTTTGAGACTGTGTCCTCTTGTTCTGGGGCTGGGTGCCTGGGAGAAGAGACCAACCCCCACCTGGCTACAACCTCCCTTCAGGTAGTTGTAGACAGCAATAAGGTCTGCCCTGAGCCTCCTCTTCTCCAGGCTAAAAACCCTCAGCTCCCTCAGCCTCTCCTCACAGGGAGTTTAGCTTCAAACTATCAGTTCCTGCCTTGTCACAACAGGCCCTGATCAAAAGTCTGTCCCCAGCTTTCTTCTCAGCTCCTTTAAGTGCTAAAAGGTCACCAGAAGGTCTCCCCAGAGCCTTTTATTTCCCAGGCTGAACACCCCCAACTGTCCCAGCCTGGCCTCCCAGCAGAGGGCTTCCAGCCCTCCCACCGTGGCTGTGGCCTCCTCTAGCCCTGCTCCAACAGGTCCCTGGCTGTACTGTGCTGAGGCCTCCAGAGCTGCCCCAGCACTGCAGGTGAGGTCTGAGCAGAGCACAGCAGAGGGGCAGAATCCCCTCCCTGCCCCTGCTGCCCACACTGCTGGGGATCAGCCCAGCACAGGGCTGGCTCTGGGCTGGCAGTGCTCAGTGCTGGCTCATGTCCTGCTTCTCACCCCCCAGTACCCCAGTTTGCAGACACCTGTAAAACCCAGAAGTGACCCTGGATAAAAGCAGTGCCCTTGACTTGCCATCAGTGCTGCTGGTGATGAGTGGACTGGCGTGCAACCAGCTGGGTGCAGCTCATGGAGCACCTGGATTAGAGTGCACTTAAAATAATCAGGCAGCCTCCTGAGTCAGGGCAGTAAGTAATTGCAAGGACTAATTTAATCATTTCCTATATGATGAAACCCAAAATCCTGTCTATTTTGGAGCAGGGATCCTGGCAGGGTTACAAATTCATGGATGCAGCTGTAGTAAATGTACCTGCAGCTGCAAATCACTGTGCTGAATTTTTGTCTGAAATGGGTCCAAATGGAGTCCATTAGGTAAAATCCAGAAATGACTTGCAAGCCTCTGAACGTTGGAGGTAGCCACTCAAAATGCAAAGCCCTGCTGACTGTTGGGTTCATTTCTGAGCCCCTCACTGCAAGAAGGACATTGAGGGGATGGAGCTTGTCCAGAGAAGGGCAACCAAGGGTCTGGAGAACAGGGCTGGGGAGGAGCAGTTGAGGGAACTGGGGAAATGGAAAATGGTGACATGGTCACATGTGATGAGGAAAAGGCTGAGGTACTTAATAACTTCTTTACCTCAGTCTTCACTGCAAGGGCCTCTAGCCACACTCCTGATGTTATGGAAGTCAAAGCCAGGGACGGGGAGGAAGAACTGCCCATTGTAAGTGCAGATCAGGTTCGTGATCATCTGAAGAACCTGAAAGTGTTCAAGTCCATGGGACCCGACGGGTTACACCCACGGGTACTGAGAGAACTGGCAGATGAGGTTGCTAAACCCCTCTCTATTATATTTCAAAAGTCATGGCAGTCTGGTGAAGTCCCCACAGACTGGAAAAGGGGAAACATTGCCCCCATCTTCAAAAAGGGCAAGAAGGAGGAACCAGGGAACTACAGGCCAGTCAGTCTCACCTCTGTGCCTGGAAAGATCATGGAACAGATCCTCCTGGAGTCACTGCTCGCTCAAAAGAATAGTGAAGAGGTGATTGGGAACAGTCAGCATGGCTTTGCCAAGGGCAAATCCTGCCTGACCAACCTGGTGGCCTTCTATGAGCAGGTGACAAAATTAGTAGACGAGGGGCGAGCAACTGATGTCGTTTACCTGGACCTGAGCAAAGCCTTCGACACTGTCCCGCACCACATCCTGGTCTCCAAACTGGTGACACATGGGTTTGATTGGTGGACCACTAGATGGATAAGGAACTGGCTTGATGGCCGCGCCCAAAGAGTGGCTGTCAATGGCTCCATGTCCCAGTGGAGGCCAGTGACAAGCGGAGTCCCTCAGGGATCAGTCCTGGGACCTGTCTTATTCAACATCTTTGTGGGGGACATGGACAGTGGCATTGAGTGCACCCTCAGCAAGTTTGCTGATGACACCAAGCTGTGTGGTGCAGCAGACACGCTGGAGGGAAGGGAGGCCATCCAGAGGGACCTTGACAGGCTGGAGAGGTGGGCACAGGCCAACCTCATGAAGTTCAATAAGAGCAAGTGCAGGGTCCTGCATCTGGGTCGAGGCAATCCCAGGCACAAATCCAGGCTGGGCAGTGACTGGCTGGAGGGTAGCCCTGAGGAGAGAGACTTGGGGGTGCTGGTGGACAAAAAGCTCAACATGAGCTCTCAGTGTGCACTTGCAGCCCGCAAAGCCAATCAGATCCTGGGCTGCATCAGGAGAAGTGTGGCTAGCAGGTCGAGGGAGGTGACCCTCCCCCTCTACTCAGCCCTGGTGAGACCCCACCTGGAGTACTGTGTCCAGTTCTGGAGCCCCTCTTACAAGAGGGATGTGGAGGTGCTGGAACGTGTCCAGAGAAGGGCCACGAGGATGATCAGAGGGCTGGAGCACCTCTCCTATGAGGACAGACTGAGGGAGTTGGGGCTGTTCAGTCTGCAGAAGAGAAGGCTCCGAGGAGACCTAATTGTCGCCTTCCAGTATCTGAAGGGGGCCTACAGGAAGGCTGGGGAAGGACTTCTCAGGATATCAGGTAGTGATAGGACTAGGGGGAATGGAATGAAGCTGGAGGTGGGGAGATTCAGGCTAGATGTGAGGAGGAGGTTCTTCACCATGAGAGTGGTGAAACCCTGGAATGGGTTGTCCAGGGAGGTGGTCGAGGCCCCGTCCCTGGGGGTGTTTAAGAGCAGGCTGGATGAGGCTATGTCCAGCCTGATCTAGTGTGGGGTGTCCCTGCCCATGGCAGGGGGGTTGGAACTAGATGATCCTTGTGGTCCCTTCCAACCCTGAATGAAACTATGAAACTATGAAACTATGTTTAGACTGGGGAAGAGGAGACTGAGGGAAGACCTCATTGCTCTCTACAGCTGCCTGAAAGGAGACTGGAGTGAGGTGGGGCTTGGTCCCTTCTGCCTAGGGCCTGACATAGTGCCAGGGAAGATTTAGGTTGGAGATTAGGAAAAACTTCTTTGCTTCAAGAGTGGTCAGGGATTGGCACAGGCTGCCCAGGGAGGTGATGGAGTCCCCATCCTTGGAGGTGCTCAAGGAACCTGTGGACATGGCACTTAGGGACATGGTTTGATGGCCATGGTGGTGTTGGGTTCATAGTTGGATTCAATAATCTTAGAGATCTTTTGCAATCAAAACAATTCTGTGATTCTAATTGGAAATTAATTCACAGTATCACAGAATTGTCAGGCTTGGAAAGGACCTCAAAGACCATCCAGTTCCAACCCCCCTGCCATGGACAGGGACACCACACACTACATCAGGTTGCTCAGAGCCACATCCAGCCTGGCCTTCAAATCCTCCAGGCATGAGGCTTCCACCACCTCCCTGGGCAACCTGTGCCAGGCTCTCACCACCCTCATGGGGAAGAACTTCTTCCTAACATCTGATCTAAATCTCCCCTCCTCTAGCTTGGATCCATTGCCCCTTGGGTAGCAATTCTCATGTAGCAAGCTGCATCATGTCCACCTTCCCACCAGGTCTAGGTTAGGGTAGGTAAATGGGGCTAAATATCCCAAAATATTTGGATTTTGAGAGTTGGAAAGAAGCAGTGGAGGTTTAGACAAGAACTCATGAGGATCTACAAGCTGTTTCTTCTTCTTTCTACTTCAATATTTTGTGCAGCAGTGAGCAAAAGGAAAGGAAGTGTCTTAAGAGCAGAGATGAGAAAACAAAGTTCTAAAGATCCTTCACTGTGGGGCTGCAGGAAGGATCAGGTTTGGATAAAGGGGCTTGGGAATTCGGAGTTTGGTTTTTCAACCCTGGGTTGCTCCTCCTACAGTCAGAACTTGGCTGTTTGGAAGGCTTTGCACAGAGCTGAGGGGATGGGCTCATGCCCATCCTCAGGGAGAGCTCTGTGAATAAAGAAGTCAACCCCTTCCAAAATCATAGCATTATAGAAATATTTTGGCTGGAAGAGACCTTTAAGATCATCAAATCCAACTGCAACCCTGCACTGCCAGGTCCACCTTTAAACCATGTCTCTCAGCACCATATCTGTGTGTTTTTTAAATCCCTCCAGGAAGGAGGACTCCACCACTTCCCTGGGCAGCCTGTTCCAGGGCTTGAAAACCCTTTCAGGGGAAATATTTTTACTAATATCCAACCTAAACCTGCCCTGGTGAAACGTGAGGCCGCTTCTTCTTGGTTTGTTACTTAGTACTTTGGAGAAGAAACCAACCTCCACCTCGCTCCAACCTCCTTTCAGGGACTAGGAGCTAGGGTCTTGTAGAATATGTTTGGGCTGAAGCCAGAGAATCAGGGAATTGTCTGGGTTGGAAAACACCTCTGATCATCCAGCCCAGCCACCAACCCAGCACCTGGCCACTAAAGCATGGTTGTCTTTGCCTAAACATGAGCCACCAGTGTGCCCAAGTGGCCATGAAGGCCAATGACATCCTGGCTTGCATCAAGAATAGTGTGGCCAGCAGGAGCAGGGAAGTCATTGTGCCCCTGTACGCTGCAGTGGTTAGGCCACACCTTGAGTACTGTGTCCAGTTCTGGGCCCCCCAGTTTAAGGAGGACATTGAGACACTTGAACGTGTCCAGAGAAGGGCAACAAGGCTGGGGAGAGGCCTTGAACACAGCCCTGTGAGGAGAGGCTGAGGGAGCTGGGCTTGTTTAGCCTGGAGAAGAGGAGGCTCACGGGAGACCTTATTTCTGTCTACAAGTACCTGAAGGGAGGCTGTAGCCAGGAGGGAGTTGGTCTCTTCTCTCAGGCAACCAGCACCAGAACAAGAGGACACAGTCTCAAGCTGCACCAGGGGAAGTTTAGGCTGGAGGTGAGGAGAAAGTTCTTCACTGAGAGAGTCATTTGCCATTGGAATGTGCTGCCCAGGGAGGTGGTGGAGTCACCATCCCTGGAGGTGTTCAAGAGGGGATTGGATGTGGCACTTGGTGCCATGGTCTAGTCATGAAGTCTGTGGTGACAGGTTGGACTCGATGATCTTTGAGGTCTCTTCCAACCTTGGTGATACTGTGATACTTGGAGACAGCCAGGTCTCCCCTCAGCCATCTCTTCTCCTGGCTCAACATCCCCAGTTCCTTCAGCAGCTGTTCTCCAGACCCTTCACCAGCCCTGTTCCCCTTCTCTAGACTTGCTGCAGCCCCTCAATGTCCATCTTGGAGTGAGGGGCTCCAAAACTGAACATAATAAATGGAGAGCTTACTTTCTTTCAGCCATGTGATCAGAGACAAAAGAAGACCAGGAAGGGATTAGTAAGTGGATAAAAAAATACATTAAAAATCCGTGTGTAGGCATGGAATAGGACATTGAACTGTTGGAGTGGGTCCAGAGGAGGGCCTCAAAGATGATCAGAGTGCTGGAGAACCTCCCCTATGGGGACAGGCTGAGAGAGTTGGGGCTGTTCGGTCTGGAGAAGAGAAGGCTCCAGGGAGACCTTAGAGCAGCCTTCCAGTACCTGAAGGGTGCAGGGGAGCTGGGGAGGGGGAGGGACATTTGACAAGGGCTAGGAGCCAGGGGCAATGGATTGAAGCTGGAAGAGGGGAGATTGAGACTGGAGATGAGGAAGAAATTCTTCCCAGTGAGACACTGGAACAGGTTGCTCAGGGAGGTTGTGGATGCCCCCTCCCTGGAGGTGTTCAAGGCCAGCTTGGATGAGGCCTTGAGCAACCTGGGCTGGTGGGAGGTATCCTGCCCATGGTGGGTGGGTTGGAACTGGATGATCTTTAAGATCTCTTCCAACCCAAATCATTGTATCAACAAAGGCAAACCTCTGGACTGTTGGCTTGCTGATGTATAGCAGGGGAGTTGCAGGAGATGATCTCTGCCAGGTCCCTTCCAACCCCTTGCATCCTGAGGTTGTGTGCTTGTGCTGAAATGCTTTCTGTGTGTCTTCTGGAGTGGTGAAAAGGAGACTTTGAGCTTAGTAATTCCTGTATCAACATCTTGAGCTTTGTTTAAACTCTTTCTGTCTGTGATCACAGCACTGCCTTGAAATAGGATTATGGTTTGTTTTCCTTGGCTTCCCAAAATTTTGCTTAAAGAGGACTTTTAGCTCCCCTATTAAGCCATATTTACTGTGTAAGGACACTAATGTCTGCAATGAAAGCTCGGGAAATAATTCATGCCTGTCTTCTGCTTTCTATTTGTTAGAGCTTTCCACAGTAGGTTTGCTTCCATATAATTTGGTGGGAGGAGGCTTAGCTCCATCTGAATCGAATTAGTTGAAATAGTAGGGAAGGAGTGGGCCATAGCTGTGTGCTCTGTCATTCCTGGCTGCAAAATTGCAGCTATTTATCCTCCTTTGGGGTCTTGCTGCAGTCAAGTTCCAGATGTCAGAGCTTGCTGCGGTTTAAAAATGATTTTCATTTTCTCAGAGGTCTGGGCAGGGTTTCAGGATTGATTTGTTGGCTGTGGATAGAGACTTCACTTCTCTGGGCTTCCAAGCTTGAAAGTCAAAGAAGCGCAGAAACATTTAGGTTGGAAAAGACCATCAGGATCATCCAGTCCAACCCAGATCCCTACTCTGCAAGGGTCACCCCTAAACCAGAGCCCCAAGCACCACAGCCAAACCACCTTGAAACACATCCAGGCTTCGGGACACAACCCCTTCCCTGCCCAGCACATTCCAGTGCCAGACCACTCCTGCCATGAATAAATGTTTGATAGTGTCCAGTCTAAAGCTACCCAGGCACAGCTTGAGGCCATTCCCTCTTGTTCTGTCACTAATTACCTGGGAGAAGAGACCAGCAGCAGCATCTCCACAACCTCCTTTCAGGTAGCTGTAGAGAGCAATGAGATCAGCTCTGGGGTTACTGTTGTATCCTTTGGTAGGCTTTGCAAAGGTTGAGAACCAAATCATCCAGCTCAGTCTCCTCTTGAAAATGGGGATTTAAATCCAGAGAGACTGTGGGGAAAATGAAGTCAGTTGAGTTATCTCGATGCAATTGCTTGTACCTATAAAATGTCCCTCCTGCTGTCTCATCTTGGAGCCAAGCAGCTGCAGATATCCTGTGATGGGCTTGGTCACAAAACCATAGAACACATTGGGTTGGAAAGGACCTTTCAAGATCATCTAGTCCAACCCACCCCTGCAGTATGCAGGGATGTGTTCAACTAGAGCACATCTCCTTTGGAGATAGACTGAGAGAGTTTGGACTGTTCAGTCCGGAGAGCAGAAGGCTCTGAGGAGGGCTGAAGGGGGCTACAAGAAAGCTGGGGAGGGACTTTTAAGGGTGTCAGGGAGTGACAGAACTGGGGGGATGGAGCAAGACTAGAAGTGGGGAGATTCAGATTGGATGTTACGAAGAAGTTCTTCCCCATGGGGATGGTGAGAGGCTGGCACAGGTTGCCCAGGGAGGTGGTGGAAGCCTCATCCCTGGAGGTTTTGAAGGCCAGGCTGGATGTGGCTCTGAGCACCCAGATGTAGTGTGAGGTGTCCCTGGCCATGGCAGTGGGGTTGGAACCAGCTGATCCTTGAGGTCTCTTCCAACCCTGACAATTCTCTGATTTTATAGGGCAGGTTGCTCAAAACACCAAACCTGACCTGCAATGGTTCTAGGGATGGGGCATCTGCCACCTCTCTGGGACAGCGTTTTACTACCCTTAGTACAAAAAATTTCTTCCTTCTACCTATTCTACATCTCTCTTCTGGTAGTTGAAAACCATCACCCCTTGCCCTATCACAACAGGCCCTGCTAAAAACACAGTCCCCATCTTTCTTATAGCCCCCTTTAAGCGTTGACAGGCCACTGCAAGGTCTCCCTGGAGCCTTCTTTTCTCCAGGTTGAATGATCCCAAGTCTCTCTGCCTGTCCCCACTGCAGAGAACATCCAGCCTTTGGACCTTTTACTTGATCCCAAAGCTGGCCTTCTTCTGCTTATTGCACTAGTTGAAATAAAACCATTTTTGTCTGGCCAGTAATGAATCCCTGCAGGATGTGGTCCTTTTTTATTTGTGGATGAGGAGGAGAAATGAAGTGCAGAGGGGTCAGGTTGTGTTTTGGGAGCTTTGCTGGACTTTCTTGCTGCAGACACTACCTTTTTCTTGGCTGTGGAGCAAGGTTTCTTCTTTGTGACTGAAGGCAGGAGTGGTCTCCTTTCACACACCCATGAAACAGGGAAAGAATGGAGCAAATATGCAGAAACTGGGGAGAGTTCACACATGGACTTGCAAGCAGTCCAAGCAAAACATCATCAAGGTATTGCTCCAGGCCAGTCTGTCCTGCTGGAGGAGATCAGAGTTCAGTGTTTTCTTGGCATGTTGCTTTCCCTTACCTCACTCTATGTACAGAGATGTTCAAGGCAGTCATTTTCAAGATGCTTTTCTTAATTTTTTTCTTTGGCTGCTCTTGGAACCTTGATGCAGATCTACTGATTTCTTTGGCTTTTCTGTGACTTTCCCTCTGGAGCATCTGGTGATGGCTCCTCCTTGGGAAAGGCTGAATTGTTTGCTTTGAATCTGTTACCCTAAAACAAAACTATGGTTGAAAAGTGCAAAGTGCAAAGGAGAAGAGGAGGCTCAGGGGAGACCTCATTGCTCTCTACAACTACCTGAAGGGAGGTTGTAGCCAGCTGGGGCTTGGTCTCTACTCCCAGGCAAGCAGCACCAGAACAAGACGACACAGTCTCAAGCTGCACCAGGGGAGGTTTAGGCTGGATGTGAGGAAGAAATTCTTCTCAGAAAGAGAGATTGCCCATTGGAATGTGCTGCAGAGGGAAGTGGTGGAGTCACCATCAGTGGAGGTGTTTAAAA
Source organism: Melanerpes formicivorus (assembly GCF_026170545.1). Lineage (NCBI taxonomy): Eukaryota > Metazoa > Chordata > Aves > Piciformes > Picidae > Melanerpes > Melanerpes formicivorus. Next base: position 31,154,988 of record NW_027142353.1, on the reverse strand, counting down.
AGAGCCTAGATGAGGCACTTAGTGCCATGGTTTAGTTGATGAGGTGGTGTTGGGTGATAGGTTGGACTGGATGATCTCAAAGGTCTTTTCCAATCTGGTTAATTCTGTATTCTGTAAGCTGGGCTAGAGTAGATATCCAGGGTGGTGGAAAACTGGGTTCTTGGGGGTGTGGGTTGTCAAAGGTGGAGAGATGGCCAAGCAAGCAGAAAGTCTTCTCCAAGTGTCTGCCAAGTGCGCAAATCATGCTGTGTGTCCTCAGAAGACAAATAAACCTGTCTCTCTGCCACAAAGTACAACTTTTGGGGGGCAACTGCATGGCATCCAGAGGGACCTGGACAAGCTGGAGAGGTGGGCCCAGCTGAACTTCATGAGGTTCCACAACAGCAAGTGGAGAATCACAGAGCGGTCTATGGTCAACTAGTCCAAACCTCTCTGCAGTAAGTAGGGACATCCTCAGATGTAGAATAGACACAGAATTATTGAGGCTGGAAGAGAATTCTGAGATCATCAGATCCAGCGTATGACCTAGCACCACCACATGGACCAGACCATGTCACTAATCACCACATCCAATCTTTCCTTAAACACCCCCAAGAACAGCAACTTCGCCACCTCCCTGGGCAGTTCATTCTGGTGTCTAATATCCCTTTCTGTGAGGAAATGCTTCCTAACTGTGGTGGGATAAAAATTTCCCCCAACATCAAATTGCCAGTCCAGCTCAGTTGGAAGCAAATGAAGCTGTATTTACAAGCAAAACTACAACCTAAATATGAAATGCAGTGAATATGTACAAAAGATACAATATTTACACATATTTACAGGTAAGTACAATTTATAGACAGCACGAGAAACCCCCTGGACAAACCAGGGAGGCTAATAATAGCTTCCCCACTCCCTGCCCCTTTCACAGAATCACCCAGAATCACCAAGGTTGGAAGAGACCTCAAAGATCATCGAGTCCAACCTGTCACCACAGACCCTGTGATTAAACCATGGCACCAAATGTCCCATCCAATCCCCTCTTGAACACCTCCAGGGATGGTGACTCCACCACCTCCCTGGGCAGCACATTCCAATGGTGAATGGCTCTCTTGGTGAAGAACTTTCTCCTCACCTCCAGCCTAAACTTCCCCTGGTGCAGCTCAAGACTGTGTCCTCTTGTTCTGGTGCTGGGTGCCTGGGAGAAGAGACCAACCCCCACTTGGCTACAACCTCCCTTCAGGTAGCTGTAGAGGGCAATGAGGTCTCCCCTGGGCCTCCTCTTCTCCAGGCTAAACAATCCCAGCTCCCTCAGCCTCTCCTCACAGGGCTGTGCTCAAGGCCTCTCCCCAGCCTTGTTGCCCTTCTCTGGACACGTTCAAATGTCTCAATGTCCTTCTTAAACTGAGGGGCCCAGAACTGGACCCCTGTACACGAGGGACAAGAGAAAGGGCAAGGAGTTTGTTAGCAGTTAGCCACAACAAAGAACACAGCCAAGGTCAGCAGAACCCAGCAGAAGCACAAGTTAGTATCTCCCAGAGAGAGGAAGTGAAAACAGGAAGTAAGTTAGTTTACAGATCTAAGTTTTATGACAGATATTGTCCACTGGGATTATGTAGAGCTTATCATTATTTTGCTTTTCACACCCAGTAGTGATTTATTTACATTCCAGTACTTTCTGTTCAAGATTTGTGGAATTTTTTTCCAAGCACAACCTGAAACTACCACACTAACGTTCAGCCTAAACCTGCCCTGGTGTATTTTTGGGCCATGCCCTCTCCTTTTGTCATGAGTTGACAACAAGTTGAACTTGACCACTTGAACATGTCCAGAGAAGTGCAATGAGGCTGGTGAGAGGCCTTGAGCACAAGCCCTACAAGGAGAGGCTGAGGGAGCTGCGGTTGTTTAGCCTGGAGAAGAGCAGGCTCAGGGGAGACCTTATTGCTCTCTACAACTATCTGAAGGGAGGTTGTAGATAGGTGGGGTTTGGTCTCTTCTCCCAGGCAACCAGCACCAGAACAAGAGGACTGAGTCTCAAGCTTTGCCCGGGAAGTTTAGGCTGGAGGTGAGGAGAAAGTTCTTCCCAGAGTAATTGGCCATTGGGATGTGCTGCCCAGAGAGGTGGTGGAGTCACCGTCACTGGAGGTGTTCAAGAAAGGATTGGATGTGGCACTTGAGGCCATGGTTTAGGAATAGAATAGAATAGACCAGACCAGACCAGACCAGGTTGGAAGAGAACTTCAAGATCATCAAGTCCAACGTATCATCCAACACCACCTAATCAACTAAACCATGGCACCAAGCACCCTATCAAGTCTCCTCCTGAACACCTCCAGTGATGGTGACTCCACCACCTCCTCAGGCAGCCCATTCCAATGGGCAATCACTCTCTCTGTGTAGAACTTCTTCCTAACCTCCAGCCTAAACCTCCCCTGGCATTGTTAGGTATTAGGTAATAGGTTGGACTTGATGATCTCTGAGGTCTTTTCTAACCTGGTTGATTCTATATGATTCTAGGATAAGTTGTCTGGGAGATGATCCTGAGCCCCACCTGACTACAGCTTCCCTTCAGATAGTTGCAGAGTGTGATCAGCACACAGGGTGGACAAATCATGCAGGTTTATCTTCTTGTAGAGTGGATCTTTTGCCTCCTGGCCATCCCTCTGCAAGGATGAGGAAATGTTCTGCTTTGTGGAATATTTTTGGAACCAGTCCAGAAAGATGGTTTGGTGAAGGAGATGCTGCTGAAGAGAGACGCTCAGGCTCCAGAATTTTGATCGGGTAATCAAAGCAAATCCTCAGCGCCACAAAGAATGGAGGAAGGGAGCTGCCATCTATCACTGTGTATGTGTTTCCCAAGCAGAGGTTTAATTGCTACCCTGCTAGTAGAGTTGTTGACTTGAATTTATAACCCAATAAAGCCATAAATCATTGCTCCAGGCAGGCACTCATTGTTCTAGCAGCCCAGACCTTACCGTTTTGAAGTGGTTGAGGAAGCTCAGCGGCGTCTATGGTGCAATTGCTTTTACGGGCTGGTTGATCCCTTTTTGGAACCTTGTTTTGTTTCTGTGTTCCACATTTATTGCTGCACCCCTCAAGTAGCTTGTCTAATTTCTCTTGATGAAGGGAGATGAGCCTGTCCACCTCTTGATAGCACTTGCTTTTCAGTCTCTTTGTGTTGGAGAGAGGTGCCTTTGAGAGGACACTCTTAGGCATAGGTGTGAGATGGCAGTGATAGATGGGATGCCTGTGGACTTGTTTCTACCCTGATTTATCCTTTTGTTAAATCCTTTTGCTCTGTCAGTTACAGAAACACAGAATTGTCAGAGTTGGAACGAACCCCAAGGCTCATTTAGTTCCAGCCCTGCTGCCATGGGCAGGGACACCTCACACTACATCAGGTTGCTCAGAGCCACATCCAGCCTGGCCTTAAGAACCTCCAGGGATGAGGCTTCCACCACCTCCCTGGGCAACCTGTGCCAGTGTCTGATCGCCCTCATGGTGAAGAACTTCTTCCCAAGTGTTCAAAAAAGGATTGGATGTGGCACTTGGAGCCATGGTTTAGTTGTCCTGAGGTGTTGTATATTAGGTAATAGGTTGGACTTGATGATCTCTGAGGTCTTTTCCAACCTGGTTGATTCTGTGATTCTGTGCTATGTTCCTGTGTGACCTGTGCTAGATTCTATTGTCCTGCTCTGGCAGGGGGTTTGACTGGATGATCTTTGGAGGTCCTTCCAACCCCTAACATCCTTTGAGCCTATGATAGGACACAATGGTTTGAAACTGAAACAGGGTATATTTAGGTTGGAGATCAGGAGAAGGTTCTTCATAGTCAGAATGGTGAGATACTGTAACAGAGATGTGGTGGAGGCCCATCCATGAAGACATTCAAGGAGAAACCTGGTGTGGCCCTGATCAACCTGCTCTAGTTGGAGGTGTCCCTGCTGACTGCAGAAGAGTTGGATAAGATGACCTTCAAGGGTCCCTTTCAACTCCTTGCATTCTATAATTCATTCTATGATTTCATTGAAAGGGTGAGAGTACTTGGAAGAAAGGTAGGCTCAGCACATTGCCTCCTTTCTAACCTAAAGGATTTCTCTCTTAACTGTGTGTCTTGACTTCACTTCATACAGTGGTGGAGTTATGAGATGCTCAACTCTCTGCTCCACCAGTGCAAGCAACAGGTTGAAGAAGACACCTCCAGACTTGTTGGCTATGTTGCGCCCTGTGACAAAGCAGAGGAGATGTGGTTTCATTCCATGTGGACGTCTGTGCTCAAACACATCCAGAAAGCATTTCTGGTGTCCACCAGAATGTAGATTTGATAAAGTGGAGGGCTTTTGTTTTTAAATATCTGCAGCAGAAAACTCAAGAGATCACTGGAGGTCCCTTCCAACCACTAGCATTCTATGATTCTGTGATTCTACTCCAAGCTGTTTTCTGATCCTGGCACATGTGTTTTATACTCCTTCATGCATGATCCCAAGGCATCTACAGCATCTGCCTTGTGGTTTCCCACACACACAGCTGCCGTGTGGAGTGGTACTCACTGGGGAATGATGCCTGCTAATAACTCAGTTTTGCAGACAGCATGAAGTGTATTAAGAAGAAACAAATTTGGCCTCAAGAATTAATCTACCAGTTCCTCTGAAATCCAAATAATTCCCTGGAGGCCTTCTAAGGGAGGTGATGTGTGAAGAGAGACCTTCAGGCTGCTAATGAGCATGTGCCAAACTTCTGCACAAGAGTTAGAGGACCAGAGGAGTGCCATGAGGATGAACAGAGGGCTAGGTCTGCTCTGCTATGAGGAGACAGACTGAGGGAGTTGGGGTTGTTCAGTCTGGAGGAGAGAAGGCTCTGAGGAGACCTAATTATGGCTTTCCAGTAGCTGAAGAGGGCTACAAGAAAGCTGGGGAGAGACTTTTTAGGGCATGAGGGAGTGATAGGACTGGGGGGAATGGAGCAAAACTAGAAATGGGTAGATTCAGATTGGATGTTAGGAAGAAGTTCTTCCCCATGAGGGTGGTGAGACACTGGCACAGGTTGCCCAGGGAGGTGGTAGAAGCCTCATGCCTGGGGGTTTTTAAGGCCAGGCTGGAGGTGGCTGTGAGCAACCTGCTCTGGTGTGAGACGTCCCTGGCCATGGCAGGGGGGTTGGAACTGGCTGATCCTTGAAGTACCTTCCAACCCTGACAATTCTCTGATTCTGCAATTTCAGGTCATTTCCTCTTATACTAGGGAGGAAAGATCCTCACTCCAACCTCCTTCCAGGTAGCTGTAGAGAGCAACAGGTTCTCTCCTCAATGTGAAGGACCAGCAAGCTTGATCTGGTGATCTACATGGTCCAACATATTTCAGGCTTGGCTCAACAGGATGCTTCAGCACCTGTCACTTGTACCAATTCTTGTGCTGGAAATATCAGCATCTGTTTGCATTTCTCCCTCTGGATTCCTAATTTGAGGCTGGGTGGTTGGGTGCCACATTCCACCTTTTTCCTGCCTTTCATCTCATTCAAGCTCAACAAAAAATCAGGTTGGGCTGTGGTCACAGCCTGCTGCCAGGCTGCTGCTGAGTGATTTATTAACCCTATTTAATTTGGTTTGGGGTTTACTTTTTTGGTCTGGTTTAGTGTAATCATTGCATCAGGCAGGACTTTTGTTGGAGGTTTAGGAGTGGAGAAATCAGTTGTGAGTTGTGTTTCCTTCTTGATTTGACAATGGGCAGAAAAGCTTTGCTGATGGAAAAAAAAGTTGTTTCTAAGGCCAGGTTTCATCTTTTTATTCTCTCAATCCTCTGTGTATCTTCCAGGACTACTGGGCAAAAATCCTTTGGGAAATGCCCCTTGTGACTTGACTCAATAATTGAAAGTTCAGCTGTCTTTCAAGCATGGGTTGATGGTGTTAGCAGTCATTGAGCTTTCAGTATCTAATGGAGATCATTTGGAGCTCGAATGTCGAGGGAGATGGTGGAAGAGACTTTGCCTGAATAATTCAGGAACAGTCTGACTGAAGACCAGTGGGTAATAATCCTGTGTTACCGGAAATCACAATCCATCTGCAAGTATTTCATAGAATCATGGTCTGCTTTGGCTTGGAAGAGACCTTTAAAGGTCACAGAATCACAGAAACATTCAGACTGGGAAAGACTCTGAGGATCTCCAAGTCCAACCCAGAACCCTACTCTACAAGGGTCACCCCTAAACCATAGCCCCAAGCACCACATCCAGACCACCTTGAAACACCTCCCTGCCCAGCACATTCCAGTGCCTGACCACTCCTGCCATGAAGAAATGTGTCCTACTGTCCAGTCTAAAGCTACCCAGGCACAGCTTGAGGCCATTCCCTCTTGTTCTGTCACTAATTCCCTGGGAGAAGAGACCAGCAGCAGCCTCTCCACAACTTCCTTTCAGGTAGCTGTAGACAGCCATGAGGTCTCCCCTCAGCCTTCTGTTCTCCAAACTAATCATCCCCAGCTCCTTCAGTTGCTCTTCATCACATTTATACTCCAGGCCCAGAAGAAAAGGACCTGGGGGTCTGGTTGACAGTGGCTGAAGATGAGACAGCTGTGTGCTTAGTTGGCCAAGAAGGCCACCAGCAGCCTGGCCTGGATCAGCAATGGTGTGGCCATGAGGAGTAGGGAATTTATCATATCTCTGGAGTCAGCACTGATGGGGCTGTACTAGGTTCAGTTTTGGGCCCCTCATTGCACAAAGGGGCCACGTCCAGAGAAGGACAACAAAGCTGGGGAAGGGTCTGGAGAGCAGGGCTGGTGAGGAGCAGCTGAGGGAACTGGGAGTGTTTAGTGTGGAGAAGAGGAGGCTGAGGGGAGACCACATTGTTCTCTACAACTCCCTGGAAGGAGGTTGGAGTGACGTAAGGGTTGTTCTCATTAGTATCAATTGGTAGGAGAAGTAGAAATGGCCTAGAATTGTGCCAGGGGAGGTTTAGGCTGGAGATGAGGAACAATTTCTTTGCTGCAAGAGTGGTCAGGGATTGGCACAGGCTGCCCGGGGAGGTGGTGGAGTCCCCATCCCTGGAGGTGTTCAAGAAATGTGTGGCCATGGCACCTGGGGACTTGGTTTAATGGCCATGGTGGTGTTAGGGTAATGGCTGACTTAAGATTAGAGATCTTTTCCATCTGAAACAATTTTATCTTTCTATAAGCTAAAAGTGTGGAGGTCTTTTCAGTGTTGGCCAGTGATAGGACAAGGGGTAATGGGCACAAACTGGAACCAAGGAGGTTTCACCTGAAGGTGAGGAGAAACTTCTTTGCTGTGAAAGTGCTGGAGCCCTGGAGCAGGCTCCCCAGAGAGGTTGTGGAGTCTCCTTCTGTGGAGAGCTTCCAACCCCACCTGGCCATTGTGATGCTTTGCAAGCTGCTGTGGGTGCCCTGCTTTAGCAGGGGGTTAAAATGATAGAATCAACAAGGTTGGAAAAGGCCTCAAAGATCATCAAGTCCAACCTGTCACCCCAGACCTCATGACTACTAGATGATGGCACCAAGTGCCACATCCAGTCCCCTCCTGAACACCTCCAGGGATGGTAACTCCACCACCTCCCTGGGCAGCACATCCCAATGGCGAATGACTCTCTCAGTGAAGAACTTTCTCCTCACCTCCAGCCTAAACTTCCCCTGGCACAGCTTGAGACTGTGTCCTCTTGTTCTGGTGCTGGTTGCCTAGGAGAAGAGACCAACCTCCACCTGGCTACAACCTCCCTTCAGGTAGTTGTAGAAAGCAAGAAGGTCTCCCCTGAGTCTCCTCTTCTCCAGGCTAAGCAACCCCAGCTCCTTCAGCCTCTCCTCACAGGGCTGTGCTCAAGGCCTCTCCCCAGCCTTGTTGCCCTTCTCTGGACACATTCAAGTGTCTCAATGTCCTTCTTAAACTGAGGGGCCCAGAACTGGACACATTACTCAAAGTATGGTCTAACCAGTGCAGAGTTCAGGGGCAGAATGACCTCCCTGCTCCTGCTGGCCACAGTATTCTTGATCCAGGCCAGGATGCCATTGGCCTTCTTGGCCACCTGGGCACACTGCTGGCTCATATTTAGGTGGCTGTCAATCAGGTCCCTGTCCCCAGATCCCTCTCTGCCTGGCAGCTCTCCAGCCACTCTGACCCCAACCTGTAGCTCTGCATGGGTTTGTTGTGGCCAAAGTGCAGCACCCGGCACTTGGACTTGTTGAATGTCATCATGCTGGACTAAGCCCATCTGTCCAGCCTGTCAAGGTCCCTCTGCAGAGCCCTTCTACCCTGTAGCAGATCAACATCTGCTCCCAACTTGGTGTCATCTGCAAATTTGCTGATGACTGACTCAACCTCCTCATCCAGATCACCAATGAAGATGGACTGGATGAGTTCCAGAGGTCTCTTCCAACCCCTATCATGCTGGGATTCTGTGATCCTTGCCTGATTTGGGACAGGAAGGAACAAAAGATTCTTTCTGCATTTCTGTGAGCGGATCTGAAGTGTTAATAACCTGAGTGCTGCAGAGGGATTCTTTTCATGCCTATAAAAAAGCAAAAGCAGGGCTCTGCAGCTGCTATATTTAGAAGTTCCATCAGTCCTACTGAAATAGGAACCAAGGTGCCATAGATAATTTGGATACTTCCTGTAACAAACAAAGCTGGATTGTTTGGATGGAGGCATTGCAGGCAGGCAGTCGACAGCCTCATGTTAGGTTGTGGGTTTTGAACCAAGCTTTATTTTTCCATTGCCTTGTGTTTTGTGTAAGAGATGTTGACTGCATTACTAAGACGAACCATCAGCAGGTGCCTTATACCTTACTTGCCTCATACTGGAGCAGGTCCAGAGGAGGTTTTTGAAGTCTGGAGCACATCTCCTATGAAGACAGACTGGGAGAGTTGGGGCTGTTCAGCCTGGAGAAGAGAAGACTTCAGGGAGACCTAATAGCAGCCTGCCAGTAGCTGAAGGGGGCTACAAGAAGGATGGAGAGAGACTGTTTGCAAAGGCCTGCAGTGACAGGACCAGGGGAAATGGCTTCAAACTAGAGCAGAGCAGATTTAGATTGGATGTGAGGAACAAGTTCTGCACCAGTCTCAAGTCTCACAGTCTCAAGCTGCGCCAGGGGAGGTTTAGACTCGAGGCGAGGAGGAAGTTCTTCACCGAGCGAGTCATTCGTCATTGGAACGGGTTGCCCAGGGAGGTGGTGGAGTCATCGTCCCTGGAGGTGTTCAAGAGGGGATTGGATGTGGCACTTGGTGCCATGGTCTAGTCATGGGGTCTGTGTTGATAGGTTGGACTTGATGATCCTCGAGGTCCTTTCCAACCTAAGTGATACTGTGTGATACTGTGTGATACTGTGTGATACCCTGAGGGTGGTGGAACACTGGAACATGTTGCCCAGGGAGGTGGTTGAGGCCCCATGCCTGGAGATACTGAAGGTGAGGCTGGACAGGGCTCTGGGGAACTTGATCTAGTGGAGATGCATTTTAATATCTGAGGGGGACCTACAGGAAGGCTGGGGAGGGACTGTTCAGAAGGGCCTGGGGTGATAGGACGAGGGACAGTGGTTTGAAACTGGAGCAGGGCAGGTTTAGGTTGGCTATCAGGAGGAAGTTCACATACTGTAACACAGTGATAGTGGTGAAATACTGGAACTGGTTGCCCAGGGTTGTGGTTGAAGTCCTGTCCGTGGAGACATTCACGGTCAAACTTGATGTGGCCCTGAGCCAACCTGCTCTAGTTTGAGGTGTCCCTGCTGACGGCAAGATTGGGGGTTGGACAAGATGAACTTTGAGGATGCCTTTCAACCCTATGTATTCTGTGATTCTATGATATAATTAGTCAGAATTATTGAACCCTGGCTGGCACAGCTATTAACTGAGATATTAGGCATCAATTCCTCCCTATCTCTTTCTTGCTGGGAAAAACTTGGATGTCCTGAGGTATCCTGAAGAGCTCAAGAAAAGAAGCTCAGCTAATAGGCAAAGCCAAACCCCTTGTAGACCTTTTATTCCCCCCAATATCTACCTCAACAACAAAATATTCAGAATTTTGATGTCACAACCCAGAGAAATGAGAGCTATCTTAATCCAGATAATTTTCCTGCTCTGTTTTGTTGCACAACAATTAGAGTCTTGCAGGGAGAGAGAGACAAATGGGTTGGAAAGCCTTTTTTTCTTTGGGGGAGGGGGGAGGTAAAAGATAAATCAATGCAAAATCCTGAGTCTTCTCTTGTTGTTTTATGGTCTTTACCTTGCATTTATCTCTCCTTGTTATTCCTTCAACTCCAAGAGGTTTATTATGCTCTGATAGCAATGTGGTCAGCAGCCCATGGAGCATCTTGACTATCTGCCAAGGTTCCTTTCCATCTGTAACAAGAAATAGCTTGAAGAGCTGCTTTTGAACCTCTGAAAGAGGGAAAAAAAATGCCTGTGGTGACTGCCCAAGTTGGCTGCTTGGCCTCTCTGCAAGGCTCTTTAACTTGAGTGATGTACCTTGAAGGATGTCCATGTATTGAGCTTTGAATGCCTGGATGAGTTTCACCTCCCTGCTTTTCTCCTACCACTTCCACTCAAGTTTATACTAAGGACAGGATGCCAGTGAGGGCTTCTTGAAGTGTTTTAATGTCTAGCTAGGAAAGGTTGCTGTAGGTACCAGGGTGGTTTAGATTGGATATTAGGAAAAATTTCTTTGGTCAGGCATTGGAACAGGCTGCCCAGGGAGGTGGTGGAGTTACCGTCCCTGGAGGTGTTCAAGAAATGTGTGGCCATGGAACTTGGGGCCATGCTTTAATGGCCATGGTGGTGTTGGGTTGATGGTTGGACTTGGTGATCTTAGAGGTCTTCTCCAATTGAAACCATTCTATGTTTCCAGGCAAATGTTTGATCTGATTTCTGGAATCTCTTGACCTGGAGTCACCAGAGAGGTTGTGGAGTCTCCTCCTCTGGAGACTTTCAAGCCCCATCTGGATGTGTTCCTGTGTGACCTGTGCTGGATTCTATGGTCCTGCTCTGGCAGGGCGCTTGGGCCTGAAGATGTCCAGAGATCCCTTCCAGCCCCTCACATCCTGTGATGCTGTGATCCCTTGCCCGGATACTCCAGCTTCTATACTGGAGAGTTTACTGGCCTGACAGCTTATCTTGTGTCTTAAGGAGCTTCATACAGACCATCATTTACTGTGGGTTAACAGGGATGGAAAGGGAGCTGTGCCTCCAATGAATGTGACAGCCAGTGCCCATTGCACAAGGCTGTGGTGGGACAGCTGGCCTTGATCCTGCTGTGCTCAGGTCATGGCCCTGTTTCTCCCTGGGCTTGATACCCTCCTGTTCAGATCATGGCCCTATTTCTCTTGATGTCCATTGAGATGTGACAATAAATTTATGTCATAGCAGAAACAGATGGGGCTTCAAAGTCTCTCTGAGGAGCCTGTTCCAGTGCTGTGTGACTCTCCCAGTGAAGAAGTTCCTCCTCATGTTGAGGTGGAACCTCCTGTGCTGGAATTTACATCCCCTTGTCCTATCACAGGGTGCAACTGAGCAGAGCCTGTCCTTTCCTTCTTGACCCCCAGCCCTCAGACATTTATAGACATCTATTAGATCCCCTCTCAGCCGTCTCCTCTCCAGACTAACCAGCCCCAGGTCTCTCAGGCTCTCCTCCAGCCACACCCTTTCTCCTTTACCTACAAAAATCAACATTTCCACCCAGTTTGGGCAGTCTTGCTCTCAGTGAGCTTCTTGTCATGCTCTGGTGCTTGTGCCATGTTTGGCTCTTCTCTACAGGAGCCTGGGTTTGTGCCAATAAAAGCAGCAAGCAGTGGAGCAGTTTAATTATATTTTTGTTTTCAACATAGGGAGAGTTGAGGGAGGGAGCAATGAATGTAAAAATATATTAGTCCTCTGGACACATTAAAACTGTGGTGGTGTGGGGGAGAGCTCAAACTCTGCTCCCAGAGTTATTTCTCCCAGAGGGTTGGTTGTGACTTGACCCTGAGTCAAGGGAAGGACATTCCTTTGCTCCAGGAGAGAGCTGGTGAAGGATCCTTCAATGCAGCCTATGTACTTTGGCATAACTCAGGTTGTGCTTAGTTTGGGGCTGAAGCAAATCACTGCTTCATAGAATCATGAATGTTAGAATCAAGAAATGGTATGGGCTGGAAGGGACCTCCAATGATCATCCAGTCCAACCCCCCCCCCCCCCCCCCCCCCCCCCGCCCCAGTCAGCAGGGACATCCTCAGCTAGATCAGGTTGCCCAGAGTTCTGATCCAGCCTCACCTTGAATATTTCCAGGGATGGGGCCTCAGCCACCTCCCTGGGCAGCACATTCCAATGGCCAGTCTCTCTTTCTGTGAAGAACTTCTTCCTAACATCCAGCCTAAACCTCCCCTGGTGCAGCTTGAGACTGTGTCGTCTTGTTCTGGTGCTGGCTGCCTGGGAGTAGAGACCAAGCCCCAGCTGGCTACAACCTCCCTTCAGGTAGTTGTAGAGAGCAATGAGGTCTCCCCTGAGCCTCCTCTTTCTCCAGGCTAAGCAACCCCAGCTCCCTCAGCCTCTCCTCACAGGGCTGTGCTCCAGACCCCTCCCCAGCTTTGTTGCACTTCTCTGGACACATTTCAGCAACTCAACATCTTTGTTGAACTGGATGCAGTACTCAAGGTGTGGCCTAACCAGTGTTTAGTACAGGGCAGGATGACTTCCACACTATTTACAGGGAGGTGGTAGAGTCACCATCACTGGAGGTGTTTAGGAAGAGACTGGATGGGGTGCTTGGTGCCGTGGTTTAGTTGATTAGATGGTGTTGGGTGATAGGTTGGACTTGATGATCTCAAAGGACTTTTCCAACCTGGTTAGTCCTGTCCTATCCTATCCTATCCTATCCTATCCTATCCTATCCTATCCTATCCTATCCTATCCTATCCTATCCTATCCTATCCTATCCTATCCTATCCTATCCTATCCTATCCTATCCTGCTCTGCTCTGCTCTGCTCTGCTCTGCTACAGTCCAGGGTGGAAAAAAACAACTGACCATGCATAGAAAAAGAACTCAGGGATTTATGTAGGGAAAGAATTCCCCAAGCATTGCTGTTTTCCAGCCTGGGATTTTATAGACAGACAACGTGGCTTTTGGTTTGCCATCTAGGATATCTTCTAAGCAAAATTCTTTCCAAGCAGGAGAAGAGATGCCATGGGCACTGCCCACAGTGTCAACAACATCCCAAACCACACACAAAAACTCTTCTGGAGACCCATCATCCCTGGAAGGGTTCAAAATAAATGCACACTTGGGACATGGTTTAGTGAGCTTGGTGGTGTTGGGTTGATGGTTGGACTTGATGATCTTAGAGGTCTTTTCTGGAGCGGGTCCAGAGGAGGGCCAGGGAAATGCTCAGGGGGTTGGAGCAGCTCTGCTCTGAGGGCAGGCTGAGGGAGCTGGGGGTGTTCAGCCTGGAGAGGAGAAGGCTCCAGGGAGACCTAATAGCAGCCTGCCAGTACCTGAAGGGGGCTACAGGAAGGCTGGAGAGAGACTGTTTGCAATGGCCTGCAGTGACAGGATGAGAGGCAATGGCTTCAAACTACAGCAGATCAGATTTAGATTGGATGTGAGGAACAAGTTCTTTACCAAGAGGGTGGTGGAACACAGGAACAGGTTGCCCAGGGAGGTGGTTGAGGCCCCATCCCTAGAGATATTCAAGGTGAGGCTGGACAGGGCTCTGGGCAACCTGAGCTAGCCTGCTGAGTGCAGAGGGGGTTGGACTGGATGACCTTTGGAGGTCCCTTCCAACCCAGCCCATTCTGTCATTCGTTGATAATGAGGAAACTTGGAGCACCTGTGTGAGAAGCAAAGGTTGAGAGACCTGGGGCTGTTTAGCCTGGAGAAGAGCAGACTAGGAGGGGATCTTCTCAATGTTCAAGAAGATGGAGCCAGACTTTTCAGTGGTGCCTGGTGATAGAAAAAGGAGCAATGGGCACAGATTGGAAGCCAGGAGGTTCCATATAAGCATGAAGAAAACTTCTTTTCCAGAGAGGGTGTTTTAAACCAGGCTGCTCAGAGAGGTTGTGGTGTCTCCTTCCCTGGAGAGATTCCAAACCTGGCCATTGTTATCCTGGGCAAGCTGCTGTGGGTGGCTCTGCTTTAGCAGGGGGGGTTGGACTGGATGATCTCCAGAGATCCCTTCTAACTCCTTTAAATGTCCTCTTCATGTTAGCTTCTTCAAGGGACATGGAAACTCAGTTCGGTTGTGATGCTACTTTGAAGAGTAGGTCCAAATCCAGGTTTCTGGCAGACTTGCTATTTCTGTAACACCTTCCACTTGATGAGCTCAAGTGCTTTAATCAATGTGCAGCTCTTGATGAGAGGGATAATTACTCCCATTTTTACAGAAGAAGAACATGAGGGAGATGAGAATGCCCTCTCTGAAATTTCAAACCATTTCATGCCAAGAAATGAGTGGAGGTTGCTCTCCAAAGAGCATCCCAGAATGGTGGGAGATGGGAAGGCCCTCTAGAGATCATCCGGTCCAACCCCTCTGCTAAAGCAGGGTCAACCACAGCAGGTTGCCTGGGATCACAATGGCCAGGTAGGGATGGAATCTTTCAAGAGGAGACTCCACCACATCTCTGGGCAGCCTGCTCCAGGGCTTCAGCACACTCACACTAAAGATTTTTTTCTCTGTGTGCTTTGATGACCTCCAAGGACACCCACTGGACATTCCATCAGAAATGTGTTGTTTGCTCTGATTCCAGCAAGGTGAATTTGGAATGTCCCTCCCTTGAGTGCTCCATAGGTCTAGTTGAGACGTGTCCTTGTCCAGGGTGGGGAGGTTGGAGATGAAGATCTCTGAGGTCCCTTCCAAACTGAGCTATTCTGTGATTCGATGATGATGATGAGGCACATGTTGAAAAATACATCACAACTGCTTTGTCCGCTGGTGCTTTCCAACAGCAGGTTACAGATGAACTGATCAGATCCAAGATTCATGGCACTGCCCCATTTATCTTCTCTTCTTTTACCATATGACACATGCAGTAAATGTACAAAGACATCCAACAAGTAACTACTGAAGGCCTCATTCAAACAGACCTCAAACACCCCCAGGCAGGAGGCAGCCACAGCCTCCCTGGGCAGCCTGTTCCAGAGTCTCACCACCCTCACACTGAAGAACTCTACCTCAGCTCCAGGCCAACCCTGCTCTGCCTCAGCTTCAAACCATTCCCCCTTGGCCTGGCTCTAGACACCCTCAGCAAAAGTCTCTCTGCAGCCTTCCTGCAGGATCCCTTCAGCTATTGCAAGGCAGCTCTGAGGTCTCCCTGGAGCCTTCTCTTCTCCAGGCTGAACACCCCCAGCTCCCTCAGCCTGGCCTCAGAGCAGAGCTGCTGCAGCCATTGGATCATCTTTGTGGCCTCCTCTGGGCTCACAAAAAGCACTTGGGCTTTTGCTTCTGTGTGGGAAGAGGTGGGAACACAACCTTAGAACAACACTTCTGTTTAAAATGTGATGGAAAAAACTTCTTCTCTTGTCTGCATGTTGGCTGCTTATATTTCACTCATGGTGATGGGTTCTGAAAGGAAATAGCTGCAGGGGAATTTAATGGCTTCCTTCTCTGCCCAGAGTGGCAGAGGTGGTGTTACATAATTTGACTTTGTGATGCCAGAATTATAAACATCACAGAAAATGTCCAGCTGCAGCAACAGTGATGTGAGATTTGTCAGAGCTGCTGAAAAGAGGAAAGGGAAACTTCACAGAATGTTAAGGGCTAGAAGGGACCTCAAAAGGTTATCCAGTCCAACCTCCTTGCCAGAGCAGGATCACCTAGAGCAGATCACACAGGAACACATCCAGGTGGGGCTTGGATACCTCCAGAGAGGGAGACTCCAAACCCCCACTGGGACGCCTGTTCCAGTCTTCTGTCACCCTCACAGAGAAGACATTTTTCCTCATGTTTCCATGGAACTTGTGTGACTCAAAGCTTCAGCTTCTTTGCCTGCATCTGTTAATGGAGTCAATAATTTTGGCTGCTTGTCATTGGCTTTGTGCTTCCCTGAGAGTGATGTCAGAAGAACACAAGGATTTAGGTGACTGCTGCTTCACAGCTTTCCTTCCTGCTGTCTTCAGCCACTCTCCAGCTGATCCATCAGGCAGGATGGAATCATAGAATCATTTTGGCTGGAGATGATCTTTAAGATCATTGACTCCAAGCAGTCTCTAACTCTACCCAGTCTGGTGCCAAACCACGTCCTTCAACACCACATTTATGAGTCTTTCAAGCATCTCCAGGGATGGGGATTCAACCACCTCCCCGGGGAGCCTGTTCCAGCCTTTGAGAACTCTTTCAGTGAAGAAGTTTCTTCTAATGGTCAATCTGAACCTCCCCTGGTGAGCCCTAAGGCCATTTCCTCTCATCCTATGGATAATTTGCCTTTGCAAATATCTTTTAAAGCTGTTGTTGCCTCTTGCTTTTGATAATGACAGAGAGAGCATCAGAGAATAGTTTATAAGGGATCTTTAGAGAACATTTTAGTCCAACCTAAAATGACCTTCAACAAGGCCAAATGTCAGGTCATACTCTTTGGTCATAACACCCCCAAGAAGTGCTACAGGCTTGGGGCAGTGTGGCCTGAAAGCTGCCTGGCAGAAAGGGACCTGGGGGTGCTAATGGACAAGCAGCTGAAGAGGAGCCAGCAGTGTGCCCAGGTGGCCAAGAAAGCCAAAGGCCTCCTGGCTGGGATCAGCAATGCTGTGTCCAGCAGAAGCAGGGAGGGGATTGTCCCCTGGGACTCAGCTCTGGTCAGGCCACACCTCCAGTGCTGTGTCCAGCTTTGGGCACCTCAATGCAGGAGAGATGTGGAGGTGCTGGAGCCAGGGCAGAGGAGGGCAAGGAAGCTGGGAAGGGCCTGGGGAATAAATGTGATGGAGAGCAACTGAAGGAGCTGGGGATGGTTAGTGTGGAGAAGAGGAGGCTGAGGGGAGACCTCATTGCTGTCTACAGCTACCTGAACGGAGGTTGTGGAGAGGCTGCTGCTGGTCTCTTCTCCCAGGGAATTAGTGACAGAACAAGAGGGAATGGCCTCAAGCTGTGCCTGGGTAGCTTTAGACTGGGCAGCAGGAAACATTTCTTCATGGCAAGAGTGGTCAGGCACTGGAATGTGCTGAGCAGGGAGGTGGTGATATGTGATTCTGTGATGTGTTTGTTTCTTTAGATGAGCCTCATCAGTGGAGACTGAAAGTGGTGGATTTATTTAGACTAGAAAAATAAAAGCTGCCTCTCCTTGGCCTCCAAATGTACTAAGTGCTTGGTAAAAGGAAAGGCAGGAGTGCATCATTAATAGCAGTGATAGGTTTGTAGTATTCAAATATTAGAGCAGAAGTCTTGCGAGGAGGGGCTGAGGGAGGTAGAGTTGCTTAGCCTGGAGAAAAGGAGACTGAGGGAAGGCCTTCTCACACTCTACAACTCCCTGAATGGAGGTTGTAGCCAGGTGGGGTTGGTCTTTTTTGTGGGTGGAGTCCCCATCCCTGAAGGAATCTGAAAGCCATGTAGATGTGCTGCTGAGGGATATGGTTTCATAGAATCGTACAATGGTTTGCGTTAAAAGGCACCTTCAAGATCATCTAGTTCTAACCCTACCATTATGGGCAGGGATACCTTCCACTGGCCCAGATTGTCAGGCCCTGGCCAGCCTGGCATTGAATATTTCCGGGGAGGAGGCATCCACAGCCTCCCTGGGCAACCTGTTCCAGTGTCTCCCCACCCTCCCTGGAAAGAATTCTTTCCGGATCCCCACTATGAGGAGAGGCTGAGGGAGCTGGGGTTGCTTAGCCTGGAGAAGAGGAGGCTCAGGGGAGACCTTCTTGCTCTCTACAGCTACCTGAAGGGAGGTTGTAGACAGGTGGGGGTTGGTCTCTTCTCCCAGGCAACCAGCACCAGAACAAGAGGACACAGTCTCAAGCTGTACCAGGGGAAGTTTAGGCTGGAGGTGAGGAAAAGTTCTTCCCAGAGAGAGTGATTGGCCATTGGGATGTGCTGCCCAGGGAGGTGGAGTTACCATCCCTGGAGGTGTTCAAGATGGGATTGGATGTGGTACTTGGTGCCATGGTTTGTTAGTCATGAGGTGTTGGGTGACAGGTTGGACTTGATGATCTCTGAAGTCTTTTCCAACCTTATTGATTCTATGATTCTAAATTTCCCCTCATCCAGGTTCAATCCATTCCCCTGCATCCTATCACTACAAGCCCTTGTCAAAAGTCCCTCCCCAGCTTTATTGTAGCCCACTTCACAGTGTAGTATCATAATATCAGTCAGGGTTGGAAGGGACCACAAGGATCATCTAGTTCCAACACCCCTGCCACGGGCAGGGACACCCCACACTAGATCAGGCTGGCCAGAGCCTCACCCAGCCTGGGCTTAAACACCTCCAGGGAAGGGGCCTCAACCACCTCCCTGGACAACCCATTCCAGGGCTTCACCACTCTCATGGGGAAGAACCTCCTCCTCACCTCCAGCCTGAATCTCCCCACCTCCAGCTTCATTCCATTCCCCCTAGTCCTATCACTACCTGAGATCCTGAGCAGTCCTTCCCCAGCCTTCCTGTAGGCCCCCTTCAGATACTGGAAGGCCGCAATTAGGTCACCTCGGAGCCTTCTCTTCTGCAGACTGAACAGCCCCAACTCTTTCAGTCTGTCCTCATAGGAGAGGTGCTCCAGCCCTCTGATCATCCTCGTGGGCCTTCTCTGGACACCTTCCAGCACCTCCACATCCCTCTTGTAACAGGGGCTCCAGAACTGGACACAGTACTCCAGGTGGGGTCTCACCAGGGCTGAGTAGAGGGGGAGGATCACCTCCCTTGACCTGCTGGCCACACTTCTCCTGATGTAGCCCAGCCCAGGATCTGATTGGCTTTGCGGGCTGCAAGTGCACACTGAGAGCTCATGTTGAGCTTCTCCTCCCCCAGCACCCCCAAGTCTCTCTCCTCAGGGCTGCTTTCCAGCCAGTCACTGCCCAGCCTGGATTTGTGCCTGGGATTGCCTCGACCCAGATGCAGGACCCTGCACTTGCTCTTGTTGAACCTCATGAGGTTGGCTTTTGCCCACCTCTCCAGCCTGTCAAGGTCCCTCTGGATGGCCTCCCTTCCCTCCAGCGTGTCTGCTGCACCACACAGCTTGGTGTCATCAGCAAACTTGCTGAGGGTGCACTCAATGCCACTGTCCATGGCACCCACAAAGATGTTGAACAAGACAGGTCCCAGGACTGATCCCTGAGGGAACCTGCTTGTCACTTTTTTTTTTTTGTCACGCTTCTCAGGTAGTTGTAGAAAGCATTAAGATGCCTTCTTATCCTTCTCTTCTCCAGACTAAACAGACCCACTTCTCTCAGCCACTCCTCATACAACATGCCCTCCAAACCCCTCACCAGCCTTGCTGCTCTTCTCTGGACACCCTCCAGGATCTCAATGTCTTTCCTATACTGTGGCACCCTTCAGATGCTGGAAATCTGCCCTAAGGTCTCCCTAGAGCCTTTTCTTCTCCAGGCTGACCAGCCCCAACTCTCTTAGTCTGCCCCCACAAGGGAGGTCTCCTCTGGACCCACTCCAACAGCTTCAGGTCCTTCTTGTGCTGGGGTCCCCAGAACTGGCTGCAGTTTAGCGGTGAGCTGGCAGTGCTGGGTTAATGGTTGGACTGGTTGCAGTTTAGTGGTGACCTGGCAGTGCTGGGTCAAT
Source organism: Melanerpes formicivorus (assembly GCF_026170545.1). Classification (NCBI taxonomy): domain Eukaryota; kingdom Metazoa; phylum Chordata; class Aves; order Piciformes; family Picidae; genus Melanerpes; species Melanerpes formicivorus. The sequence continues at coordinate 31,135,339 of NW_027142353.1, read as the reverse complement.
GATCTTAAAGGTCTTTTCTGACCTAACTGATTTTATGAATCCTTGCTTTGGTGCAGCCAGAAGCCCTGTGGCAATGCTGGCTGTGTTGTTTGGGGAAGATCCAGTAGATTAGAACCACGCTGTCAGGAGCTGTCAGAGTTAAGTCAGCTGGTAGGGGTTAGACTGGAGAACCTCTATCACCCTGCTGTGTTTTCTCATGAACCAGAGGCTCCCTAAGGGATTTTTGTTTACCTCTATGCTGAATGAAAGGAGGAGGATGAAATTGCAGGAGGTAAGAGCTTGTTCAGGACATGATTATCGCTGCAAATATTCTCCTGGGGTCACTAATAGCCAGAAACAGGCCTGGCTGCAGCTGTGCACTGTCTCTGGAATGGCACAGGAATTCCTATCACAGCTCCCTTGAGAGTTATCAGCGTTTATCCTGATGAATGCAGCTGCTGGGGTGCAGTGATGTACACCCAGAGAGACATTTGTCCTCTGGAATGGCAGAGCATGGGGAGAAGGAGGGGCAGGCAAGCATGGGCTGCCCCTTAGCTTGGATACCTTTAACCCTTTCCTTGCTACTCGGTCAAGCAAAACTGCCTGAGGAAAGCTGGGGAGGGTTTGGAGTGATAGGACAAAGGGAAATGGATTGAAATTGGAAGAGGGGAGATTGAGAGTGGAGATTAGGAAGAAATTCTTGACAGTGAGGGTGGGCAGACACTGGAACAGGTTGCCCAGGGAGGTTGTGGATGCCTCCTCCCTGGAGGTCTTCAAGGCCAGGTTGGAAGAGGCCTTGAGCAACCTGGGCTGGCGGGGGGGTGACCCTGCCCACGGCAGAGGGCTTGGAACTGGATGATTTTTTTAAGGTCCCTCCCAACCCAAACCATTCTATGATTGCTCCCCAGCTTTACAAGGCTCCAAGCTCTGAAGTCTGGAGGAAATTCTCACTCCTGCCTGACTTCCCTTTCTGCTTGTGGTTTTTTATTGGGGGCTATTATTCTTTTATTTTTGGAGGCTGGGAGCCCCTGAGGTGTTTCACAGAGTGTAATAATGTTATTTTTAGAGGGGTTTTTTGGCTCTCTCTTTATTGCATCTGTCCATCTCCAGTTCAATGACGGCAGCCCCAGCAGGAGCACATCTTTCAATAATCTGCTTGCTGCCACTGGCTTTGACCTGCTAAATTGAATGGCAAATGGAGCGTGGCATGGCTCAGCAATCTCCATTCATGGCCTCCTCTAACAAGGTGTGCAGAGAGCTATTAGCCACTCTTTGTAATAATCAAATCAGGGATGTCTGAGCTGTGCAGGGACTTACTGTAAGAGACATCTGGTTAACTATTGAAGCCTCAACAACCAGAACATCATGAATACTTTTTTGTCCCTCACCTTCTTACTTCAGGCCTATTGTCTGCTGGATCCAATTTATTCCTTTTTCTCCCCATTTCTTTATTTGTAGAGGGCCTCTTCTGCAAGACCTAAGAGCAGTGAATCAGCCCAAACCTTTGCAATCTTTATGAAGTGGCCAGGCTGGCTCAAATTGGTTGTGTTGACAGATGGATCCTTCCTATCATGCAATGGTTTGGATTGGAAGGGACATTTAAAGGTCATCCAGTCCAACTCCCCTGCAGTCAGCAGGGACATCTTCAACTAGATCAGGTTGCTCAGAGCCTCAGACAACCTGAACTGCACTGCAGATTGAATCACATTGTTAGGGGTTGGAATAGACCTCTGGAGATCAAGTCCAACCTCTCTGCCAAAGCAGGATCACCTAGGGCAGGTGATACAGGAATCCATCCAGATGGGTTTTGAAAGTCTCCAGAGAAGATTCCACAGCCTCTCTGGGCAGCCTGTTCCAGGGGTCCATCACCCTCACAGTAAAGCAGTTTCTGCTTATGTTGAGGTGGAATCTCCTATGTTCCAGCTTCTCTCCATTGTTCCTTGTCCTATCACTGGGCACAACCAACAAGAGACTGGCACCTTCATCTTGATCCCCACCCTCAGATATTGATAGGCATTGGTCAGATCCCCTCTCAGCCTTCTCTTCTCCACACTAAACAGCCCCCAGGGCTCTCAGTCTCTCTTCATAGGGGAGATGCTCATGTCCCCTAAGCATCCTCGTGGCTCTCCATTGGACTCTGGAATGGTTCCAAGGATTTGGGCTGGACTGGATGATCTTTTGAGGTCCCTTCCAGGCCCTAACTTTCTGTGATTCTGCGATTGGGGCATCTACCATCTCTCTGGGTGACCTGGGACAGTGTTTGACCACTCTTAGTATAAAAAATATCTCCCTTCTCTCTGATCTCAGTCTCGCTCTTTTATTTTCACACCATCATCCCTTGTCCTGTCACAACAGGCCCTGCTCTCATGTCCAGAGAAGGGCAACAAAGTTGGTGAGGGGCTTGGAACACAGCCCTGTGAGGAGAGGCTGAGGGAGCTGGGGTTGCTTAGCCTGGAGAAGAGGAGACTCAGGGGTGACCTTATTGCTCTCTACAACTACCTGAAGGGAGGTTGTAGACAGGCAGAGGTTGTTCTCTTCTCCCAGGCAACCAGCACCAGAACAAGAGGACACAGTCTCAGGCTGCGCCAGGGGAGATTTAGGCTGGATGTTAGGAGGAAGTTCTACACAGAGAGAGTGATTGCCCATTGGAATGGGCTGCCTGGGGAGGTGGTGGAGTCACCATCACAGGAGGTGTTCAGGAGGAGACTTGATGGGGTGCTTGGTGCCATGGTTTAGTTGATTAGGTGGTGTTGGATGATGGGTTGGACACGATCTTGAAGGTCTCTTCCAACCTATCCTATCCTATCCTATCCTATCCTATCCTATCCTATCCTATCCTATCCTATCCTATCCTATCCATCCCCAACTTAGAGACTCCCTCATAGCACTGAAAGACCACAAGAAGGTCTCCTCAGAGCAGTTCCTCTGTCTGGAGAGGGGTGTAGGAAGAAGAAAGTCCCATACCAAATGAACTTTGAAGTAAGGATGAAAGATGGGCTGAAGAGAGAAAACTGAGGTTGAAGAGTAAAAAAGCAACATCTGGAGGCTGTGTTTGAGTGGAGTTTCATGGTCTTAGATTCATAGACTCACAGAACAGAGGAAAAGACCTCTAAGATTGAGTCTACCCATCAGGCAGGGCCAGTAAACCACATCCCAAAGTGAAGTCTTGGTTATTAGATGGAGAAATAACGAAACCTTTGGCCAGGTTACAAAGTGCTGTGACAGCTGCCATGCTGTTGGGGTCCTGTAGACTGCTGCCAGCTCTCCCTTTCCCTCATGAGTCTGGAAGCCAACAGAGAGATGAAAACCTGATCCCTCTGCAGCTTCTTCAAGGTGAGGGAATTGAAGCCCAGGTGCCTTGATTCTGTTCCTGATGTACACAAGGGCTGGTAGGTCAACATCTGCTCCTCAAGTATATTGATTTCCTCTCTTAAATGCCTCAGGTCCTTGGAGTGGAAGGTACCTCCTCATTGTTATATCCTACTGCAACATGACATTGAGCTATTGGGTGTACTTTTGGCACTGAAGGCTGATTGCATCCTGGGCTGTAACATTTACACAATACAGAATTAACCAGGTTGGAAGAGACCTCTGAGATCATCCAGTCCAACCTATCACCCAACACCATCTCATCAACTAATCCATGGCACCAAGTGCCTCCTCCAGGCTCTTTTTAAACACTTCCAGTGATGGTGACTCCACCACCTCCCTGGTGACAGTGAAGCCACCAGCTTGACGGATGTGGGGTTTCTGAAGCTGGTGACAGGAGGAAAGAGGTTGAGAGCTAGGGCTGTGCAGTGGGAGAGGGGAAGGGAGGATCTTACTGTCCTCAGTATCTTACTGCCCCAAAACAAGTATCATAGAATCACAGAATGGTAGGGGTTGGAAGGGACCTCTGAAGGTCATCCAGTCCAACCCCCCTGCCAAAGCAGGATTACCTAGGGCAGGTCACACAGGAACACATCCAGATCAGTTCTGGGATTCTGTCTTAGGAATGGCTGTAGAGAGAAGATGACTTTTGTCAAGAGGCAATGGGCACAAGCTGTGTCAAGGGAAACTGCAGTTAGGCAGTGGGAAAGTTAGCAGTGCCAAGGGGCAATGGGCACAAAGTGCAACACAGGAAGGAAAAACATTTTTATCTGAGGATACCTGCTGGAGCATGTCCAGAGAAGGGCCATGAGGATGATCAGAGGGCTCAGCCCCTCTGTTGTGAGAGAGTTGGGGTTGTTCAGATTGGAAAAGGGAAGGCTCTGAGGAGATCTTCTTGTGGCCTTCCAGTATCTGAAGTGGGGTACGAGAAAGTTGGGGAGGGACTTTTTAGGGTGTTAGGGAGTGATAGGACTGGGAGGAATACATCCAAGCTAGATGAAGGGAGATTTAGATTAGCCTTAGGAAGAGGTTCTTCCCCATGAAGGTGGTGAGAGACTGAAACTGGTTGCCCATGGAGGTGGTGGAAGCCTCATGCCTGGAGGTTTTGAAGGCCAGGCTGGAGGTGGCTGTGAGCAACCTGATGTAGTGTGAGATGTCCTTGCCCATGTCAGGGGGGTTGGAAGTGGATGATCCTTGAGGTCCCTTCCAGCCCTGACAATTCAGTGATACCACCTTGGCCACAGTTGGGCTCTGCCCTGTGCCTCTGCTTCCAGGAGAACCAGAGCTCCCAGGCAGAGGCACAGGCAGGAGGACAGGGAGTGCAGCCATGACAGTAACGTGCTCTTTTTCTTGTTTATGCTCAGTTCCTGCTTCTAATGGGTGCAGCTGGGACATGTAGTCATATTTCATCTTCAGAGATGATTTAATAACTTGCTTGAAGAAGATATTTTTGTTGTTGTTGTTGTTTGTCTCCTCATTGAGGCCCAGTTTGGTAATCAGGAAAGGAAGAGCCTCGCTGGCAATTTGTCTTTTGTGTTCTCTGGATAAATGTCAACTTGTCTCCTTTGCCTCCTTAAGCTAATGCTGATGAATGCCTGCAGGAAATTGAGGCTGGGAAATGTCAGAGAGGAGTGGAGTGAAGACTTGTTAGTCAGCTCTTCATTGTATCTGGAAGTGAATTTAAACCACCTCAGAGGCTCACAGGATGTCAGGGGCTGTGGGCTGGAAGGGACGTCTGCAGATCACGGAGTCCAATCCCCATGCCAGAGCAGGACCATAGAATCTAGAGCAGGTCACACTGAATTTCTTCAGTACATCCCTAATCCACCTTGACGTTAGCACAGAGGTGTCAGGACACAATCACCATTCACCATCTCCCAGCAGCTTTGATTTTATTGCTTCCTACCCTCCCCCCATGCATCTCCAGCTTGGCTTCAAATCTCCTTGTAGGATTAGAGAGGAAATTAGAGAGGAATCACAGCAACCCAGGATGTTAGGGGTTGGAAGGGACCTCTGGAGATCATGGAGTCCAAGCCCTCTGCCAGAGCAGGATTATAGAATCTTTATTAGAATAAACGTTTATTAGAATAAACCAAACCAGGTTGGAAGAGACCTTCAAGATCATCGTGTCCAACCCATCAACCAATCCAACCCACCCAAATAGCCAACCCATGGCACCAAGCACCCCATCAACTCTCCTTCTGAACACCTTCAATGACGGCGACTCCACCACCTCCCCGGGCAACCCATTCCATAGCACAATCACTCTTTCTGTATAGAACTTCTTCCTAACATCCAACCTAAACCTCCCCTGGCGCAGCCTGAGACTGTGTCCTCTTGTTCTGGTACTGGGTGCCTGGGAGAAGAGACCATCATCCGCCTGTCTACAACCTCCCTTCAGGTAGTTGTAGAGAGTGATAAGGTCACCCCTGAGTCTCCTCTTCTCCAGGCTAAGCAGCCCCAGCTCCCTCAGCCTCTCCTCATAGGGCTTGTGTTCCAAACCCCTCACCAACTTTGTTGCTCTTCTCTGGACTCGTTCCAGCAAGTCAACATCCTTCCTAAACCGAGGGGCCCAGAACTGGACACAGTACTCGAGGTGTGGCCTAACTAGTGCAGTATACAGGGGCAGAATGACCTCCCTGCTCCTGCTGGCCACACTGTTCTTGATGCAGGCCAGGATGCCATTGGCCCTCTTGGCTGCCTGGGCACACTGCAGGCTCATGTTCAGCCTACCATCAACCAGCACCCCCAGGTCCCTCTCTGCCTGGCTGCTCTCTAGCCACTCTGACCCCAGCCTGTAGCACTGCATGGGGTTGTTGTGGCCAATGTGCAGAACCCGGCATTTGGATGTGTTAAATCTCATGCCGTTGGATTCTGCCCATCTGTCCAGCCTGTCGAGGTCTCTCTGCAGAGCCTCTCTACCCTCCAGCAGATCAACTCCTGCCCCCAGCTTGGTGTCGTCAGCAAATTTACTGCTGATGGACTCAATGCCCTCATCCAGATCATCAATAAAGATGTTAAAGAGCACAGGGCCCAGCACTGATCCTTGGGGCACACCACTAGTGACTGGCTGCCAGCTGGATGTGGCACCATTCACCACCACTCTCTGGGCTCGGCCCTCCAGCCAGTTCCTAACCCATCGCAGTGTGCTCCCGTCCAAGCCATGGGCTGACAGCTTGGCCAGCAGTTCGCTATGGGGGACGGTGTCAAAGGCCTTGCTGAGGTCCAGGTAGACTACATCCACAGGCCTCCCCACATCCACCAAGCGGGTCACCTGATCATAGAAGGAGATCAGGTTGGTCAGGCAGGACCTGCCCTTCCTAAATCCATGCTGGCTAGGCCTGATCCCTTGGCCATCCTGTAAGTGTTGTGTTATTGCACTCAGGATGACCTGTTCCATGATCTTGCCTGGCACTGAGGTCAGGCTGACAGGCCTGTAATTTCCTGGCTCATCCAACCGGCCCTTCTTATGGATGGGCACCACGTTGGCCAGCTTCCAGTCCTCTGGAACCTCGCCAGTGAGCCAGGACTAGCACAGGTCACACAGGAACACATCCAAATGGACCTTGAAAGTCTCCAAAGGAGAGACTCCACAATCTCTCTGGGGAGCCCTCCAGATTTTTGGGGTTTCCTCTTTGATTTTTCTGTATTGCTCAGTTTGCAGCTAGAGTTGTTGCACTATCCCAGCTTGGCTGGGTGGAATTGGAGAAAGGTGCCCATGTTTAATTGACCTGGCTCTGGGCAATCGGATCTAGTGGCAGATGTGCCTGCCCATGGCAAGAGGGTTGGAACTAAAGGATCTTTAAGGTCTCTTCCAACCCTGACGGTTCTGTGATTCCGTGAGGTTGTTGTTGGGTTTGTATGTATGGTCAGATCCAGGTGCTGTGGCTCTCCATTTCTTTCTCCATGTCTTAGAATCATAGAATTGTCAGGGTTGGAAGGGACCTCAAGGATCAGCCAGTTCCAACCCCCCTGTCATGGGCAGGGACACCTCACACTAGAGCAGGTTGCTGACAGCCACCTCCAGCCTGGCCTGAAAAACCTCCACGGATGAGGCTTCCACCACCTCCCTGGGCAACCTGTGCCAGTGTCTCACCACCCTCATGGGGAAGAACTTCTTCCCAACATCCAATCTGAAGCTACCCATTTCTAATTTTGCCCCATCCCCCCCAGGCCTATCACTCCCTGACACCTTCAAAAGTCCCTCCCCAGCTTTCCTGTAGCCCCCTGCAGATATTGGAAGGCCACAAGAAGGTCTCCTCAGAGCCTTCTCTCCTCCAGACTGCACTGCCCCAAACTCCCTCAGTCTGTCATGACCCATTCTGCTGCTAGATTTTGGAGGACTCAGTCTTTTTCCAGTTTCCTCTGCCCAGACATTCCAGCCTCAAGCTGAGATACCCTTCATCAAGAAATGGCTTTAAAATATTTTCTCTTCAGTTCTTTCACAAGTGGAATTTCTCTTGCCAAAACCAAATCATAAAACAGGGGGAAGATGATGTTAAAAAGCTTCTTCCTGCTCTATTTTGACTTTTTTTTTTTAGGTTGTGTAAATTTGCTTATTTAATTATTTGTCATGAACAAACAGGAGTTTTACTGTGCTTGGCAGAGAGAGAATGGGTAAGGTCCACACAAAGACTGACAGCCATGAATCCCCTGAGGCACTGTGACTTGAACAAGCACCCTCTTCATTTTGGATGACTTGCAATCCAAGACACAGCTTTGTCCCTTTAAGTCTCCTTCATATTACAGAATCCTACAATGCCAGATTGGAAGGGACCCCCAGAATCATAGAATGGTCTTAGTTGGAAGGGTTGGGGTGGTTCAGTTTGAAGAGGAGAGGGCTGTGAGGATACCTTATTGTGACCTTCCAGTATCTGAAGGGGGCCCTGAAAGAAAGCTGGGGAGGGACTTTTTAGGGTGTCAGGGAGTGATAGGACTGGGGGAAATGGATCTGAGCTAGAGGAGGGGAGATTTAGATTAGACCTTAGGAAGTTCTTTCCCATGAGGGTGGTGAGACACTGGCAGAGGTTGCCCAGGGAGGTGGTGGAAGCCTCATCCCTGGAGGTTTTGAAGGCCAGGCTGGAGGTGGCTGTGAGCAACCTGCTGTAGTGTGAGGTGTCACTGCCCATGGTGGGGGGGTTGGAAGTGACAATTCTGACAATTCTGTGATTCTTCAAAGGTCTTCCAGTCAAACCCCCTCTGCACTTAGCAGGGACATCCTCAACTAGCTCAGGTTGCCCAGTGCCCTGATCCAGCCTCCCTTGAATGTCTCCAGGCCTGGGACCTCAACCACTTTCCCTGGGCAACCTGTTCAGTGCTCCACCACCCTCATGGGGCAGAACTTGTTCCTAACATCCAATCCAAATCTGCTCTGCTCCAGTTTGAAGCCATTGCTTCTTGTCCTGTCATTGCAGGCCTTTGTAAACAGTCTCTCTCCATCCTTCTTGTAGCCCCTTCAGGTACTGGCAGGCTGCTATTAGATCTCTCTGGAGCCTTCTCCTCTCCAGGCTGAACATCCCCAGCTCCCTCACCCTGTCTTCATATCATCTGGTCCAACTTTTCTAGGTTGAAATGAGCTGGCCCAGCACCCTGTCAAACTGAGTCTTAAAACTGTCCAATGTGGGGTAATTCACTGCTTCCCTTGGGAGTTGATTCCAATCTCTAACTATTCTGGTGAAACACATTCTAGCTGGGGAGCACAGGATGGTGTGGGCCAGGCTGTCCAGCAGGCACATCTGCCTCCTCACACGGCATTCTGTGGTGTTTGGTATTTGCAAAGATGCTGGAGGGAGCAGATTGAAGGCTTAAATGGTTTAGCACCCATGGGACACAAAGTTATTGTGAAAATCCTCTCTGGTCATGGGGACTGGAGGTGGAACATGTTTCTATTAATGCTGGTGGGAAGAGACCCATGAGTTGCATGGTGGGGGGAGAGATTCACACCATGCAGCTGGTAGGTGTGAAGATGGTTTCAGAGGTTCTTTATATAGCCAAAAAAAAGAGGAGCAGCTTCCTCCAGAGCAAATTTAGATCACTTAATGGAAACCTCTCTTTGGAGCAAATCTCTGGTTGACAACATGGAGACCACTAGAATCTCACTTAATGTGCAAAGAATAATTCTTGCCCAGGGTAGCTATTCACAAGCCACTGTTTTTTTTCCCTCTCATGTTTGTTTATTTGGTTGTTTTGTTGTTGTTTTGTTTTGTTTTCCCCTAGTAGTTGATTCTATTTATTTCAAACAGGCTTAATGTCTCTGACCACACAAACCTCTGCCAGGGACATGGATCCTATCGGCAGGTGAAATGGAAAAATCATTGTACCTCATTAGGTTGGATGCTACGGTTGGAAAAGACCTTTAAGATCATTAAGCCCAGGCTGTGCCTTTGGAAAGCCAACTATTTAAAGAAGTAAGGCTTAAAAAAAAATGAGGTATTTAAAAGGAGGAACAGGATCTCTGAACAAGGTTTGGCAGAAGAAACCTCAGTTCTGCCCAAAGTAGCAATAGCAATGAGACCTGGAAGGAGCTTGCTCTGCCAATAAGATTTAACGAGCAGTGATTTCCTGGGGCGGCCTGAAATGAAAGGGCCAAAAGCAATGCAGGATTGAAAGGCAGCTCAGTTCCTCCACTTGCCTGAAATAATCATAGAGTGGTCTGGGTTGGAAGAGACCTCCAAAGCTCATCCAGTCCAACCCGCTCTGCACTCAACAGGGACATCCCCAACTAGATCAGGTTGCCCAGAGCCCTGTCCAGTCTCACCTTGAATATCTCCAGGGATGGGGCCCCAACTACCGCCCTGTGCTCTACCACCCTCATGTTGCAGAACTTGTTCCTAACATCCAGTCTAAATCTGCTCTGCTCTAGTTTGAAGCCATTGTTCCCTGTCCTTTGCAAACAGTCTTCCTGCAGCCTTCTTGTAGCCCCCTTCAGGTACTGGCAGGCTGCTGTTATGTCTCTTGGGAGACTTCTCTTCTCCAGGCTGAACACCCCCTGCTCCCTCACTGTCCCATGAAAGAAGTTCTCCAACGCCCTGAGCATTTCCCTGGCCCTCCTCTGGACCTGCTCCAGCAGCTCCAGGTCCTTCCTGTGCTGAGGGCTCCAGAGCTGCACACAGCACTCCAGGTGAGGTCTCCCCAGAGCAGAGCAAAGTGGCAGAATCACCTCTCTGGCTCTGCTGCCACTGCTGCTTTGGATGCAGCCCAGGCTGCCCTTGGCCTTCTGTGCTGCAAGCTCACACTGCCTGCTCCTGTCCAGCTTCTCCCCCCCCAGCACCCCCAAGGCCTTTTCCTCAGGGCTGCTTTCCATCCCCTCCTCCCCCAGTCTGTATTGATAGTGAGGATTGTTCCAGCCCAGGGGCAGAGCCCTGCACTTGCTCTTGTGGAACCTCTCCAGCCTGTCCAGGTCCCTCTGGATACCATCCTGTCCCTCTGGTGTGTCAACAGCACCACTCAGCTTGGTGTCATCTGCACATGTGCTGATGGTGCCTGGATCCTGCTGTCTATCTTTGATAAAAATGTTAAACAACACAGGTTCCCAGCTCTGACCCCTGAGGGACACCACTTGGCACTGCTCTCCATCTGCACTTCAATGAATCTAGCAAGAAAAGGTTTTTGGTTTCTGTTTTGGTTCAAAGCCACAGAGCAAGAACATGAGTTCATTGAATCAGGGAATCACTTTGGTTAGATCTTCGAGTCCAGCCATCAACCCAAGAGCACCATGGCCACTAAGCCATGTCCCTCTCCCCATCCCACCATACACATATCCTTTTTAAAGGCTGTGGCAAGGGACAGAGGTCATCTGTCAGGAACTGGAGAGCTGCAGCCAAAGGTTGCTCTGAGCTTCTGGAGCCCCTGTCACAAGCCCCTATCCCCTATTACAAGAAGGATCTGGAGGTGCTGGAATGTGTCCAGAGAAGGGCCACAAGGATGAGCAGAGGGCTGGAGCTGCTCTGCTATGGACACAGACTGAGAGTTGGGGTTGTTCAGTCTGGTGAAGAGAAGGCTCTGAGGAGACCTTCTTGTGGCCTTCCAGTATCGAAGGAGGCTACAGGAAAGCTGGGGAGGGACTTTTGAAGGTGTCAGGGAGTGATAGAACTGGGGGGGATGGAGCAAAACTAGAAGTGGGGAGATTCAGATTGGATGTTAGGAAGAAGTTGTTCCCCATGAGAGTGGTGAGAGACTGGCACAGGTTGCCCAGGGAGGTGGTGGAAGCCTCATCCCTGAAGGTTTTTCAGGCCAGGCTGGATGTGGCTGTGAGCAACCTGCTGTAGTGTGAGGTGTCCCTGGCCATGGCAGGGGGGTTGGAACTGGCTGATCCTTGAGGTCCCTTCCAACCCTGACAATTCTGTGATTTTATGATTCTATGAAATCTTGCTCACTGGGAAAGCTTTGGGGACCTTGTGCTGCAGGGGACTGATGTGACCATCAGTTCAATCCTCACCACTGGATACAAACCCAAAAGGAGGACTTTAAAAGAAAAAAAGAAGTCTGTTTCATCTGAGCTGCCATGGTTAGCTCTGGTGGCATAACCTGGGGGAAGCTTGCAGCGGCAGTTTCAGGAGCAGCATTTGACTTCCTGTACCGGAAAGCTTCTGGGGCTGCACAAATTGGAAGGGCCCCAACTTCACCCACGTTGATTGACTGCTGAGTTGTTGTTGGCTATGAGCTAATCCATGTAGGAATGGAAGTCTAATCCCTCCAGCACTGGCATTTCCTCCTACCATTCACAGTTCAAAGCAGGCTTCTCTCTTTCCAGTCCGTTTTGAGACTCTACATTGCTTCTGGGTGCCAGAGATGACGCTGGAGTTGGTGGCTGTGCCCTTGAGGGGCTCCTGCAGTTTAATCCCAAGGCCAGGAGATGTAGGCATGTTACAAGGATGCAAGACCTGCTGCTCACTTGGGATGAGCTGACAAGAGGTCTCCGGCAAGCACAAAAGGTGGAAGAGGGCACTGCAGGGCTGGTGTGACTGGAAGGACTCCAGCAATGTCAGTGAAACAAAGTGTTTATGCTCTACTTCATCCTTAGGCTGCCAGCAAATCAGCTGGCCCTAGTTTGGGCGTTCCTTGGCTTTCATGAAGCAGAGCTGGAGCCAAACAGTGTTCTGGCCCTTCTAAAAATGCATCTACTCTGTCCTGGTGAGACCTCACCTGGAATATTATGCACAGTTTTGGGCTCCCCAGTTCAAGAGGGACAGTCATCTACTCGAGAAAGTCCATCAAAGAGCTACTGGCATGATTGAGCACTGCCTTGTGAGGAGAGGCTGAGAGCCCTGGGGCTGTTTAGTCTGGCGAGGAGAAGGCTGAGAGGGGATTTAATCAATGTTTATCAATATCTGAGGGCTGGGGGTCAGGAGGGAGGGGACAGGCTCTGCTCAGTTGCACCCTGGGATAGGACAAGGGGCAATGGGTGTAAACTACAACACAGGAGGTTCCACCTCAACATGAGGAGGAACTTCTTCACTGTGAGGGTGACAGAGCCCTGGAACAGGCTGCCCAGGGAGGTTGTGGAGTCTCCTTCTCTGGAAGCTTTCAAGCCCCATCTGGATGTGTTCCTGTGTGCCCTGAGATAGATTCTGTGGTCCTGCTCTGGAGGGTTGGACTTGATGATCTTTGGAGGTCCTTTCTAACCACTAGCATTCTGTGATGGCCTTGCAGGACTTGAAGGGGCTGAGAAGAAAAGTGGGGACAGACCTTTGAGCAGGGCCTGTTGGGACAGGACAAGGGGTGATGGTTGAGAACTCCAAGAGGAAGATTCAGGCTGGACGAGGTGTTGGTGAGGCCCTGTCCTAGGCTGCCCAGAGAGGTGGAGCCATAAAAGGGAGCCATCCCTGCCATCCCTGGAGCCATAAAAGGGAGCAGAACCACAAAAAGATATTCCCAGAGCAATCCTGCATCCCAGGATCTGAGTTCCAGCTCTGGGGATGCAGCAAGCAGCTGCTCCTGCAACGAAAGACTGAGGCAAAGAAGGTCCTGAGTCCCTCAGCCTCTCCCTCCCTCATCCTTCCCCATGATGCTCCCACTGAAGGCAACAAGGGACAGAGATTCTCTGTAGATCTGCTTTATTTCTTCAACTATTTACTCCACTTCCCTCTCCTTTCCCCCCCTAGTTGGCCTCTAGGGGAGTCTGTTCCTCTTCTGAGCCTGGTGCAGCAAACAGGGGCAGAAGCAGCTGCAGAAGCAGCACTTCAGGCAGAACCAGATCTGAGCCAAGCACTTCTGGAGCTTCTTCCCTGGGCTGCTTCTTGGCTTCTGGGCCTTTTGTTTCCATGCCTGGGAGGTTGCAGCCCCAGGCTGCTGCTGCTTTCTGCTGGCCTGGCTCTGCTCTTTGCCAGGCTTGCTCCATTGGCTCATGGCTTGGCTGCTGCTCTGCTCTCTTTCAGGCTCCTTCCATTGCTCAGAGGGCTGTAGGGGCCTTTTGGAGCTTGAGGAGGATGCAGCCAATGTCTCCTGCACAGCTGTGGGTTCCTGGCTGGCTTGTGCTCCAAGGCTTCTTGGTCGCTGCCCCAGAGTGAATTGGCAGCTGACCTGGGTTGCTGTGGGGTGTCAGCCATTACTGCAAGGTGCTGGGGACACTCATCCCTCTGCTTCTTCAGATGAGCTCTTGCAAAGTCCTTGGGATGCTTTGACATTTTTTCCCAGCCTTCAGCTGAGCTTTGGCTGCAGCTTTCTGCTGCTGCTTCTTCTGCTTGACCTTCTTTTCCCAACCAGTTCTGTGAGAACCATAGCATCTCCCAGCTCAGCATCAGCTGCTCCTTTTGTCTCACCACCTGCTGAGAAGCTAAAAGAGAGGAGGGATGGAGTGAGGAGCTGGCAGCTCTTCCAAGCTTATTTTCATATACAGTGTGTTTGGAATCTGATTAAGAAGTTCCTGAGTCCATTGTGATGACCTGTGATTCTATGATTCTATGACCCTGCATCTACCCATTCAGTTAGGGCATTGTCAGATTGAGTCAAGCCTACATTTCCCTTGGTAAATCCATGCTGGCTACTTCCCCATGAGGGTGGTGAGACACTGGAAGGGGTTGCCCAGGGAGGTGGTAGAAGCCTCATGCCTGGAGGTTTTTAAGTCCAGGCTGGATGTGGCTGTCAACAACCTGATCTAGTGTGAGATGTCCCTGTCCATGGCAAGGAGGTTGGAACTGGCTGATCCTTGAGGTCCCTTCCAACCCTGACAATTCTGTGATTCTATGAAGCCACTCATTTTAGGCTCATTGCTTTTCCTCCAGGAGCTCACCTGAGCATATAAACAGTCTCTTGGTTCCCATTCAGATGACAATCATAGAATAGAACCATGGAATGCACCACAATGACCTCTAGAGGTCATTTAGTCTAACCCCTCTGCCTTAAGCAGGGACATCCCCTGCTAGGTCAGGCCTGACCTTGATTTTCTTCAGGAATTGGGCCTCCACCACCTCCCTGGACAACCTGTTCTATTGTTCCAGCACCCTGATAGTAAAGAACATCTTCCTCATGTCCAAAGAACTTCCTGATGTCCAGTGTAAGGTGCAGATCTGTGCATGAGGTGGAGAGATTATAGTTTGGCTATGTAGTTTTGAAGGTACTCAAAAGTTACACTGTAGAAGTCCCTTCCTATCTCAGTCCCTTCCTATCTCTGTCTGGTCCTTTTGGTGCCTTTTATCTGGAATACAAATTCCAAGGGACTTAGGTACCTGCTGTGACTGATGTCTGATGGAAGTGTGGCTGAAGGAACTGGAGTTGTTTAGTCTGGAGACGAGGAGCTGAGAGGAGACCTCATTGATCTCTACAACTCCCTGAGAGGAGGTGGGGGGTTGGTCTCTGGTGATAGAAGGAGAGGAAATGGCCTGAAATTGTGCCGGGGGAGGGTTAGGTTGGAGATTTTAGGTTTGAGAATTTCTTTGCTGCCAGAGTGGTCAGAGATTGGAACAGGCTGCCCAGGGAAGGTGGTGGAGTCACTTCCCTGGAGGTGTTCAAGAAACCTGTGGACATAGCCCTTGGGGACATGGTTTGATGGCCATGGTGTTGTTGGGTTGATGGTTGGATTTGGTGATCTTAGAGCAATTCTATGATTCTAGGTTGACTAACTTTAGTTGAGCTGAAAACCAGTTTTAACCACAAACTCAGCCAAGAACTGGGAATTTCTAGTAAAAACACCAGGGTTGTTTTTTTGGCACAACAACAACAACCACTAAATAATTCCCACCTCTTTTTATTGCTTCATTTTTGTTCTGGCACCTTTTCTAAGATGGAGCCTACAAGGAAGGGCTGTACCAGAAGATTGTAGCCAGGGTGATGCACAAGGCAAAACAGTCAGTACTGTTAGTGAAATGACTTCAGCCCTGAAGATGGAAAAGGGAGGCAAAGAATAGTCATGGGGTTTTTTTTTACTTATACATCACCAAAACTGGGTTTATATTGGTCACATTGTTCTGCCTAATGGAAAATCCATGAGACAGCTGACTGGAGAAAAGGATGTTTTCAAGAGATTAATGTTGTGCTCAGGGTCTAGGAGGAAATGATAGTGGTAGGGTGGCTCCTAGAGTGCTTTAATTTCCATCTCTTCCTCCTTGTTCTGAAAAAAAAAAAAAACAAACCACCGCCGAAGGGCACAAATCCAGGCTGGGTGCAGAGTGGGTTGAGAACAGCCTTGAAGAAAGAGACTTGGGGTGTTGGGTGCTGAGCAGCTCCCCAGGAGCCAGCAGTGCCCTCAGGCAGCCCAGCTCTGCTCTGCTCAGACCCCACCTCCAATCCTGAAATACTTTTAGGATCCTGGAATTTTGATGTTAAGATCATACAATCTTAATTTTAAGACCCCACCTCCAATCCTGCCTCCAGTTCTGCTGTCTCCAGCACTGCTGTCTCCAGCACAAGCAGGACACAGAGCTGCTGGAGGGAGTCCAGAGGAGGCCACAAAGATCATCCAAGGGCTGCAGCAGCTCTGCTCTGAGGCCAGGCTGAGGGAGCTGGGGGTGTTCAGCCTGGAGAAGAGAAGGCTCCAGGGAGACCTCAGAGCTGCCTTGCAGTAGCTGAAGGGATCCTGCAGGAAGACTGCAGAGGGACTTTTGCTGAGGGTGTCTAGAGCCAGGCCAAGGGGGAATGGTTTGAAGCTGAGGCAGAGCAGGGTCAGACTGGAGCTAAGGAAGAAGTTCTTCAGTGTGAGATTGGTGACTCTGGAACAGGCTGCCCAGGGAGGCTGTGGCTGCCTCCTGCCCGGGGGTATTCTAGGCCAGGCTTGAGCAACTGAGTCTGGTTGGGAGGCATCCCTGCCTATGGTGAGTAGGAGGTTGGAGGAGATGATCTCTGAAGTTCTGAGCCATTCTATGATCCTCTGCTTTTCCTCAAAGAATTTATCAGTGGTTTGTTCCAAACAGACTAGATGCTATTTGAAATGGAAGCTGTGAAAAAAGGATGAATTGGGCTTCTTCAAACTGGAGAGGAGAAGGCTCCAGGGAGACCTTCTTGTGGCTTTTCAGTACTTAAGTGGGACCTCTAAGAAAGATGGGGACAGTTTTATCAGGGCCTGTTGTGACAGGATGAGCAGTGGTGGTTTGAAACTAAAAGAGGGAGATTTAGACTGGAGAGAAGGAAGAAATATTTTCCATTGGGGGTGGTGAGACCCTGGCCCAGGTTACCCAAAAGAGGAGTGAGATGCTCCATTCCTAGAGCCATTCCAGGTCAGATTGGACAGGGCAACTTAATGTAGTTGATGATGTTCCTGCAGACTGTGGGGGATTGGACTAGATGACATTGAAAGGTCCCTTGGATCCCAGACCAGTCTATGATTGTGTGTGAGGACTGTAAAATGCCTGCAGAGTAAAACCAATGAAGGACTCTTTAGAAGTGCATGTAGTGATAGGACAAGGGACAATGGTTTGAAGCTGGAGCAGGGGAGATTTAGGTTGGGCATTAGGTGGAAGTTCTGCTCCACATGCCCTGAGAGCTGAAGAAATGCTGAGCCCAGCATAAGATCACTCTCTACAACTACCTGAAGGGAGGTTGTAGACAGGCGGATGATGGTCTCTTCTCCCAGGCAGCCAGTACCAGAACAAGAGGACACAGTCTCAGGCTGCGCCAGGGGAGGTTCAGGTTGGATGTTAGGAAGAAGTTCTATACAGAAAGAGTGATTGCGCTATGGAATGGGCTGCCCGGGGAGGTGGTGGAGTCGCTGTCATTGAAGGTGTTCAGAAGGAGACTTGATGGGGTGCTTGGTGCCATGGGTTAGCTATTTAGGTGGGTTGGATTGGTTGATGGGTTGGACGTGATGATCTTGAAGGTCTCTTCCAACCTGGTTTGGTTTATTCTAATAAAGGTTTATTCTAATAAAGATGGGTCAACAGGAGTGACCCCTGTGCCCAGAGCTAGGGACCAGAGTTGTATCTCCCAACTTCCCCAGGGAAAGAAAGTCTCAGATCTTCCCTTGGCAATGTCTAGTTACTCCATCCTATCTCAGCAGCTTCTAGATGAGATGTAGGACAAGATGAGACATTGGCCTGGAAACAAGATAGTATTAACACTGTCTTCTCATTCCATCCACAGTGGGAGCGCCTCTGGTTCCTCATCCTCACCTCATCCTTCTTCCTGACCCTGGTCTGGTTTTACTTCTGGTGGGAAGTTCACAATGACTACAATGAAATCAACTGGTGAGTAGTTGAATCATTGCAGGAAGACAAATGTGGCTGCCACCATGGAATCACATTGGGTGGAAAAGACCTTCAAGGTCATCAAGTTGAATCATGAAAATGCTCAGGGGGTTGGAGCAGCTCTGTTACAAGGACAGGATGAGGGAGCTGGGGGTGTTCAGCCTGGAGAAGAGAAGGCTCCAGGGAGATATAATAGTAATCTTCCAGTACCTGAAGGGGGCTACAAGAAGGATGGAGAAAGACTTTGCAAAGATCTGCAGGGGCAGGATGTGGGGCAATGGCTTCAAACTAGAGCAGAGCAGGTTGGATGTTAGAAACAAGTTCTTTGTCATGAGGGTGTTGGAACACTTGAGCAGGTTGTCCAGGGAGGTGGTTGGAGATATTCAAGGTGAGGCCAAACAAGGCCCTGGGCAGCCTGATCTACTTGAGGATGTCCCTGCTGGCTGCCGGGGGGGTAGGACTGGATGACCTTTGGAGCTTCCTTCCAGCCTGGACCATTCTATGATTCTGTGATTAGATCAGACACATTCACAAGCTATTTGTCACTGGATTGGATGCCTTTGGGTCCTTCAGATGGACAGTAAATGGAAAGTGAAGTGGGACATGAAGCAGAATCACAGAATGTTAGGGGTTGGAAGGGACTTCCAGAGATCATCCAGTCCAACTTCCCTGGCAGAGCAGGATCACCTAAGGCAGGCCACACAGGAATGCATCCAGGTTGGCTTTGGAAGTCTCCAGAGAAGGAGACTCCGCAACCTCTCTGGGCAGCCTGTGCCAGGGCTCTGTGACCCTTACAGTAATGAAGCTTCTCCTCATGTTGAGGTGGAACCTCCTGTGTTCCAGCTTATATCCATTATTTTTCCTCTTACTGGGTGCCAGTAAAAAGAACCTGGCCCTTTCCTCTTGACCCCCACCCCTCAAATATTTATAGACATTGATCAGATGCCCTCTCAGCCTTCTCTTCTCCAGACTAAAAGAAGGAGACCTGCTTCTACCTGTCTTCACCAATAGATGTTAAGGTGTCCTCATATCCAGTGTGTGGCTGGAATGGAGGTCAGGGTAGGCATCCACATAGTGAAGAGCACAAGAAAACAAAGATGGTGCTGAAATCATGGAGAAGCTTTCTTTGGTTGTTTCTTGCTTGCTTGTTTGCTTCCATGGCTGACTGGTTTGGGAAGTGGCTGAGCAGTTTGGCTGCAACTTTCCACAAAACACAGATGACAAAATTTCAGCCTGAGGCAGACACTGGGTGTGGAAAATTTTGCAAAGCTGGATGGAGCTGAAAACAAACTTCCCAGTGGAATGGACTTGAACGTGTCCAGAGAAGGGCAACAAGGCTGGGGAGGGGTCTGGAGCACAGCCCTGTGAGGAGAGACTGAGGGAGCTGCGGGTGTTTAGCCTGGAGAAGAGGAGGCTCAGGGGAGACCTTATTGCTTTCTACAACTACCTGAAGGGAGGCTGTAGCCAGGTGGGGATTGGTCTCTTCTCCCAGGCAGCCAGCACCAGAACGAGAGGACACAGTCTCAAGCTGTGCCAGAAGAGGTTTAGGCTGGAGGTTAGGAAGAAGTTCTTCACAGAAAGTGAGATTGGCCATTGGAATGTGCTGCCCCAGGGAGGTGGTGGAGTCACCATCCCTGGAGGAGTTCAAGAGGGGATTGGATGTGGCACTTGAAGCCATGTTTTAGTAGTTATGAGGTGTTGGGTGATAGGTTTGACTTGATAATCTCTGAGGTCTTTTCCAACCTTATTGATTCTATGATTCTATGACTGGAAGTTCAGGGGTGTCGCCATCTCCCTTCAGGGCTGGAAATTATTCTCCCTTTTACTATCTCAGCAGCATCTTAAAAGGTTTTGACAGCACCTTGGGCTTTCTTCTAACCACATGGCTTTGACATCATCTCCTTGTCAAGGATAATTTGTAAAGTGGGGTCAAAAACACAGTGGGTAGCTGATCCCTTCAATAAATCTCCTGTTTTAGATGCTGAAGTTGTGTGAGGGGAGAATGTTTACTGACTGCAGGACATGAGCTGTCTTCTCCCAGGAGTGTGGGGTTTTTCTCTGAAGGACTGGAACCATCACCACTGCTCTTAATTATTTATAACACCTTTTATTTTTCTTTTTTTTAAGGGTATTGTAGATCTCCTGCTTCTTTAGTTTTATACATTCAGCAAAGGGTCTCTTCCAGAGGGACCTGGACAAACTTCAGAAGCAGGCACATGTGAGCCTCATGAAGTTCAACAGGGCCAAATCCTGCACCTGGGTTGAGGCAATCTCCATCAGGAATGAAGGCTCAGGGATGAAAGAATGGAGAGCAGCCCCATGGAGAAGGACTTGGGGGTGCTGCTGGGTGCACTGCCAGCCCTGAGCCAGCCCTGTGCTGGGCTGATCCCCAGCAGTGTGGGCAGCAGGGGCAGGGAGGGGATTCTGCCCCTCTGCTGTGCTCTGCTCAGAC
The DNA here is from genome assembly GCF_026170545.1 of Melanerpes formicivorus. Lineage (NCBI taxonomy): Eukaryota > Metazoa > Chordata > Aves > Piciformes > Picidae > Melanerpes > Melanerpes formicivorus. The sequence continues at coordinate 31,114,924 of NW_027142353.1, read as the reverse complement.
CTCACCTGCAGTGCTGGGGCAGCTCTGGAGGCCTCAGCACAGCACAGACAGAGACCTGTTGGATTAGGGCCAAAGGAGGCCACAGCCATGCTGGGAGGACTGGAAGCCCTCTGCTGTGAGGCCACGCAGGGAGAGTTGGGGTTGTTCACCCTGGAGAAGAGAAGGCTCCAGGGAATGTTGCTGGTGGCCTTGCAGAACGTAAAGGAACCTAGAAGGAAAATGGGGAAAGACTTTTGAGCAGCACCTGCTGTGACAGGAAAAGAGGTGATGGTTTTAAACTCAGAGGGAGATTCAGACTGAAGGGAAGGAAGAAATCCTTTACACTGAGGATGGTGAGACCCTGTCTCAGATTGCCCAGAGAGATGAGACATGACCCATCCCTGGAACCATGTGGCTCTGAACAACCTGCTCTAGTTGCAGATGTTGTTGCCTATTGTAGGGGTTTGAACTAGACGGCCTTCAAAGGTCTGTTCCAACCCAAACAATCCTATGAAGGATATGAAGGTTTCTAGTCTGTTCCAGAGAAAACCAAAACATTCTTAGCTCAAGGCTGAGGAAGGGCTTAAAAAAGTAAATTCATGCAGTGAGAAATCAAAGGTCTGGGAATGCTCTAAATGGGCACTGCAGCTGCAGTGATGTAAAATGTTGTGCTCCCAAATATTGATGCAGGAGTGGGAGGAGATATGCAGATCTGCTCTGGATACAAGAGATAATTTGGCTTTAAAATAGAATCATAGAATCGTTTTGGTTGGAGGAGAGCTTTAAGATCATCAGGAGAGGTGATTCTGCCATTTTTACTCTGCTCTGCTGAGACCTCACCTGGAGTGCTGCATATATGTATGGAGCCCTCAGTGCAAGAAGGACATGGACCTGATGGAGCAGGTCCAGAAGAGTGCCACAAAAATCATCAGGGGGTTGGAGCAGCTCTGCTATGAGGACAAGGCTGAGGGAACTGGGGGTGTTCAGCCTGGAGAAGAGAAGGCTCCAGGGAGACTGAATAATAGCCTTCCAGTACCTGAAGGAGACTACAAGAAGGATGGAGAGAGACTGTTTGCAAAGGTCTGCAGGGTCAGGACAAGAGGCAATGGCTTCAGACTAGAGCAGAGCAGAATTAGATTGAATGCTGGGAACAAGTTCTGTACCATGACGGTGGTGGAACATTGGAACTGGCTGCCCAGGAAGGTGGTTGTAGGCCCCATGCCTGGAGATATTCAAGGTGAGGCTGGACAGGGCTCTGGGCAACCTGATCTAGTTGAGGATGTCCCTGATGACTACAGAGGGGGTTGGACTGGATGACCTTTGGAGGTGCCTTGCACTCTTGACCATTCTGTGATTCTATTCTGTGAACCATTATCTAACTCTAGCAAGTCTGGTGCTGAACCATGTCCCTCAGCACTACAAATACCCACACATGCTACCTGAAGCCCAAAGTACATTCCCCAGCCATGCAACCCATTTTCACAGTGTGCTAGAAGTACTGGTGGATTGACAGCACTGGAAAAGCAAGCTTTGTTGTGCAAAACTCTGATAGAAGGGGCTCTCTGGATGCTGGCTAAACATGTGCTCAGATGGCTAAGAAGACCGACAGAATCCTGTCCTGTATCAGGAACAGTGTGGCCAGCAGGACCAGGGCAGTGTACTCAGCACTGATGAGGGCACATCTTGGGTACTGGGTTCAGTTTTGGGGCCTTCACTACAAGCAGGACATTGAGGTGCTGGAGTTTGGTGGGTTGCAAATTCCACCCCCCCAGAGAAGGGCAGACAAAACTGGTAAAGGGTGTGGAGAAGAAGTCCGGTGAGGAGCAGCTGAGGGAACTGGGGTTGTCCAGTCTGGAGAAAAGGAGGCTGAGGGCAGATGTTTTGGCTCCCTACAACTCTCTGAAAGAAGATCGGAGTGAGATGGAGGTTGGTCTCTTCTCCCAAATAAGTGACAGGAGAAGAGGAAATGGCCTCAGACTGTGCCAGGAATGGTTAGGTTGGACACTAGGAACAATTTCTTCACTGATAGGGTTGTCAAGGCCTGGACCAGGCTGCCCAGAGAAGTGGTGGAGTGCCCATCCCTGAAGATATTTAAAAGCCATGACAATGTGATGCTGAGGGACATGGTTTAGTGGTGGACTTGGCAGTGCTGGGTTAGTGGTTGGACTTGATGATCTTAAAGATCTCTTCCAACCAAAACATTTCCACGATTCCTTTTGCTGCAGGCTTTTAAGCTTTCTCTGCGAGGCCGAATATGCAACGAGGTCCTTGTCAGAGAAAGGACTTTGTGCCTCTTAAATTTAAGTAATTAGGTTTTTAATTTATTTCTTCAGGCATTTCTCTCCTTGGTGCCTACCCTTAATTGCATCTTGCTTCAGATCTCCAGTGTGCAAGTGATGTACTGCCAGAGAAAGCTCAGCACTGGTGACTGGAGGGTGTGGGAGATGCTGTAATTTGTGAAGCTGGCTGTGTTCCTTCTGCAACAGGACTTTAAATGCAAGTCTGTGTAGCCAAATGTTTTCTTCCTTAGCTCTGGAGAAGGCTCATCTGGCTCATGACTACCATGGAAACAGCATTTTAAAGCAGTCATTTACACATCAAGTGAGGATCTGACGCTATCAGAGGGCTACTTGAAGGGACATCAGAGCAAAAACTTAAATGTACTGAAGCAGACCTAAAGAAGCTCTTGATGGTGGCATGAGCAAAAGCTTCAGAGGAGCCCTATTTTCTTTCTTCCTTCTTGTTCACTAGCAGCAGGTCTGAATTCCTCCAGGTCCCTTTTGTTATGGCTCTTTGCAGCCCTGAGCAGAACCTGTACATGAGTCACGTTTGCTGAGCCCAAGAGTTTGCTCTCCAGCTCCTCCATGGAGCTTTACTTCCAGACAGATTTAATGGGACTTCTGCCAGACCAGTCTGTGGCTGATGAATGCTGCTGGATTTGAGTGGTGGGGAGGAGGTCGAGTCTTTGACTTACTTGCATGAAGCATTTATGTCTGTGGTAACCAAAGCAAAGCAACAAAGCAGCCAGGTGCTTGCCTTGGCCAGTTCATTGAAGGAGATGATGAGCAGGGCTGAGGAAGGCTCGTGGGACTAACAGAGAGAGGGAAGTTCTCCCCCCCTTCTACTCTGCCCTGGTGAGGCCACACCTGGAATATTGCATCCAGCTTTGGGCTCCCCAGTTCAGGAGGGACAGAGACCTGCTACAGGGAGTCCAAGGGAGGGCTACAAGGATGATGAAGGGACCTGGAGCACTGCCTGGTGAGGAGAGGCTGAGAGACCTGGGGCTGTTCAGTCTGGAGAAGAAAAGACTGAGAGGAGATTTAATCAATCTGAGGGCTGGGGGTCCAAAGGGAGGGGACAGGGACAAGCTCTGCTCAGCTGCACCCTGTGATAGGACAAGGGGCAATGGATACTACACCATAAGTGGTTCCACCTCAGCATGAGGAGGAACTTCTTCACTGTGAGGGTCACAGAGCACTGGAACAGGCTGCCCAGAGAGGTTGTGGAGTCTCCTTTGCTGGAGGCTTTCAAGGCCCATGTGGATGTGTTCCTGTGTGACCTGTGCTGGATTCTACGCTCCTGTTCTGACAGGGGGGTTGGACTTGAAGATCTCCAGAGGTGCCTTCCAACCCATAATCCCAAACCCAGCATGGATTTAGGAAGGGCAGGTCCTGCCTCTCCAACCTAATCTCCTTCTACGATCAGGTGACCCGTCTGGTGGATGTGGGGCAGGCTGTGGATGTGGTCTACCTGGACTTCAGCAAGGCCTTTGACACCGTCCCCCACAGCAAACTGCTGGCTAAGCTATCAGCTCGTGGCTTGGACCACAACACTCTGTGCTGGGTTAGGAACTGGCTGGAGGGCCGGGCCCAGAGAGTGGTGGTGAATGGTTCCACATCCAGCTGGGGGCCAGTCACCAGTGGTGTTCCCCAGGGATCAGTGCTGGGCCCTGTCCTCTTTAACATCTTCATCGATGATCTGGATGAGGGGGTCGAGTCAGTCATCAGCAAATTTGCAGACGTCACCAAGTTAGGGGCAGATGTTAGTCAGTTAGAGGGTGGAAGGGCTCTGCAGAGGGACCTCGACCGACTGGACAGATGGGCAGAGTCCAACAGGATGGCATTCAACAAGTCCAAGTGCCAGGTGCTGCACTTTGGCCATGACAATCCCATGCAGAGCTACAGGCTAAGGTCAGAGTGGCTGGAGAGCTGCCAAACAGAGAGGGACCTGGGGGTACTGATCAACAGCCACCTGAATATGAGCCAGCAGTGTGCCCAGGTGGCCAGGAGGGCCAATGGCATCCTGGCCTGCATTAGGAATAGTGTGGCCAGCAGGAGCAGGGAGGTCATTGTGCCCCTGTACTCTGCACTGGTTAGGCCACACCTTGAGTCCTGTGTCCAGTTCTGGGCCCCTCAGTTTAAGAAGGACATTGAGACACTTGAACGTGTCCAGAGAAGGGCAACAAGGCTGGGGAGAGGCCTTGAGCACAGCCCTGTGAGGAGAGGCTGAGGGAGCTGGGATTGTTTAGCCTGGAGAGGAGGAGGCTCAGGGGTGACCTCATTGCCCTCTACAACTACCTGAATGGTAGTTGTGGCCGGGAAGGGGTTGGTCTCTTCTCCCAGGCAACCAGCAGCAGAACAAGAGGACACAGTCTCAAGCTGCGCCAGGGGAGGTTTAGACTCGAGGTGAGGAGGAAGTTCTTCACCGAGCAAGTAGTTCGTCATTGGAATGTGCTGCCCAGGGAGGTGGTGGAGTCACCATCCCTGGAGGTGTTCAAGAGGGGATTGGATGTGGCACTTGGTGCCATGGTCTAGTCATGGGGTCTGTGTTGATAGGTTGGACTCGATGATCCTCGAGGTCCTTTCCAACCTAAGTGATACTGTGATACTGTGACACCATCCTGTGAGCCTGTGCTCATTTGACCTGAGTCCTGCCTTGTCAGGCGCTGGAGAAGCCAAATAACTTAGTGTTGTGAGATCCTTTAACACAATGATGTCTGTCTCAACTCTCTGGAGCCTTTTGCTCATGTGTCCTGGACCTGGTTGTTCCTCTTTGGCAGGACTCAGTCCTGAGACTGGCAGATCAGGATGGGCTTCATATGTTCCTTGTGCTCAGAGGTTCACAGGTGCTGCTCTCCAGGCTTGGTGTTTCTGCTGGGCTGGGGTCAGCAGTCCTGCTACATCATCCACCCCATAACCCTCTTCATGGAATGGTTTGGGTTGGAAAGGACCTGAAAAGTCCTAGTTTCAAACCTCTTTGCCATAGCAGGGACACATCCTATGAGACCACTTGCTCAAAGCTCCATCCAAGCTGGTCTTGAACACTTCCAAGGAGAGGAAATCCACAGCTTCAGTGTCTCATCACTGAAGAACTTCTGCTTAGATTTACTCTTTGTCTTGTGCTGGGAACCTTTGACAAGGTAGCAACTATTCTGCATGTGTGCAATGGAACTGGGGAATTCATTGGTGAATGATGGCCTAAAGGAACCGAAGAAGCTGGGTTGGAGGTAAATGCTTTGGAGATGGACCTGTAGGATGCCCTCTGTACCTCAGTACTGGTGTAACCCTGTTTCAGTCCCTGCTCTGATCCTCCAGCACATCAGGACACTGCTGCTGCAACCATTTGCCAAGGCTAGATCACAGAGTCTAAATTAAGGTAAATGGAAGGAGCAGGAGAAGGGAAATCCCTGAGCCAAATAATACCCACCCAGCATCCTTCAGGCTGGGCAGACCAACTGTTCCATCAGTTGAAGAGGAGAAGGTCAAAAGGATTCAGTTCTTATCGCCAGTTCCTTTTGGGATGTCTTGAGCCCAATTCCTGACAATATCCACTCTTGCAGGATTGGCCAAGTTGGATTGACTAGGTGGGATGAGACTTTGAGCAACCTGGTTTAGTGGAAGGTGTCCCTGCCCATGACAGGGGGGTTGAAACTGGATGATCTTTAAGGTGTCTTCTAATCCAATAATTTTATCATTTAGCACAACAACATCAATTTTCCTGTCCTGCCCTTGGTGCCCTTCTCTCAGACTGAGAGAGTAGGGGTTGCTCAGTCTGGAGAAGAGAAGGCTCCAAGGACTTTATTGTGGCCTTCCATTACCTGAAAGAGGCCTAGAAGAAAGCTGGTGAAGGACTTTTTAGGGTGTTGGACAGTGGTAGGACTAGGGAGAATGGATCCAAGATAGAGGAGGGGAGACTTAGATTAGGCATTAGGAAGAAGTTCTCCACCATGGCATCCTGGGGTGCAGCAAGAAGGGTGTGGCCAGCAGGGCTAGGGAAGTTCTTCTGCCCCCTCTCTGCTGTGCCCTGCTGAGACCACAGCTGCAATCCTGTGTCCAGTTCTGGGCTCCCCAGTGCAAGAGAGACAGAGACCTGATGGAGAGAGTCCAAGGGAGAGGCATGAGGATGCTTAGAGGACTTGAGCATCTGTCCTATGAAGAGAGACTGAGAGCCCTGGGGTTGTTTAGTGTGGGGAAGAGAAGGCTGAGAGGGGATCTGATCAAGGTCTCTCAGTCTCTGAGGGGTGGCTGTCAAGTGGAGGGGGCCAAGCTCTTTTGGGTGCTGCACAGCAATAAGCCAAGGAGCAATGGATACAAACTTGAACACAGAAGGTTTCAGCTCAACAGGAGGAGAAACTTCTTTGCAGTGTGGGTGCTGGAGCCCTGGAGCAGGCTGCCCAGAGAGGTTGTGGAGTGTCCTTCTCTGGAGGCTTTCCAAACCCACCTGGATGCATTCCTGGGTGGACTACCCTGGCTGATGCTGCTCTGGCAGGGGGAGTGGACCTGATGATCTCTGGAGGCCCCTTCCAACCTCTAATGTTCTGTGATGCTGTGATACCATGAGTGGAGCAAGACACTGGAACAGGTTGCACAGGAAGGAGGAAGCTCCTCTCCTGCAGGTTTCTAAGACCAGGCTGGATGTGTCTCTAAGCAACCTGCTCTAGTGTGAGGTGTCCCTGCCCATGGCAGGGAGGTTGGAACTGGATGATCCTTGAGGTCCCTTCCAACCCTCACAGTTCTGTGATTTATTTCCCAGGAGAGCTCCAAGCACACAGGGGGTTGGTTTCAGATCTATATGTCCTTTTTGGTGCCTGTCTGTCACCCCTGCAGTGGGAACAGAAAGCCTCACTTTGTAAAATGTTATATGGTCCTAGTGACGATGCTCTGGTGTTGAATCTCTTCCTCCACTCTGCTTCCTCCTTGTCTCCCAGGTTCTTATATAACCGAATGGGATACTGGAGTGACTGGTCCATCCCCATACTGGTAACAACTGCTGCTGGCTTTACCTACATCACAGTGTTACTGGTAAGTGGAAGAAAATGTCATTGCCTAGAGGTTTGCTTGAGGAGGCTCAGGGGAGACCTTCTTGCTTTCTACAACTACCTGAAGAGAGGTTGTAGCCAGGTGGGGGTTGGTCTCTTCTCCCAGGCAACCAGCACCAGAACAAGAGAACACAGTCTCAAGCTGTGCCAGGGGAAGTTTAGGCTGGAGGTGAAGTAGAAATTCTTCCCAGAAAGAGACATTGTCCATTGGAATGTGCTGCCCAGGGGGGTGGTGGAGTCACCATCAGTGGAAGTGTTTAAAAAGAGCCTGGGTGAGGCACTTGGTGCCATGGTTTAGTTGATGAGGTGGTGTTGGGTGATAGGTTGGACTGGATGATCTCAAAGGTCTTTTCCAACCTGGTTAATTCTGTATTCTGTAACTTCTCAGTCTACCTGTGATAGGGTGAGAGGAAAGTGATTTAAGCTTGAGGAAGAGGGATTTAGACTGGAGAATAGGAAGCAATTCTTGACAGTGAAAGTGGGGAGACACTGAAAGAAGTTGCCCAGGGAGGCTGTGGATGCTACCTTCCTGGAGGTGTTCAAGGCCAGGTTGGATGAGGCCTGGAGCAACCTGGGCTGGTGGGAGATGTCCCTGTCCATAGTTGGAACTGGATAATCTTTAAGGTCCCTTCCAACTCAAACCAATCTATGGTTCTATGACTTGAGCAATTTGCCTTTCAGAAACAATTTCTCTCTCCTTTTTGCCTTAGCCTTGAGTTGTCCAAAAGAAATGAAAAATATATCACCCCTGACCTCAAATGATTGAGAGCAAAGAGAGAGTCTCTGGCATTGGTGATGCATTTGGTCTGAGGCGAAATACAGCTCTTGCTCTCCTTAGCATGCCCCAACTTTCACTTCAGTCTATTTGCAAGTCATGAATGCATGTTATTTCCCCTCACCCCAGGGTGCTGGGACCTTCAAGGTGGTGTCCATTTAGGAAGACTGCTGGTCCCTAGCCCAGTGCAGGCACTGGCTCCTGCAGTCCCTAGAGCTGTGCACTCATGGAGCAGACTCTCAAATCCTTGCTTCTTGGAGGTCAAAATCTTTCTCTCCACATCCTAGGATGGAACTGGATGTGGAGAAGGTTGTGGAGAAGATCTGCTTCTACAACTGAGCTAGGTGGTTTCTGCTGGACCAACTTCTCACCAGGATTGCTTTCTCCCCTGCCCTCTTTGGTTGTCTTTTTGGATGATCATGATGAGGTGTTCTTTCATGTTCAAACACTTTTAAGGTTGTGGTGTGCCCATGTCTGACTCTTGATTTCTTCTCCCAGATACTGGCACTATGTCACATAGCTGTGGGACAGCAGATGAACCTGCACTGGCTTCACAAGGTAAATGTCCCTTCCAGCTTGGAAGTGAGCAGGAGCTCAATAAACTAGAAGTCTAAGGAGCAGGTGGTGTGTATGGCTCTCACTGTCATCATCTTTTGGGCAAGCCCAGCCTTTGTAGACACAGGGGTAGTCAAAGTCTGGGATCAAAGGCTTTGGTGAAATGCTTGGAAGTCACTGCTGACAGAGGAACAGGCTGCCCAGAGAGGTTGTGGAGTCTCCTTCTCTGGAGACTTTCCAGACCCATCTGGATGTATCCCTCTGTGACCTGAGCTAGATTGTATAGTCCTGCTCCGGCAGGGGGGTTGGACTCGATGAGTCTTTGAGTCCCTTCCATCCCCTGACATCTTATGATCCTGTGAGGGCCCACTTCTGCAGCCTGAGAAATGCTGGGACATTAAAGCAGCCTGGCTTTAGTCTTTGCTCTGTGTGGTCCTCCATTATGAACCTCTCTGGTGTAACCAGCAGGACGACGCAGGTGATTCTCTCAGATGAGACCCTACCTGCAGTGTTGGGGCCAGCTCTGGAGTCCTCAGAGCTGGAAAGACATGGACCTGTTGAAGTAGGTCCAGAGGAGACCACAAAAAATGAGTCAAAGGCTGGAAGCCCTCTGCTATGAGACCAGGCTGAGAGAGTTGGAGTTGCTCAGCTTGGAGAAGAGAAGGCTCAGGGGAAACCTTCTTGTGGTCTTTCAGTACTTAAAAGGGTCAAGAAGAAAGCTGGGGACACACTTTTGATCAGGGCCTGTTGTGACAGGACAAGGGGTGATAGTTTGATGCTGAAAGTGGGAAACTCAGACTAGAGAGAAGGAAGATGTTTGTGACTCTAAGGGTGCTGAGACTGACCAGAGAGGTGTGGGAGATGCCCCATCCCTGGAACCATTCCAGGTCAGGTTGTTTGTGGCTCTGAGCAGCCTGCTCTAGTTGAAGGTGTCTCTGCCCATGGCAAGGGTGTTGGGCAAGACCTGGAAAAGTCTCTTCCAACCTAAACCACTCTCTGGTTTCTTTCTGTACTGAACCCAGCACTCGAGGGCAGCGCTGCGCAGATGTGCAGCTGCTTAAGGTGTGCTTGGAGGAAGTGACTGGGAAAGCCTTGGGAGAAGGTGTAGGTGGTAAATGAGTGAATGCAATGTGCAGGTTGTGGTTTGCTGGAAAAAGAAGATGCAGAGCCAGAGTTTGAAGCACAGGAGGAGAGAGGAAGGGTATGTAGCAAGCTGAGGGGAGAGACAGTGCCAAAAAGAATGAGTTGGCAGTCTGCTAACAGGGAGCTGAAGTCCTGAGTCTGTCCATGCTCAGCTTCTCCTGAAATGGGTTGGTCTGCATGTGACACAGTCTTGCAGGATCACATCCTGAAGAGATCTTAGAAAGCACTGAGTTGGAAGGGATCTTTAAAGGTCATCTAGTCTAACCCCCCTGCAGTAAGCAGGGACATCAACCAGATCAGGTTGCTCACAGCTCCATCAAGCCTATGTTTGAATGTCCCCAGGCATGGGGCCTCCACTATCTCCCTGAACAACCTATTCCAGTGTTCCACCACCCTCAGAACCAAGGGCATCTTCCTAACATCCAATCTAAATTTCCCCTTCTCTAGTTTAAAACCATTTCCCCTCATTCTATCACTACAAGCTCTTGTAAAATGTCCCTCCCCAGCTCTCCTGTAGCCCCCTTCAGGTACTGGAAGGTTGCTCTAAGGTCTCCCCAGAGCCTTCTCTTCTGCAGGCTGAACAACCCCAGCTCCCTCAGCCTGTCGTGGTAGGAGAGGTGCTTCAACCCTCTGAACACTTTTGTGACCCTTCTCTGGCCCCACTCCATCAGGTCCATGGCCTCCTTGTGTTGAGGACCCCAGAGGGGCAACCCCACAGGGAGAGCACAACACAGACCTCCCCACCCCTGTAATTTTTCCTATATTCCTATATAGGAATCAATATCTTCCCTCTCTCCTTCCCTCCTCTACCAAACAATTGCTCTCTCCATCTAACAAAATGCATGCTCAAAAGCAGACTTCATCAGTCACTGAATCCAAAGGATTCCCCAGTAGGCCAAGGGCAGCCAGGGTTGCATGGCCAGCAAATGGAGGGAGGTGATTCTGCCACTTTGCTCTGCTCTGGGGAGACCTCACCTGGAGTGCTGTGTGCAGCTCTGGAGCCCTCAGCACAGGAAGGACCTGGAGCTGCTGGAGCAGGTTCAGAGGAGGGCCAGGGAAATGCTCAGGGGGTTGGAGCAGCTCTGCTCTGAGGCCAGGCTGAGGGAGCTGGGGGTGTTCAGCCTGGAGAAGATGAGTTTGGCCAGGGAGATGGTTGAGGCCCCATCCCTGGAGATATTCAAGGTGAGGCTGGACAGGGCCCTGGGCAACCTGAGCTAGTTGAGGATGTCCTTGCTGACTGCAGGGAGGGTTCCTTCCAACCCAGACCATTCTATGAGTCTCTGAATTCTATTTCCTCAGGAGGAGGGGGTGGGGACTGCCTGAGCACTGCTGGAAAATCAGTTGCTGGTTCTTGAGTCTAAAATATGTTTCTTCATCAGGGGAAATGGTATTTTTTTCAGGCATGTTCCAGGTGGCTGGTGGGTTTGAATGAAGGAAGGTGTTTGTGGAGATCAGCTAGCTCTTGCCTACAGAAAATCCACTCTCCTACTTGTTCCTCTTTTTCCCCACCAAAAGCAGTCCACCTTTGCCAGAACAGCTTAGCTGGGGTCCTCTGTCTCTCGCTTCCCTTCTTCACACTTCCTTCAGCTTTGTAAGTAGGTTGAGATCAGAGACTGGAAGAAGTTAATATCCTTCAAACATAGATGAAAGCAGGAAGGATGCTATGTGCAAAGCCCTGGCCCCTCAGTTCAGGAGAGACAGGGATCTGCTTGAGAGAACCAAGCAGAGGGCTACATGGGTGATTAAGGGACTGGAACATTGTCCTATGAGGAAAGCCTTAGAGCCCTGGGGCTGTTTAGTCTGGAGAGGAAAGTACTGAGAGGGGCTGTAATAAATGTCTATAAATGTCTGAGGGCTGGGGGTCAGGAAAGAAGGAAGAGACAGGCTCTTCTCACTTGCTCCCTGTGATAGGACAAGGGACAATGGCTATCAACTCCAGCACAGGAGGTTCTGCCTCAACATGAGGAGGAACTTCTTCAGTGTGAGGGTCACAGAGCACTGGAACAGGCTGCCCAGGGAGGTTGTGGAGTCTCCTTCTCTGGAGACTTTCAAGATCCCTCTGGATGCATTCCCCTAACATCCTGTGATTCATTCCACTTTTCTCTCTAATCCTACAAAGAGATTTGAAGCCAAGCTGGTGATGCATGGGGGGGAGGGTAGGAAGCAATACCATCAGAGTGGCTGGGAAGAGAAGCCAATGATGGAGATAGAAGTGTGTCCTGACACCTCATCAAGGGGGATTAGGGATGTACTGAAGAAGTCCAGTTGGCAAAGTTTTGCTGTTGCTGCTGAACTTGGCAGTGTAGCTTTAGGGGCTATAAAGTGGATTAAAGTCAACCTTAGCTGGGTTGTTCCTAGAATCTGTGGCATTGGTATGAAAAAACTGAGAGATAATCCATGGGATGTGGAGGTTGTGGATGCCTCTTCCCTGGGGGTGTTCAAGGCCAGGTTGGATGAGGCCTTGAGCAGCTGAGTCTAGTTGAGAGGTGTCCCTGGGCATGGTGGGGAGGTTGGAGTAGATGATCTCTGAGGTCCCTTACAACATATGCCATTCTTTGGAGCAATTTAGCTCCATGATGAATCTCCAGTGGAGGCAAAGAGGAGGTTTTCCTGAGACAGCACACAAACCTAACCTCTGGGGGATCCTAAGCTACTTGGTTTAGATGTTTTATCACATATAGAAGTTTATTCTCTCCGTTTTTTCCAGACAGTACATGATAATGATGGGCTCCTCTTGATTGCAGATTGGCCTGGTGACCACCTTGATAACCACCATGGTGACCATGTCATCGATAGCACAGCTCTGGGATGACGAATGGGAGATGGTGTTCATGTCACTGCAAGTAAGTTGTCACCAAGGATGTTTCTCTGGGTGGAGAAAGGGGCCAGTGCAGCTGCATCTCATGGATCTTGTGTCTTTCTACTCTGTAAAAGCCCTGCCATGATGGTTGTAACCCTCGGAACTCTTGGCAATGAGAAAACATCCATCCAAAGTCCCATTGAGTCCTAAAGGGCCAGAAGGACCTTAACAGGCTGGAGAGGAGAACTGAAGCTGAGCTCATGAGGTTCAACAAGACCAAGGGCAAGGTTCTGCGCCTAGGTTGGGGCAATCCCAGGCACTGATACAGGCTGGGCAGGGACTGGCTGGAGAGCAGCCCTGAAGAAAAGGCCTTGGGGATGCTGTGAAGGAGAAGCTCAACAGGAGCCAGCAGGGAGCACTTGCAGACCAGAGAGCCAAGCAGAGCCTGGGAAGTGTGGCCAGCAGGGCCAGGGAGGGGATTCTCCCCCTCTGCTCCACTCTGCTGAGACCACACCTGGAGCATTGTGTCCAGTTCTGGAGCTTCTACTACAGCAAGGATCTGGAGGTGCTGGAAGGTGTCCAGAGTAGGGCCACAAGGATGAGCAGAGGGCTGGAGCTGCTCTCCTATGAGGACAGACTGAGGGAGTTGGGGCTGTTCAGTTTGGAGAAGAGAAGGCTCCAGGGAGACCTAATAGCAGCCTGCTATTGTAGCCTGAAGGAGGCTACAAGAAGGATGGAGAGAGACTGTTTGCAAAGGCCTGCAGTGACAGGAATAGAGGCAATGGGTTCAAACTAGAGCAGAGCAGATTTAGACTGGATGTGAAGAACAAGTTCTGCCCCATGAGGGTGGTGGAACACTGGAACAGGTTGCCCAGGGAGGTAGTTGGAGTCCCATCCCTGGAGTTATCCAAGGTGAGGCTGGACAGGGCTCTGGGCAACCTGAGCTAGCTGAGGACGTCCCTGCAGACTGCAGAGGGGGTTGGACTAGAGGAACTTTGAAGGTCCCTTCCAACTCAGGCTATTCTATGAATTTTAGCACAGATCTGGTCCTTATTCCATTTTCCCCTCCTCTCCTTCAAAAACAAGTCCAAAGACAGGATTTTGCCCATGAAAGGCTTGAGAGGTTTTTATTTGGGATCGCTTCTTCATGCAAATACAGGGAGAAACACACACACCCCCAGCATTTTCACAAGTGACTAATGGTTCTCAGAAGTGCTTCCCTTTTCTTCTTCCTGAAAGATTTGGCCAGGCAATTAGAGGAGAGAAACATGACTCAGAGGAGCCATCTCCAACCTTCTCTCATGGTGAACATGCCATGGTGGTGCCATGAATGTAGTCATAGAATCATAGAATAGTTTGAGTTGGGAAGGATTTTCCAAGGACTTCTATTCCAACTCCCCTGCAGTCAGCAGGGACCTCTGCAGCTACAGCAGATTGCTCACAGCCCCAAACAACCTGACCTGGAATGATTCCAGGGATGGAGCATCTCCCATCTCTCTGCACAACCTGGGCAAGTGCTTCACCACCCTCAGTGTCAAAAACATTTCTTCCTTCTCTCTAGTCTGAATCTTCCTCTTCTAGTTTTAAACCATGACCCCTTCTCCTGTCCCAACAGGCCCTGCTCAAAAGTCTGCCCCAGCTTTCTTCTCAGCCTCTTAAAGTCCTGCCAGGCCACCAGAAGGTCTCCCTGGAGCCTTCTCTTCTCCAGGGTGAACAACCCCAACTCTCCCAGCCTGGCCTCACATCAGAAGCTTTCAGCCCTCCCAGCATGGCTGTGGCCTCCTCTGGCTCTGCTCCAACAGGTCCCTGAGGCCTCCAGAGCTGCCCCAGCACTGCAGGTGGGGTCTGAGCAGAGCACAGCAGAGGGGCAGAATCCCCTCCCTGTCCCTGCTGCCCACACTGCTGGGGATCAGCCCAGCACAGGGCTGGCTCTGGGCTGGCAGTGCTCAGTGCTGGCTCTTCTCCAGCTTTTCACCCCCCACCAGCATCCCCAAGTCTTTCTCCATAGGGCTGCTCTCCAGCTCTTCATCTCCCAGCCTGGGTTGATATTGAGGGTTGCCTCAACCCAGACACAGGACTTTCCACTTGGCCTTGATGAACTTCCTGAGCTTTGTGTGGGTCCACTTCTTCAGTTTTCTAGGTCCTTCTGGATGACTTCCTGTCCACTTAGCTTGGTGCCACCTGCAAACTTGCTGAGGGTGCACTCAGTGCTGTTGCCTGTCATTGATGGAGATCCCAATATGAACCCCTGAGGGACACCCCTTGTACTGATCTTCCTTGAGCTATCCACCACTGTTCAACTGGACCAGGAAAAATGTGAATCTTGGTGGCACCAGGAGCCTCACTTGCATTCCTACAGTGACTGAGGAAACAATTCCCAAGTAACTGTGGTTTTGGTGGAGCTCTTCTCTGTTTAGAGCTCTCCTGCTTTGTCTTCCTAGTGACCTGCATGCCCAAGGCAATGGCAGGCTTTAGAAAAAGTGATGCCCAAGAGAGCTGCAGGAGCCTGATGTAGGGGTGGAGGGAATCCAGCTGGAAATGGAGTGGTCTGGTGCACTGTGCAGCCTGCAAGATCAATGAATTTTCAAGCTCCTAGGGTGTTTATCATAACTGTTTTGTTTTTCTCTCCCCTTCTTGTGTCCTGCAGGCCACAGCCCCTTTCTTGCACATAGGAGCACTTGCAGCAGTCACAGCCCTGTCGTGGCTGATCGCTGGGCAGTTTGCTCGGACAGAGAAAGCCAGTGAGTACCACTCCTCTCCTTGCTGCATGGGCCAGGGCTGCTGGGTGTTGGGTCCTCTTCTTGGGAACCAGACAGCAGGAGGTGGTGTTGGTTCCTTTCCTGGGATCAGCAGCCTCCAACTCAGCCATGCAGGGAATGGGGATGCTGTGGTAGTTTCAGGCTGTGCCTTTAAAAGTTTTTCACAGGTCTTGAACAGAAAGTGTTGGGGGGGGGGGGGGGGCCGGAATTTCAACCCACCACAGGATGCTCTATTACAGGAAGCTGGAGTGGGTGAATCTAGTCTGGAGATGTAGCCAGAACCCACAACTGCTGCTCTGTGGCCAGAAGCCCACAAGGGCTGGAGGTGAAAGGGCTGCTTTGAATGATGCAGTGAAGAGAAGCATCCAGATTTCTATCACTCTGCTCTAACAAAACACATAAATGCAGCCTCCACAGTTAATGTGCCATGGTCTTGTCTGGATCTTATGAGCACTTCTCCCTTCCCCCATCTCCTTGGCTCACCTCCATTTCCTGGTGGATCTGGTTTTTGAAAGCCTTCATGGGCTTGTTGCTTGTGATGCAGCAACATCCAGAGGTCTGTGGTGAGATCTGGTGCCCTGTGATGGTTAGGTGCTTGCTTAAAGGTATGTTGACACCTGGTCAGAGGTCTAAGGGAGCAGAGTGGTGAAGGACAGACTGAACCCAGCTCTTCTTGTTGATGACCTTGTCCACTGAAGCAAAAGCTGGTGTTCAGGGATTGCAACAGGCTGCCCAGGCAGGTGCTGGAGTCACCACCCCTGAAAGTGTTCCAAAACTGTGTAGCCATGGTTTAATGGCCATGGTGGTGTAGGGTTGATGTTTGAACTGAATGATGTTAGAGGTCCCTTCCAACCAAAACAACTCCATGATTCAATGAGAAACTCTCCTGTGCATCTCCCTTGTCCCACCTGTTTGCCAGGGGCTCTCCCAACCCTGAGCTGTACCTCCAGCTTCGTTTTTGTTTGATGGTGTTGTTTTTACTCTGTGTGAAACAACTGGATCCTTCTGAAGTGTTTTTCTTCAGGGCATCCTTGGCTGTTCTCAGACCTTTGTGCCAGCTCCAGGAATAAAAAAAATAATAATATAAGAGAAATATTTGAATTGGTATTTAACCTGCAGCAAAATGCAAGCCCTGGAAGGATTGCAAAAGGCTTCCAAGAAGTGGGAGGTGAGATTGGGGAAATGATGCCTGAAGAGGGAAAGATTTTTTTTTTGTTGAGATCCAGAGACCTTTGAAAGAAAAGGTTGTTCTGGCATGATTTATAAACATGCCAATAAGGCTCTACCTGGTTCCTCTTCAATAGGTCCCAACATGTAATTAGGCTGCCAGTTGAGGGAGGATTTGTGGCTGTGCCTGAAGCAGAGACTGCTCCTGCTCCTTCTGCATTCCTCAGCTTTTCTTCTCTTGCAGCTGAGTTCACTGAAAATGACATCTTTGGGATGGTTTTGTTCATTTGAATGAGCCAGGAAGTTGGTTTCCTTCTCTGTTTTCTGTTCCTGGGTTCTTGGGTTTTTTTTTCTGGTGTTTGTTTGATATGAAGGAAAAAAACTTTCATCTGTTTTGTACCACTGGATCTTAGGGACACTGTCCCACACCACATCCTGGTCCCCAAGCTGGTGCCACACGGGTTTGATGGGTGGACCACTAGATGGATAAGGAACTGGCTTGATGGCTGCACCCAAAGAGTGGCTGTCAATGGCTCCATGTCCCAGTGGAGGCCAGTGACAAGCGGGTTCCCTCAGGGATCAGTCCTGGGACCTGTCTTGTTCAACATCTTTGTGGGTGCCATGGACAGTGGCATTGAGTGCACCCTCAGCAAGTTTGCTGATGACACCAAGCTGTGTGGTGCAGCAGACATGCTGGAGGGAAGGGAGGCCATCCAGAGGGACCTTGACAGGCTGGAGAGGTGGGCACAAGCCAACCTCATGAGGTTCAACAAGAGCAAGTGCAGGGTCCTGCATCTGGGTCGAGGCAATCCCAGGCACAAATCCAGGCTGGGCAGTGACTGGCTGGAAAGTAGCCCTGAGGAGAGAGACTTGGGGGTGCTGGGGGATGAGAAGCTCAACATGAGCTCTCAGTGTGCACTTGCAGCCCGCAAAGCCAATCAGATCCTGGGCTGCATCAGGAGAAGTGTGGCTAGCAGGTCGAGGGAGGTGATCCTCCCCCTCTACTCAGCCCTGGTGAGACCCCACCTGGAGTACTGCCTCCAGTTCTGAAGCCCCTGTTACAAGAGGGATGTGGAGGTGCTGGAAGGTGTCCAGAGAAGGGCCATGAGGATGATCAGAGGGCTGGAGCACCTCTCCTGTGAGGACAGACTGAAGGAGTTGGGGCTGTTCAGTCTGCAGAAGAGAAGGCTCTTAGGTGACCTAATTGTGGCCTTCCAGTGTCTGAAGGGGGCCTACAGGAAGGCTGGGGAGGGACTGCTGAGGATCTCAGGTAGTGATAGGACTAGGGGGAATGGAATGAAGCTGGAGGTGGGGAGATTCAGGCTGGAGGTGAGGAGGAAGTTCTTCCCCATGAGAGTGGTGAAGCCCTGGAATGGGTTATCCAGGGAGGTGGTTGAGGCCCCTTCCCTGGAGGTGTTTAAGCCCAGGCTGGATGAGGCTCTGGCCAGGCTGATCTAGTGTGGGGTGTCCCTGCCCACGGCAGGGGGGTTGGAACTAGATGATCCTTGTGGTCCCTTCCAACCCTGACTGATACTATACAATGATACTATGACATGGTCTAACAGTTGTATGTGGGGAGTTGTTAGGTTGTGGTTGGGCTTAAATCATCTTAAGGTATCCTCCAACCAGGTGATTCTTTCATTATAGGATATAATCATAGAATGGCTTGAGTTGGAAAGAACCTTTAAAGATCATCTAGTTCCAACCTCACTGTATGGGCAGGGACACCTTCCATAACACCAGGTCGCTCAAGGCCTCATCCAGCCTGGACTTAAACACTTCCAGGGATGAGGCATCCACAGCTTCTCTGGACAACCCATTCCAGCATGTCACCACCCTCGCAGTAAAGAACTGATGCCATGATCTTAAAATTAAGATTCTGTGATCATAGAACCACAGATGATAAAATGAGTTGGGATGGAAGGCATCTCAGAGATCATCTACTCCAAACTCCCCCATCATGGGCAGGAACACCTCTCAACTAGACTCAGGTGCTCACAGCCTTATCCAACCTGGCTTTGAACACCTCCTGGGAGGAGGCAGCCATAACCTACCTAGGTAGCCTATTCCAGAGTCTCACCACCCTCAAACTGAAGAACTTTCTCAGCTCCATTCTAACCCTGCTCTCCCACAGCTTCAAACCCTTGACCTCTTCTCTAGGGCACCCTTAGCAAAAGTCTTTCTGAAGCCTTCCTGCAGGATCCCTTCAGCTATTGCAAGGCAGCTCTGAGGTCCCCCTGGAGCCTTCTCTTCTCCAGGCTGAACACCCCCAGCTCCCTCAGCCTGGCCTCAGAGCAAAGTGCTCTGTATCATCTTTGTGGCCTCCTCTGGACTCCCTCCACCAGCCTGTGTCCTTCTTGTGCTGGGGACAGCAGAACTGGAGGCAGGATTGGAGGTGGGGTCTTAAAAATAAGTCTCTATGATCTTAACATCAAAATTCCAGGACCTTAAAAGTATTTCAGGATCATTTTGCTTGTGAAAGTTCCTTGACCTGGAGCAGTTTTTTTGGTGCAGGTGCATTTGACTTGGTGGTGTTAAAAATGGAAGAGAAGAAATGAAATCTCTTTGAGAACCTTCAGCCTCTTCTGAATGCAAAGCAGATTTCACTCACTAATAATAGTCCTTTCGGAAATAAGTGGTGCAGCTGCAGTCAGTGGTGCAACAATCTGTTCTTGTCGTTTCTGATCCATGTGACAATCTTACTGGGGCCTTCCAGCATCTGAAGGGGGCTACAAGAAAGCTGGGGAGGGACTTTTAAGGGTGTCAGGGAGTGATAGGACTGGGGGGGATGGAAAAAAACCCAAACAACTAGAAATGGGTAGATTGAGATTGGATGTTAAGAAGTTCTTCCCCATGAGGGTGGTGAGACACTGGCACAGGCTGCCCAGGTAGGTGGTGGAAGCCTCATCCCTGGAGGTTTTTCAGGCCAGGCTGGATGTGGCTGTGAGCAACTTGATGTAGCATGAGGTGTCCCTGGCCATGGCAGGGGGGTTGGAACTGGCTGATCCTTGAGGTCCCTTCCAGCCCTGGCAATTCTGTGATTCAGCAGCTGCCTTTTTTTTTATTGACCAAATTGACAATTCCTTTCCTTTTAGAATGGAATGGAATGGAATGGAATGGAATGGAATGGAATGGAATGGAATGGAATGGAATGGAATGGAATAGAATAGAATAGAATAGAATAGAATAGAATAGAATAGAATAGAATAGAATAGAATAGAATAGAATAGAATAGAATAGAATAGACCAGGTTGGAAGAGACATTCAAGATCATCATGTCCAACCTATCATCCAACACCACCTAATCAACTAAACCATGCAACCAAGCTGCCCATCAAGTCTCCTTCTGAACACCTCCAGTGATGGCGACTCTACCACCTCAGTTTTGTTCTTCCCCCTCTGCTATTTTTTTCCCCAGACCTGGAGGACAGAATTTTCTTGACTAGCTGGAGTGTTTTCAAAGTTGGTAGCTTGTTTTCAATGCTTGCTTCTGAAGGTCACATAGAAAATGCTGGATTCAAAGTAGCTCTGGAATCTTGGAGTAGCAAAAGACAGCGTGAGAAATCTGTTGTTCCAGGAATCCAAGTTAGGCTGAAGTGATCAGTAAGAGCAGGAGAAATGGAGAAGGAAGGCTTAGAATCCTAGAATTATTCTAGTTGGAAGAGATCTTTGAGCTCATCAGGTCCAACCATTGACCCAGCACTGCCAAGTCCACCACCAAACCGTGTCCCTCAGCACTGCATCTGTACTTAAAGACCTCCAGGGATGGTGGTACTCCAGCACATTTACACATCTTGATATCTCCAGGGAATGGTGACTCCACCATTTCCCTGGGCAGCCTGTTTCAAACCTTTGAAAACCTTTTTTTTGGGATGAGATTGCTCCCCGTGTCCAATCTGAGCCTCCCCTGGTGCAACTTGAGGCAGTTTCCTATTTTCCTGTTGCTTGTTACTTGGAAGAAGAGACCAACCCCCACCTCACTGCAACCTCCTTTCAAGGAGCAGTAGAAGGCCTCTCCTCAGCCTCCTTTTCTCCAGCTGCCTCAACTGCTTCTCACAGGACTTGTTCTCTACATCCTTCATCATCTTTTTTGCCCTTCTCTGGACCTGCTCCAGCCCCTCTATGTCCTTCTTGGAGTGAGGAGCCCAAAACTGACCCCAGGTGTGGCTTCAGCAGTGCTGAATAGAGGGGGACCATCAAATCCCTAGTCCTGTTGGCCAGATTGTTTCTAGGCTTGCATCTCAACATTGTCATTGGTGTTGTTGGGTAGCAAGTGAAAGATTTATCTGTCCTCCTTGCTTGGCTTGGGTGGTCACCAGGAAAACTTCTTCCATACAGTCCATCCAACCTCAAATTGAACAGTATGTCCTTGTCTTGGGCAGGGGGAAGGGTTGTGAGTGATCTTAGTTCCCACACGTGTGGCTGGGTGAAGTCTTCAGTTTCAACATGGTTTGTGACCTGTGCTAGGACATCCTTTCCTTGTGAGTGCAGTCCAATGAGTCAAATATTTGGAAGTCCATGAATTTCAGGTGGTTCTTACCTTTAGTCTAAATCTGAGCTGTTTAATCCCTAAAAAGACTACCCAGGGAGGAACCCTGGAGGTTTTCAAAGAAGGATAAGATGTGGCACATCAGGACATGGTCTAGTGGTCATGGAGATGTTGGGTAGAAGGTTGGACTTGATGATCTTAGAGGTCTCTTCCAACCTTGATTATTCAATGATGATCTTAGAGGTCTTTTCCAACCCTAATGATTCAATGATGATCTTAGAGGTCTATTCAAACCTTAATGATTCTATGATTCTATGATCTGCAGTACCAGGAAGGAAGGTCCAGCCTGAGACTTTGCTGGCAAAGAAGCTGATTTTTCAAAGCCTAGTTGGTATGTGGTGATTGTGGAGTGAGCAAAAATTGGGTCAGGATCATGTGTCCAGTTCTGGACCCCTCAGTTTAGGAAGGAGGTTGACTTGCTGGAACGAGTCCAGAGAAGGGCAACAAAGTTGGTGAGGGGTTTGGAGCACAGCCCTATGAGGAGAGACTGAGGGAGCTGGGGTTGCTTAGCCTGGAGAGGAGGAGGCTCAGGGGAGACCTTATTGCTCTCTACAACTACCTGAAAGGAGGTTGTAGACAGGCGGATGTTGGTCTCTTCTCCCAGGCAGCCAGTACCAGAACAGGAGGACACAGTCTCAGGCTGCGCCAGGGGAGGTTTAGGCTGGAGGTTAGGAGGAAGTTCTACACAGAGAGAGTGATTGCCCATTGGAATGGGCTGCCTGGGGAGGTGGTGGAGTCACCATCATTGGAGGTGTTCAGGAGGAGACTTGATGAGGTGCTTGGTGCCATGGGTTAGTTGTTTAGGTGGTGTTGGATTGGTTGATGGGTTGGACACGATGATCTTGAAGGTCTCTTCCAACCTGGTTTATTCTATATAATTCTATGTAATTCTATTTCCTATGTCCATCTGGAGGTTTTGATGCTGGTGACACACAACTCCAGGGCACCCT
The DNA here is from genome assembly GCF_026170545.1 of Melanerpes formicivorus. Taxonomy (NCBI): domain Eukaryota; kingdom Metazoa; phylum Chordata; class Aves; order Piciformes; family Picidae; genus Melanerpes; species Melanerpes formicivorus. The sequence continues at coordinate 31,092,929 of NW_027142353.1, read as the reverse complement.
AACTTTATGGTGCAGAACAGAGTGTGAGCTGCAAGATGCCACTGAGTTCACAGAATCATGGAATGGTCTGGGTTGGAAGGGACCTCCAACCTAAACCATTCTATGAGTTCCTGGAGTGTTCTAGGGGTGACTGTCATCTCCTCCAGAAAGAAGGAAAAGTTAGCTAGCAGAGCTACTAATATTACTTTTTGGCCTGTTAGGGACATGCTTGAATGAGGCTATTAAATGCTGGAAGCAAAAAGCAGCCTGTGTGAAACCAGATCAGTTGTGGTCAGGACGAGAGCTGGGCTGTTCTGTCATTCCCCTACAAAAATAAAGCCCCACCTTCACCGTGCCTCCATGGCAAATATTTGCTTTTAAAGGGGGGGGTGGGGGGGTGGGTTTGGAAGTTGTCCCTTGGTTTCCAAAGCCTTGAGGAGATTGAAAAATAAATAATTATTTAAAAAAGTAAATCACAAGTGAAGCCTTTATGCTTTCATAGCTGTGGTTTCAAGCGACTCCAAATAGCTCAGGAGTTCAAAGGTGCCTCTTGTACTTTATGAGGCATAGGAGGCTGTTGGGAACAAGTTGCTGTTTCTGTTGTGCTGTCAGCACCTTCAGAAGACTCCCAGATCACAGAATCACAGAATGTTAGGGGCTGGGAGAGAACTTGAAAGATCATCCAGGCCATCCCCCTTGCCAGAGCAGGAGCACCTAGAGCAGATCACAGAATTATAGAATTGTCAGGGTTGGAAGGGACCTTAAGGATCATCTAGTTCCAACCCCCCTGCCATGGCCAGGGACACCTCACACCAGAGCAGGTTGCTCACAGCCACATCCAGCCTGGCCTTAAAAACCTCCAGGGATGAGGCTTCATAGTTTCATAGTTTCATTCAGGGTTGGAAGGGACCACAAGGATCATCTAGTTCCAACCCCCCTGCCACGGGCAGGGACACCCCACACTAGATCAGGCTGCCCAGAGCCTCATCCAGCCTGCTCTTAAACACCTCCAGGGACGGGGCCTCGACCACCTCCCTGGACAACCCATTCCAGGGCTTCACCACTCTCATGGGGAAGAACCTCCTCCTCACATCTAGCCTGAATCTCCCCACCTCCAGCTTCATTCCATTCCCCCTAGTCCTATCACTACCTGAGATCTTGAGAAGTCCTTCCCCAGCCTTCCTGTAGGCCCCCTTCAGATACTGGAAGGCCACAATTAGGTCACCTCGGAGCCTTCTCTTCTGCAGACTGAACAGCCCCAACTCCTTCAGTCTGTCCTCATAGGAGAGGTGCTCCAGCCCTATGATCATCCTCGTGGGCCTTCTCTGGACATGTTCCAGCACCTCCACATCCCTCTTGTAACAGGGGCTCCAGAACTGGAGGCAGTACTCCAGGTGGGGTCTCACCAGGGCTGAGTAGAGGGGGAGGATCACCTCCCTTGACCTGCTGGCCACACTTCTCCTGATGCAGCCCAGGATCTGATTGGCTTTGCGGGCTGCAAGTGCACATTGAGAGCTCATGTTGAGCTTCTCATCCCCCAGCACCCCCAAGTCTCTCTCCTCAGGGCTACTTTCCAGCCAGTCACTGCCCAGCCTGGATTTGTGCCTGGGATTGCCTCGACCCAGATGCAGGACCCTGCACTTGCTCTTATTGAACTTCATGAGGTTGGCCTGTGCCCACCTCTCCAGCCTGTCAAGGTCCCTCTGGATGGCCTCCCTTCCCTCCAGCGTGTCTGCTGCACCACACAGCTTGGTGTCATCAGCAAACTTGCTGAGGGTGCACTCAATGCCACTGTCCATGGCACCCACAAAGATGTTGAATAAGACAGGTCCCAGGACTGATCCCTGAGGGACTCCGCTTGTCACTGGCCTCCACCACCTCCCTGGGCAACCTGTGCCAGTGTCTCACCACCCTCATGGGGAAGAACTTTTTCCTAATACCCAATCTCAATCTATCCACTTCTAGTTTTGTTCCATTCCCCCCAGTCCTATCACTCCCTGACACCCTAAAAAGTCCCTCCCCAGCTTTCCTGTAGCCCCCTTCAGATACTGGAAGGCCACAAGAAGGTCTCCCTGGAGCCTTCTCCAGACTGAACAACCCCAGCTCTCTCAGTCTGTCCTCGCAGCAGAGCAGCTCCAGCCCTCTGCTCATCCTCATGGCCCTTCTCTGGACACCTTCCAACACCCCCAGATCCTTCCTGTAATAGAGGCTTCAGAGCTGAACACAGTGCTCAAGGTGGGGCCTCATCAGAGTAGAGCAGATCACACAGAAATGCATCCAGGTGGGTTTTGAATATCTCCAGTGAGGGAGACTCCACAACCCCCCTGGGCAGCCTGTTCCAGTGTTCTGTCACCCTCACAGTTTCCTCATGTTTCCATGGAACTTCCTATGCTTTGGACTTTGTGAGAAGGCAGTGATGGTCTGAGGTGGGTGTCTGAGGGATGGTGTGGGAGGCAGGACTGCTTATCTGGGCCAATGAGCTGCAGCCAGCACCTCCTTTGCTACAGAATCATTATGTTGGAAAAGACCTCTGAGATCATTGAGCCAAACCAGCAACCTAACTCAACCATGCCCACTAAACCATGTCCTGAAGTGCCAAGTCTGCGTGTTTTTTTGAACATCTTCAAAGATGCTTGTTATGGCTTTAAGAAACTGTGATGACTTAGAGTACAGACCTCCAGAAGCTAGAGAGCTCCAGGGGTGGCCTGGAGTATGTAATCTGTTATTTCATTCCCAGAATGTCTGCATCTCCCCTTTATGAGGGAACAGCACAAGCTGTTCTCTCTGCTTCTTAGAATCATACAATCAGCCAGGTTGGAAGAGACCTCCAAGGTCAGCCAGTCCAACCTATCACCCAGCCCTATCCAACCAACTAGACCATGGCACTAAGTGCCTCATCCAGGCTTTTCTTGAAGATCTCCAGTGATGGTGACTCCACCATGTCCCTGGACAGCCAATTCCAACGGCAAATCAGTCTCTCTGTGAGGAACTTCTTCCTAACACCCAGCCTAAACTTCCCCTGGCACAGCTTGAGACTGTGTCCCCTCATTCTGTTACTGGTTGCCTGGGAGAAGAGACCAATCCCCACCTTCTTCTCCCTCACTCTCTCCCTCCATGGTGTAGACCTTGTCTCTGCTATGTGGAGGAAGTTTGCAGCCTGGCTTTGGCCTTGGCCAAGCTAATTTTAACTGCATCATTGGGGTCTGGGTAGGGAAGTGTGTGTGTGGGCATTGGAAGCCTCAGGGGCTTTGAGGCCCAGGCTATGGGGAGGGGGGGGAAGCTGCAGCCAGCACCTCTTTTGGTATAGATTCATTAAGGTTGGAAAAGACTTTGGGTGCTTTGAGGCCCAGGCTATGAGGCCTGGTGGGGGGAAGCTGCAGCCAGCACCTCCTTAGCTATAGATTGATTAAGGTTGGAATAGACCTTGGGGGCTTTGAGGCGCAGGGTATGAGGCCTGGTGGGCGGAAGTTTTTGGGAAGGTGTTGGTCAAGTGAGGTTTTTGGAGAAGCCCAGACTGGAGAGCTGGGCTGAATGTAGAATAGAATAGAATAGAATAGAATAGAATAGAATAGAATAGAATAGAATAGAATAGAATAGAATAGAATAGAATAGACCAAGTTGGAAAAGACCTTTGAGATCATCAAGTCCCACCTATCATCCAACAGCATCTCATCAACTAAACCATGGCACCAAGCACCCCATCCAGTCTCTTCCTAAACACCTCCAGGGATGGTGACTCCACCACCTCCCTGGGCAGCTGAATTGTTTGGTATTTTTTGCATGTTTTGGCACTTTTGTATGTAGTTACAAACAATCCTTCCATTTAAACTTCTAATTCTTTCCAATCTTCTGTTGAGCATTTGCTTTACTCCTTGGGGAAGGGGTGAAAAGCATCTGTCTTACTCCATAAAGCTAAGGCAGGTAATATGGTGGAGAATGAAGGCATTCTGGGAATGAAATAACAAAAGATTACACTTTCTGGTCCACCCCTGGACCTATCTAGCCTCCGGAGGTCTGTACTCTATGGTTTAAGACATCCCAGTTTCTTAAATCCATAACAGGGACTCCACCACCTCCCTAGCCAGGCTGTTCCAATGCCTGACCTCTAATCTAAACCTCTCAGATGTTTGCTGGTCCTGGAATACTGCTACTTGCAGAGACCTTGGGGAATGCAGCATTATCACAACCCAAGGATTTAATTAACCACGTCCAACTTAATCAGGAAAACTTTATTGTGAATTGACTCAAGTCTTGGTTGGCACAGATCCAAATTCAGGAGCAGCTGAAGTGGTGCTCCCCTGGCTGAAATGGGTTGGAGTTGGTGAGGCACTAAGGAGATGTAAACCAAAGTGACATTGCATGCACCAACATGGTGCCAGGACTGATTTATAGGTACATTGGCTGCAGATCTATTTCTGCTGTCAACATTTGGGGCTGGATGGAAATCAGCAGTGGTTTGGGCCACATTGATGGAACAGAGGGGACAGGCTGTGAGAGTTGGAGCTGTTCAGCCTGGTGAAGAGAATCACAGAAACATTCAGGTGTGAAAAGACCCTCAGGATAACCAAATCAAACCCAGAACCTTACTCTACAAGGTTCACCCTTAAACCACAGCCCCATGCACCACATCCAAACCACCTTGAAACACATCCAGGGCTGGGGACTCAACCACCTCCCTGGGCAGCACATTCCTAAGCACAACACCTTGCCCTTGTACTGGCAGCAACATCTGTAGACGAGTCTCTCCTCTGGAGGAAGGTGAAGGTGTCCTGACTCTGCCTCTGTGGTGTGAAGAGGTCAGGACCAACATGAACATGAGCCAGGAATGTGGCCAGGTAACCAAGAAGGCCGGTGGCATCCTGACCTGGATCAGGAACAGTGTGGCCAGCAGGAGCAGGGAAGTCATTGTATCCTGTACTCAGCACGGGTTAGGCCACACCTTGAGCCCTGTGTCCAGTTCTGGGCCCCTCAGTTTAAGAATGTTGGAAGGTGTCCAGAGAAGGGCACCAAAGCTGGGGAGGGGTCTGGAGTACTGCCCTATGAGGAGAGGCTGAGGGAGCTGGGGTTGCTTAGCCTGGAGAAAAGAAGGCTCAGGGGAGACCTTATTGCCGTCTACAACTACCTGAAGGGAGGTTGTATCCAGGTGGGGATTGGTGTCTTCTCCCAGGCAGCCTGCACCAGAACAAGAGAACACAGTCTCAAGCTGCACCAGGGGAGGTTTGGGCTGGATATGAGGAAGAAACTCTTCCCAGAAAGAGAGATTGGCCATTGGGATGTGCTGCCCCGGGGGGTGGTGGAGTCAGTATCACTGGAAGTGTTTAAAAAGAGCCTGGGTGAGGCACTTGGTGCCATGGTCTAGTTGATGAGATGGTGTTGGGTGATAGGCTGGACTGGATGATCTCAAAGGTCTTTTCCAACCTGGTCAATTCTGTATTCTGTATTTTCAGCACCTCTTTCTCTCTCTTTCTCTCTTCCCATGCCAGCTTCTCAGATGCTCATGTTCACTGCATACCTCGCAGTGGTAATTGCACTTTACCTAGTCCCACTCACCATCTCATCCCCTTGTATCATGGAGAAGAAGGCACTGGGACCAAAGCCAGCCATCATAGGACACCGTGGAGCACCAATGGTGAGTCCTTTTTATGTTCAAACAACATCTATCCAGCCAGGAGAGATGGTAGGGAAGGGGAAAGATGTTTTTCAATTCAAGCCATAGCAAAGCAAAGCAAAACCAACAAAACAACAAAGCAAAGTTAATTTACACAAAGCAAAAACCTTCTGTGTGAAGTGAGCAGCTCCCAAAAGATATCTTAGAGCAGTAACGGAGCTTGGGGATCTTTAATAAGGGAATTCTTCAGAGTCTGGAGCTTTGCTTTGGTTGCTTGGCTGCCTCCTGGGAAGAGAAGAAAACACTGCAGAAAATTAAATCACAGAATCAGAGAATTGTTAGAGTTGGAGAGGACCTCAAGGATCATCCAGTTCCAACCCTCCTGCCATGGGCAGGAGCACCTCACACTACAGCAGGTTGCTCACAGCCACATCCAGCCTGGCCTTAAAAGCCTCCAGGGATAAGGCTTCCACCACCTCCCTGGGCAACCTGTGCCAGTGTCTCACCACCCTCATGGGGAAGAATTTCTTCCTAACAGCCAATCTCAATCTCCCCATTTCTAGTTTTGTTCCATTCCCCCCCAGTCCTATCACTCCCTGACACCTAAGAAGTCCCTCCCCAGCTTTCCTGTAGCCCCTTCAGATACTGGAAGGCCACAAGAAGGTCTCCTCAGAGCCTTCTCCTCTTCAAACTGAACCACCCCAATGCTCTCAGCCTGTCCTCATTGGAGAGGAGCTCCAGCCCTCTGCTTATCCTCGTGGCCCTTCTCTGGACATGTTTAAGCATGCAACTAACATTTTTCTGACATTTAAAGTCACAAAATATTTTTGGAGAGGCTGTCAAATACATTTGGCAAGCTGGAGCCTGCTTGAGCTCTTCTCCAAGTCCAAGAGTGCACCCTAGGATTTTGCTGGGTGAAAGAAACAGCTCTCCTGGTGCAGAAGTATTTCAGTTTAGTTCCCTTTATTTTTTCCTTTAAGCAATCTCTTGAAACTGCAGCTTGATTTGCATCACTCCTTTTAATTCTGTCCCATCTGTGGGTGGTGGAATGAAGTTCTGGGTGTGATAAATGCATTTCCCTGTCCCACTGAGTTTATACCAACCACAAAGGCAAGAAGAAGCCAAGGGAGAACCTGTTCTCTGCATGCTTTCCACATGGCAGGGGATCATAAAGCCTGTTAGATGTTGTTCTTGTGGGGTTTCCAGGCCCATGTGGCCCCAGAGGCTTCTAAAGAAACTGAACAGTGGACAGCTTCCTTCTGTCTTCCAGATAGTTTGCATAAGTCTTGTTTGGAACAAGACTCCCTGCAGGATCATGGAATCATTTGGGTTGGTAGGCAACTTTTAAGATCAAGTCCAATATTGCCAGGTCAGCACTAAACCATGCCCCTCAGCACGACACCTCTATGGCTTTTTAAAGCCCTCCACTGATGAGAAATCTACCACTCCCTGGGCAGCCTGTTCCAGAGCTTGACAATCCTTTGAGGGAAGAAACTTTTCCTAATGTCCATCCTAAACCTCCCCTGGTGCACCTTGAGGCCATTTCCTCTTGTCCTATTGATTGCTCCCTGGGGAAGAGTCTAATCCCCACCTCACTCCAACCTCCTTCCAGGAGGTTGTAAACTGAAAGAAGGTCTTCCCTGAGCTTCCTTTTCTTCAGGCTAAACAACCCCAGTTCCTTCTGCTACTCCTCATAAGACTTCTGCTCTAGATCCCTCCAGAGACTTGGTCTTTTGCTTTGCTGCTTCTTTCTGGGAGTCGTGAAATGCTCCTTGCTGTCTGGAACAAACATATTAAGGTGCAGAGGGTCACAATGGTAGATCAAGAGTGACCACAGAATTGTCAGGGTTGAAAGGGACCTCAAGGATCAGCCAGTTCCAACCCCACTGCCATGGCCAGGGACACCTCACGCTACAGCAGGTTGCTCAGAGACACCTCCAGCCTGGCCTTCAAAACCTCCAGGGATGAGGCTTCCACCACCTCCCTGGGCAACCTGTGCCAGTGTCTCACCACCCTCATGGGGAAGAACTTCTTCCTAACAGCCAATCTCAATCTCCCCTCCTCTAGGTTGGATCCATTCCCCCCAGTCCTATCACTCCCTGACACCCTAAAAAAGTCCCTCCCCAGCTTTCCTGTAGCCCCCTTCAGATACTGGAAAGCCACAAGAAGGTCTCCCTGGAGCCTTCTCCTCTCCAAACTCAACTCTCTCAGTCTGTGTCTGTAGGAGAGGTGCTCCAGCCCTCTGACCTGCCCTCTGCATGTCCAGCTTTTCACAATATCAACAGGCAACTTGAGTTTGGAGGGCTCCACCTACCATGCAAGTCCTCAGGTTGTACTAAGTCACATTTGCTGGGAGATTTTCACAGAATCACAGAATGTTAGGGGTTGGAAAGGACCTTGAGAGATCATCCAGTCCAACCCCTCTGCCAGAGCAGGAGCACCTAGAATAGATCACACAGGAATGCATTCAGGTAGGCTTTGAATATCTCCAGAGAGGGAGACTCCACATCCCTTCTGGGCAGCCTGTTCCAATCTTCTGTCACACTCACAGGGAAATAATTCTTCCTTCTGTTTCCATGGAACTTCCTATGCCTCAACTTCCACCACTGCCTCTTGTGCTGGCATTGGGCATCACCCAGCAGAGCCTGGCTCCAGCCTCTTGGCACTCACCCTGCACATCTTTATCAGCAGCAATGAGGTCACCTCTCAGGCTCCTCTTCCTCAAGATACAGAGCCTCAACTCCCTTAAGCTCTCCTCATAAGGAAGATGTTCCTTCAGCATGCCTTCAGCATCTCTGTGGCTCTTTATTAGACTCTTTCAAGCAGTTCCCTGAGGTTCTTCTTGAACTGAGAGGCCCAGAATTGGACACAGTACTCCAGATGTAGCCTCTGCAGGGCATAGTAGAGGGGGAGGAGAACCTCTCTCGACCTACTAGCTTTGCCAAAAGGCTTTTCTGCTAATTTGATCTCATTTATCACAGAGCTCCTTGCTACACTTATGCTGTTGAGACTTATTTTGGAGAAATGGCCAAGTGGAGCTGGAGAGGAAGAATCACGGAATCACAGAATTGTTAGGGTTGGAAGGGACCTCAAGGATCATCCAGTTCCAATCCCCTCTGCCATGGGCAGGAACACCTCACACTAGATCGGAAATTCTCCTCAGGAAATGCCTGGAGACAGGGCTGTAGGACATAGACATCTTTCCTTGGGCAATATCAAGATCAAAAGTCTCCAGAGCCTGGGAGCTTGGGACTTGAAGGTGAAACTGGATCTAGTGGGAGTGGAGCTGATAAAGAAATAATCCTTCAGATCTCCTGAAGGAAGAGAAATGTTGATTTGCTGGGCAGACAAACATGTTCCCTGATAGAACCTGATAGCTGCTTGCCTGTCTGGCAGGACAACATCCCAAATATTGCATTTGCATTTCATACTGCTGACTGAGTCCTCTGCTGACATAAAGCAGCAGAGGAGATCCATGAGGTGGCTGGAGACACAATTCTGGAGTTTTCTTCTGACATAAAGCATCAGAGGAGATCCATGAGGTGGCTGGAGACACAATTCTGGAGTTCTCTTCTGACATAAAGCAGCAGAGGAGATCCATGAGGTGGCTGGAGACACAATTCTGGAGTTCTCTTCTGACATAAAGCAGCAGAGGAGATCCATGAGGTGGCTGGAGACACAATTCTGGAGTTCTCTTCTGACATAAAGCAGCAGAGGAGATCCATGAGGTGGCTGGATACACTTGCCCTGAAATAAAGGATTTTCTTGGGACAGAACTTAATGGCAGATGGGGCAAAAATGTGATGGAATTGAGAGTTTCCCAGGAAGGCTGTAGATGTGTGCACTTCCTGAGAGATGCTGACCCATCAGTGGGTACAGCCTGCTCCTCACACAGGGGCAGTGATCTTCCTTTGCTCTCCAGAGCCTGCTTTCCTCCAGGCATGCACAGATGCTCTTCTTCTGTCCCTTTAGGGTTTTTAAGAGCATCATTCACAGTGTGTGTGTGAGTGTGACTCAGCTGCAGTCCTTGTTCCATGGAGGAACAAATGTGAGGAGCAGAGACCATATGGCTCATGAAATATGCCTTGAATCCCTGGAGGAGGGAAAAGGTCCTGGCATTTTCAGTAGCAAGAGAAGATCAGAAACCATCCTGGCATCTCTACCCAGATGAAATGTGGGGTTTGTAAGTACAGGAGAGCTACTGGTTCCACACTGGCTGAGCACTTGTCTACAGTGGTAGTGCTCCTCCAAGTAACATCACAGAATAGCATAATGTAGGGGTTGGAAGGGACCTCTGGAGATCATCTGACCCAACCTCCTTGCTGATGCAGGTATGCCTGGGTCAGGTTGCCCAGGTTTGCAGTGTCCAGGTGGCTTTGGGATCTCTCCGGAGAACATGACTCCACAAAGAGACCCTTGGGGTATCTTGGGGTGCATTGAGAAAACTACATCCAGCAGGTCTAGAGAGGTTCTTCTGCCCCTCTACTCTGCTCTGCTGAGACCACAGCTGCAATCCTGTGTCCAGTTTTGGCCTCCCCAGTTCAAGAGAGACAGAGACCTACTGGAGAGTGTCCAAGGGAGAGCCAGGAGGATGCTTAGGGGACTTGAGCATCTGCCCTGTGAAGAGAGACTGAGAGCCCTGGGGCTGGTTAGTGTGGGGAAGAGAAGGCTGAGAGGGGATCTGATTGAGGTCTCTCAGTCCCTGAGGGGTGGATGTCAGGTGGAGGGGGCCAAGCACTTTTGGGTGGTGTGCAATAATAAGAAGAAACAATGGATACAAACTTGAACACAGAAGGTTTCAGCTCAACAGGAGGAGAAACTTCTTTAGTGTGAGGGTGCCAGAGCCCTGGAGCAGGCTGCCCAGAGAAGTTGTGGAGTCTCCTCTAGAGGCTTTCCAAAGCCACCTGGATGCCTTCCCGTGCAGACTACCCTGGCTGATGCTGCTCTGGCAGGGGGGGTTGGACCTGATGATCTCTGGAGGTCCCTTCCAACCCATAACATTCTGTGGTTCTGTGATAATTAAGCTCCTCATGATGCTCTCTGATCATAAATCATGGGTTCATCACTCCAAAATTTCATGATATTGATAACAATATTATTAATGATCTGAGCAAGAGCTATATCTTTCCCCTTGGAAACCTTCATGGAAGCTCACCTGCATTACTGGAACCAAGAAGGTGCTGGTTGGTCACCAAACAATCATGCTAAAGCTGTGGAGACCAGCCAAGCAGGTCAGAGGTAAGCACAGCTCCTGATTTTAGAGCTGGAGGCTACAGAAAGCATTGAAACAAACTTTTGGCAAGCCACCAGTGGAGCTGGTTTCTGACATGTCTTAACAGTGCTGAGGAGGACTGTGCCAACACAGTTGTTCACGTGCCATGAAGCTCATTTCATTGAGTCCTTTCTGCACAGCACAGAAAGTGTGCCAGGGTGAGCATTTTTGCCCATGTTGACTTCAAACAACTCCAAAGTGCTATTTGCTGGGATAAAGTACCTTCATGGACAGCCAACATTATAGGCTGGGCAAGGACTGGCTGGAGAGCAGGCCTGAAGAAAAGGCCTTGGGGGTGCTGGGGGAGGAGAAGCTCAACAGGAGCCAGCAGGGAGCACTTGCAGCCCAGAGAGCCAACCACAGCCTAGGCTGCAGCAAGAGAAGTGTGGTCAGCAGGGCCAGGGAGGGGATTCTGCCCCTCTGCTCCACTCTGCTGAGACCACACCTGGAGCACTGTGTCCAGTTCTGGAGCCTCTGTGCCAGGAAGGATCTGGAGGTGCTGGAAGGTGTCCAGAGAAGGGCCACGAGGAGGAGCAGAGGGCTGGAGCTCTTCTGGGATGACAGTCTGAGGGTTGAGGCTGTTCATTCAAGCTTGATACTGCCCAGCACCTGCCATTGTGGAGCATGAGGGCTGTGGAGAGCACTGCTGACTTCTGTGCTGTTTGCTGATGCAGAGCAGCCACAGACGTCCATCCACTTCTAGTGGCACTGTGGTGAAGGTGATGTCACAACACCTAGGGGTGTATTTGGATGGTCAGACCTTAAGTGGTGGTCTCTTCTTAGAACTGTTTTCCTCTGCACAAATCCAGAGCTGCATTTGCAACACAGACCTGGCCAGGATTCTGGAATATTATTTAACTTGTGTTTGGGGTCAAGTTCCTGGGAAAGGAAACGATATGCTCTTGTGAGACCCCATCTGGAATACTGTATCCAGTTCTGGTGGCCCCAGCACAAGGAGGACACAGAGTTGGTGGAGTGAGTCCAGAGGAGGCCACAAGGATGATCCAAGGGCTGCAGCAGCTCTGCTCTGAGGCCAGGCTGAGGGAGCTGGCGCTGTTCAGCCTGGAGAAGAGAAGGCTCCAGGGGGACATCAGAGCTGCCTTGCAGTAGCTGAAGGGATCCTGCAGGAAGGCTGCAGAGGGACTTTTGCTGAGGGTGTCTAGAGCCAGGCCAAGGGGGAATGGTTTGAAGCTGAGGCAGAGCAGGGTTAGACTGGAGCTGAGGAAGAAGTTCTTCAGCAGGAGGGTGGTGAGACTCTGGAATAGGCTGCCCAGGGAGTCTGTGGCTGCCTGGGGGTGTTCAAGGCCAGGTTGGATGAGGCCATGAGCAGCTGAGTCTAGTTGAGAGGCGTCCCTGCCTATGAGGAGGAGGTTGGAGGAGATGTTCTCTGAAGTGCCTTCCAACCTGAGCCATTCTAAGATTCTGTGATGATTCTGTGTGATGATTCTATGATGATTCTATCTGACCAGCTGTAGGCAGCCCTGGTAGGGTCTAGTTAAGTTTTACCTTTCTTGAAGAGTGAAGCATGGTCTGAAAGCTTTGTAGGGCCTGTAGGAGGGCTGGTGTCCAAGCAAGACTTGATCCTGGTCCTGCAGAAATCTAAATGCACTATGAAGAGGCAAGAAGCAGTTTTAATCTTGCTGTCAAAGAGCAGAGCCTGAGCCCTCTAGGTTCAAATTCTGCTGTGCCAGAGTGTGGGGTACAGGTACAGGGCAGGTCCTGCCTCTCCAACCTGATCTCCTTCTATGATCAGCTGACCCGTCTGGTGGATGTGGGGAAGGCTGTGGATGTGGTCTACCTGGACTTCAGCAAGGCCTTTGATGCCGTCCCCCACAGCAAACTGCTGGCTAAGCTGTCAGCTCATGGCTTGGACCACTACACTCTATGCTGGGTTAGGAACGGGCTGGAGGGCCGGGCCCAGAGAGTGGTGGTGAATGGTTCCACATCCAGCTGGCGGCCAGTCACCAGTGGTGTCCCCCAGGGATCAGTGCTGGGCCCCATCCTCTTTAACATCTTCATCGATGATCTGGATGAGGGAGTCGAGTCAGTCATCAGCAAATTTGCAGACGTCACCAAGTTAGGAGCAGATGTTAGTCAGTTAGAGGGTGGAAAGGCTCTGCAGAGGGACCTCGACCGACTGGACAGATGGGCAGAGTCCAATGGGATGGCATTCAACAAGTCCAAGTGCTGAGAGCTGCACTTTGGCCATGGCAATCCCATGCAGAGCTACAGGCTGGGGTCAGAGTGGCTGGAGAGCTGCCAAACAGAGAGGGACCTGGGGGTACTGATCAACAGCCACCTGAATATGAGCCAGCAGTGTGCCCAGGTGGCCAAGAGGGCCAATGGCATCCTGGCCTGCATTAGGAATAGTGTGGCCAGCAGGAGCAGGGAGGTCATTGTGCCCCTGTACTCTGCGCTGGTTAGACCACACCTTGAGTCCTGTGTCCAGTTCTGGGCCCCTCAGTTTAAGAAGGACATTGAGACACTTGAATGTGTCCAGAGAAGGGCAACAAGGCTGGGGAGAGGCCTTGAGCACAGCCCTGTGAGGAGAGGCTGAGGGAGCTGGGATTGTTTAGCCTGGTGAAGAGGAGACTCAGGGGGGACCTTATTGCTCTCTACAACTACCTGAGGGGTGGTTGTGGCCGGGAAGGGGTTGGTCTCTTCTCCCAGGCAACCAGCACCAGAACAAGGGGACACAGTCTCAAGTTGTGCCAGGGGAGGTTTAGACTCGAGGTGAGGAGGAAGTTCTTCACCGAGCGAGTCATTCGTCATTGGAACGGGTTGCCCAGGGAGGTGGTTGAGTCATCGACCCTGGAGGCGTTCAAGGGGAGATTGGATGTGGCACTTGGTGCCATGGTCTAGTCATGGGGTCTGTGTTGATAGGTTGGACTCGATGATCCTCGAGGTCCTTTCCAACCTAAGTTATACTGTGATACTTTGATACTGTGACAGGAGAAGACCTTGGGCATGCTGGTCTACTTCTGTAGAGGTGAAACACTGTTGTGGGCATCCTTGTTTGCCCTCATCAGCCCTGATCCATGCCATGTGAGCTCTTCATTGTGTGTTTGGGTGGTGGCAGTGTCATTCAACCCTTGCTGTCCAACTCATGGCATCCAACTCATATTGTCCAATCCTTCTCAAAGGGCTTTACACTGGAGATGACTTGCACCTCAGTTCACTTTGCTTTTCTATTCCTTTCATGTCCATACCCTTGCCAAGACATCTTGATGGGGATGTGGGCTCAGTTGCTGCTTGAGTGGTGTCACATTTTGAGATGGGACTTGTGTTTCCTCTTCCCATCAACCCTTCCTGACAGGCTGGTGGCCTTGCATCGCCTTTGGGCTGTCTCTGGTTTGGAGGCTACTCACTTCACTTTCTGGTGATTGCTGCTGTCTCTGAAAGCAATCCTTGAGCATTACCCTCTGGAGAAAGGGAATCACCTTGCAGCCTTATCCTGAGGAAACCTGAGCTACTCGGGGTGGGGAACTGGAGATGCTGAAAGCAACCCAAGGAGGTGGAGCAAGTCTGGGTGGGAGCTGCAGATCTTGGAGGCTGCTGCTCCCTGCTGCCAGCTTTGGCCATCGTGCCTCTGTTTCACAAGACTCTTCCAGGCCGACCTTGCATGACCTAGCACTGAGCTGTGCAGGAGGGTGTGATGGGGGTGTAACCTCTGCCTCTGCCTGGACAAGCCAGGCTTTGAGTGGGAGCTTTTTTTAGGCAGATAAGGTGGCTCTGTGTTGCCTTTGTTGAACAAACACAAAAATGAGCTGGGGCTGGTGGTGTACTCTGAGCCAGAGGAATTCAGAAGAGAGATACCAGAGCTATGTGAAGGTTGTTGCTGACATTTGGTCTGATTATTTTATGCCAAAACTTTGCTGACCTGAGCATGTGAGGTGACCAGCTTGTAGGAAAACAAATGATTCCTACAGAACCATGGAAGGGTAGGGGTTGGAAGGCACCTCTGGAGATCATCCTCTCCAAACCCCCTGCTAAAGCGGGGGCACCCACAGCAGGCTGCACAAGCTGGCAATATCCAGGAGGGTTTGGAATCTCTCCAGAGAAGGAGTCTCCACAAACTCTCTGGGCAGCTTGTTCCAGTGCTCCATCAACCTCACAGCACGGGAGTTTCTCCTTGTTCATATTCAGGTGGAACCTACTGGGTTCAAGTCGGTGCCCATTCTCCTGTCACTGGGCACCACCCTCTTGCACCACAGTATCACAGTCTCACCAAGGTTGGAAGAGACCTCAAAGATCATCAAGTCCAACCTGTCACCACAGACCCCATGACTAGACCATGGCACCAAGTGCCACATCCAATCCCCTCTTGAACACCTCCAGGGATGGTGACTCCACCACCTCCCTGGGCAGCACTGTCCAATGGTGAACGACTCTCTCAGGGAAGAACTTTCTCCTCACCTCGAGTCTAAACCTCCCCTGGCACAGCTTGAGACTGTGTCCTCTTGTTCTGGTGCTGATTGCTAGAGAGAAGAGACCAACCCCCTCCTGGCTACAACCACCCTTCAGGTAGTTGTAGAGGACAATGAGGTCACCCCTGAGCCTCCTCTTCTCCAGGCTAAACAATCCCAGCTCCCTCAGCCTCTCCTCACAGGGCTGTGCTCAAGGCCTCTCCCCAGCCTTGTTGCCCTTCTCTGGACATGTTCAAGTGTCTCAATGTCCTTCTTAAACTGAGGGGCCCAGAACTGGACACAGTACTCAAGGTGCGGCCTAACCAAAGCAGAGTACAGGGGCACAATGACCTCCCTGCTCCTGCTGGCCACACTATTCCTAATGCAGGCCAGGATGCCATTGGCCTTCTTGGCCACCTGGGCACACTGCTGGCTCATGTTTAGGTGGCTGTCAATCAGCACCCCCAGGTCCCTCTCTGTTTGGGAGCTCTCCAGCCACTCTGACCCCAACCTGTAGCTCTGCATGGGGTTGTTGTGGCCAAAGTGCAGCACTCAGCACTTGGACTTGTTGAATGCCATCCCATTGGACTCTGCCCATCTGTCCAGTTGGTCAAGGTCCCTCTGCAGAGCCCTTCCACCCTCTAACTGACCAACATCTGCTCCCAAGGCCCACCAGGCCCTTTTGCTCTTGTTTAGCATTGATCAGATCCCCTCTCAGGCTGCTCTTCTCCAGGCTCAGCAGGCCCAGGGCTCTCAGACTTTCCTCCTCCCAGAGATGCTCCAGACCCCTCAGCATCTTTGCAGCCCCTGCTGGACTCTCTCCAGTAGTTTCCTTTCTGTGTGGAGCCCACAGCCGGCCACAATACTCCAAATGTTCCACTAGGGCAGAGTTGAGAGAGGAGAACTTCCCTCAACCTGCTGGTCACACTCTTCCTAATGCACCCCAGGAGGCTGTTGCCCTTCTTTTTCATGAGGGCAGATTGGTGGCTTGTGGTGAACATATTATCCACCACCAGACCCAGATCTTTCTCTGTGGACCTGCTTAACAGCAAGTCAACCACTTGCCTGTACTGGTGCAGGACTCTACACTTGACTTTGCTGAACTTCATGAAGGTCCCCTCTGCCCAACTCTCCATCCTGTCTAGGTTTTCTTAGGGGCATCTTAAACTCTTGAGCTGTTTTTTTTATTTATTGTGTAATTAGGAGTGTGAGCAGCAGGGCAAGAGAGGGGATTCTGCCCCTTGGCTCTGCTCTGCTCAGACCCCACCTCCAATACTGCCTCCAGTTCTGGTGGCCCCAGCAGAAGAAGGACACAGAGCTGCTGGAATGAGTGCAGAGGAGACCTCTGCCATGAGGCCAGGCTGAGGGAGCTGGGGCTGTTCAGCCTGGAGAAGAGAAGGCTCCAGGGGGACATCAGAGCTGCCTTGCAATAGCTGAAGGGATCCTGCAGGAAGGCTGCAGAGGGACTTTTGCTGAGGGTGTCTAGAGCCAGGCCAAGGGGGAATGGTTTGAAGCTGAGGCAGAGCAGGGTTAGACTGGAGCTGAGGAAGAAGTTCTTCAGTAGGAGGGTGGTGAGACTCTGGAACAGGCTGCCCAGGGAGGCTGTGGCTGCCTCCTTCCTGGGGGTGTTGAAGGCCAGGCTGGCTGAGGCCTTTAGCAGCTGAGTCTAGTTGAGAGGTGTCCCTGGGCATGGTGTGGAGGTTGGAGGAGATGATCTCTGAAGTGCCTTCCAACCTGAGCCATTCATTGATGTTTCTTCTATGGAGCATTTACACCTATGTTGTTGCTTATTCCTCTTCCCAACCCCTGAGTTATTTAGCATCAGGGGTGGCTAACACTCCTTACATTGATGGAAACTTACTGAACCTGCTGATGGCAGAGAGGAGAATAAAAACAGGATGTCCCAGGTGCTCTAAACCTGAAAGCAAAACAGCTAGAAAGAAAATAATTCATAAAAATAGCTTTATTTTGATGTGCTCCTCTTGCAGTGCAGAGAACAGCTGCCAGATTTTTCTTTCCACAGTTGTCTCTCTCTCTCTATTTATGTCTTTATTTTTGCCTGGTCTGCCCATTGTTGATTTATGGATATTTTGGGGGCTACTTACATGGTAGTGGTTTTGTAGGAAAGCAAAAGTGGTTTTCTTCACACTACATTGTTTTTAAACAAACCCAAATTCCATTCCCATCTGCTCTGTACACCAGAAAGGAACTGGAAATAAAATCTAAGACCCTATCAGCCTTTGGGATACAACTTAGAGGAGTAAGGGGGGTGAGGGTGGGGTTAAATTGTATTTTCTTTTTTTCTTGCTATTGTTTAAGTCCTTAAATTATTGATAAAAGTACAGCAATCATAGAATCAGCCAGGTTGGAAAAGACCTCAGAGATCATCCAGAGAAGGGCCATGAGAATGATCATAGGGCTGGAGCACCTCTCCTATGAGGACAGACTGAAGGAGTTGGGGCTGTTCAGTCTGCAGAAGAGAAGGCTCCGAGGTGACCTAATTGTGGCCTTCCAGTATCTGAAGGGGGCCTACAGGAAGGCTGGGGAAGGACTGCTCAGGATCTCAGGTAGTGATAGGACTAGGGGGAATGGAATGAAGCTGGAGGTGGGGAGATTCAGGCTGGAGGTGAGGAGGAAGTTCTTCCCCATGAGAGTGGTGAAGCCCTGGAATGGGTTGTCCAGGGAGGTGGTTGAGGCCCTGTCCCTGGAGGTGTTTAAGCCCAGGCTGGATGAGGCTCTGGCCAGGCTGATCTAGTGTGGGGTGTCCCTGCCCACGGCAGGGGGGTTGGAACTAGATGATCCTTGTGGTCCCTTCCAACCCTGAATGATACTATGATACTAAGTCCAACCTATTACCTAATACCTAATACCTCCTGACAACTAAACCATGGCTCCTAGTGCCATATCCAATCCTTTCTTGAACACCTCCAGGGATGGTGACTCCACCACCTCCCTGGGCAGCACATCCCAATGGCGAATGACTCTCTCAGTGAAGAGCTTTCTCCTCACCTTGAGCCTAAACTTCCCCTGGTGCAGCTTGAGACTGTGTCCTCTTGTTCTGGTGCTGGTTGCCTGGGAGAAGAGACCAACCCCCACCTGGCTACAACCTCCCTTCAGGTAGTTGTAGAGAGCAATAAACTCTCCCCTGATCCTCCTCTTCTCCAGGCTCTCCTCACAGGGCTGTGCTCAAGGCCTCTCCCCAGCCTTGTTGCCCTTCTCTGGACACGTTCAAGTGTCTCAATGTCCTTCTTAAACTGAGGGGCCAAGAACTGGACACAGGACTCAAGGTGTGGCCTAACCAATGAAGAGTACAGGGGCACAATGACTTCCCTGCTCCTGCTGATTTCTGATCCAGGCCAGGATGTCATTGGCCTTCTTGGCCACCTGGGCACACTGCTGGCTCATGGTGAGCCTATCAACCAGTACCCCCAGGTCCCTCTCTGTTTGGGAGCTCTCCAGCCACTCTGACCCCAGCCTGTAGCTCTGCATGGGGTTGTTGTGTCCAGAGTGCAGCACTTGGCACTTGGACTTGTTGAATGCCATCCCATTGGACTCTGCCCATCTGTCCAGTTCGTCGAGGTCCCTCTGCAGAGCCCTTCTACTCTCTAAAAGATCAACTCCTGCCCCCAGCTTGGTGTCATCTGCAAACTTACTGATGATGGACTCAATGCCCTCATCCAGATCATCAATAAAGATATTGAACAGGATGGGGCCCAGCACTGATCCCTGGGGCACACCACTAGTGCCTGGCTGCCAGCTGGATGTGGCACCATTCACCACCACTCTCTGGGCTCAGGCCTCCAGCCAGTTCCTAACCCAGCACACAGAGCTCCTGTCCAATGGTTTGAAGCTGAGGCAGAGCAGGGTTAGAATGGATCTGAGGAAGAAGTTCTTCACTATAAGGGTGGTGAGATACTAAAACAGTCTGCTCAGGGAGGCTGTGGATGCCTCCTCCCTAGGGGTGTTCTAGGCCAGGTTGGATGAGGCCTTGAGCAGCCACAGCTAGTTGAGAGATGTTCCTGGACATGGTGGGGAGGTTAGAGCAGATGATCTCAGAGGTCCATTCTAGGATTTGTCATCAGAAACATCAACATTGTTTTTAGACTAAGTAATAGAATCTTAGATTTGGTTTATATTGGAAAAGACCTTTAAGATCACCAAGTCCAACCATTAACCCAAGGCAATCAAGTCATCACTGAATGATGTCCCTCAGCACCACATCTACACCTTAAGGCCTCCAGGGATGGTGACTCAACTACTGCCCTGAGCAGCCTGTCCCAGGGCTTGGCAACCCTTTCAGAGAAGAAATTTTTCCTAATATCCCACCTTCCCTTGGTGCAACTTGAGGCCATTTGCTCTTGTCCTCTGACTTGTTCCTTGGGAGAAGAGACCAAACCCCCACCTCATGCTGACCTCCATTCAGGTAGTTGTAGAGAGTGAGGAGGTCAGCCCTCAGCCTCCTTTTCTCCAGGCTGAACAACCCTAGTTCCCTCAGCTGCTCCTCACAAGGTTTGTGCTCTAGACCCTTCACCAGCTGCATTGCCTTTCTTTGGCCTCTAGCATCTCAAAGTCCTTCTTATAGCAAAGGGCTCAAAACCAGACCCAGTATTTGAGGTGCACCCTCTCTGGGTGACTCCAGTGAATGAGTAGATGTGGAAATAAAATTGTGCTGTCATCTATTTGTCCTCTTCAGTGTGGATAATTTGCTGCTTTATGGGCTTTTTATTTCTATAATGGCATTATTAGGGAAAAATTCTCTCCTCCAAGAGTGGTCAGGCATTGGAACAGGCTGCCCTGGAAGGTGGTGGAGTCACCATCCCCAGAGGTGTTCAAAGATGTGTAGACCTGGCAGTTTGGGACATGGTTTTGGGTTGGTGGTTGGAATTGATGATTTTAGACTCTAACCTTAAAGATTCTCTGATCATAATCACTGTTTGCTTAGGGTAGGCAGGAGAATGAAGAACTGTTAAGGTGGTTTAGGTGGCTCTAGATACAGCCTGGGAATAGAGAATTGGCATCACAGCAACCATCACTTTTGGATAAGGTCTCCAGCAAGCCACTGTTTGGGTGAGCAGTATTTTATATACACCAGGTTGTGGGCTGGTCAGGTTTCTGGCACTGTAGACCAAGCCAACCCTGCATGGAGTTCTAACCTGTGCTGGAGCCAGTGCAGAGGAGGGCAAGGAAGCTGGGGAAGGGCCTGGAGAATAAATGTGATGAAGAGCAACTGAAGAAGCTGGGGATGGTTAGTTTGGAGAAGAGGAGGCTGAGGGGAGACCTCATTACTGTCTACAGCTACCTGAAAGGACATTGTGGAGAGATTGGTGCTGGGTTCTTCTCACAGGTAATTAGTGACAGAATAAGAAGGAATGGCCTCAGGCTGTGACTGGGTAGGTTTAGACTGGACAATAGGAAACATTTTTTCATGGCAAGAGTGGTCAGGCACTGGAATGTGCTGGGCAGGGAGGGGGTTGAGTCCCCAAGCCTGGTTGTGTTTCAAGGTGGTTTGGATGTGGTGCTTGGGGCTATGGTTTAGGGGTGAGCCTTGTAGAGTAGGGTCCTGGGTTGGCCTTGGTGACCCTGAGGGTCTTTTCCAACCTGAATGTTTCTGTGGTTCTGTGTGTGAAAGACTATCAGTAGAGGAAAAAGATGACTCAGGCAACCTTCAGGCCTGAGTAAGATGCAGTTCTGCTGGTGGAACAGTGGTAACCACATGCAGGGCAGTCATGGTTTCTATCAAGAGCAGAGGGATTATTGTCTGCACTTGGAATCATAGAATGGCTCTGGTTGGAAAGGGGCCTCAGAGATATGTATTGCAGCCTGCCATGGGCAGGGATACCTCTTAATTAGACATGGCTGCTCAAGGCCTCATCCAGCCTGGCCTTGAGCACCCCCAGCAAGGAAGGATCCTCAACTAGATCAGGTTGTCTGGAGCCTTGTCAAACCTCACCTTGAATATCTCCAGGGATGGGGCCTCCACTACCTCCCTGGGCAACCTGTTCCAGTGTTCTACCACCTTCATGGTAAAGAACTTGTTCCTGGGTTGCTGGTTGCATGCTGGCCAGGGAGGTAGTTGAGGATTCCTGCTAACTGCAGAGAATGTTGAACTAGAAGACCTTTGGAGGTCCCTTCCATCCCAAGCCATTCCATGATTGTTTTGGCTCCTTAATCCCAAAACCTCCTTGACAGCCTTTCCATAAACACTCCCAGTTATTGCTAACCTCTCACTGCTCCTTTTTCTCTTTATCCCTCCACAGTTGGCACCAGAAAACACTCTGATGTCCTTCCAGAAGGCAGTGGAACAGAAGATATATGGAGTCCAAGCTGATGTCATACTGAGGTAAGGTGATGTGGTGGTTGGTCTGACATTTTCCTGTGGATGGCCCAAGCTATGCTGGCAGATCTTCCCTCTCTGATGTGTGTGTGGTTGGTGCTGGTCTTCCCCATTTAGAAAGACTCTTGTGGTGAACATATCTTATAATTCCTTGCTGTCTCCATTTCTAATGCCCAGATGCTGCTAATTGTTCCACTGAGGTGATTAAAGATGAGGTTGTCCAGAGGGAGAAACCTTTCTCATGAAAGTCATCTCCATTTGTAGGAAGTCTGTAGCTTACCCTAGAGCTTACTTTAGTGCAGTGAAACAGAGCCTGGCTTGGAGTCAGCCTGTCTTGGGAAGAGGCAGAATTTCTTCCCAGTGTGGGGAGTAGAAGGTCATTGTGGGAGGATGAAGTGTAGGTTGGGATGCAGGTGACACAATTCTGCTTCTTTCCAATTCCTTAACTGTTGTGAAAGGACATCTCCTGCCTGGCCACACTCACTTGGCTCATGTGCTTGAATCAGTTCATTCCATCAGCAGTGGCCAAGGGGAAAGGTGGACTTTTAAGAGGAGGAAAGCTTGGATGAGATCCAAGAGCTTTCATGTTGTCACCCATCAGCTATACAAGAGGAGCACTCCAAGCATCCATAGCTTTAACAATGCCCTTGATACGAGGATGAGCAGAGGGCTGGAGCTGCTCTCCTATGAGGACAGACTGAGAGCGCTGGGGTTGTGCAGTCTGGAGAAGAGAAGGCTCTGAAGAGATCTTATTGTGGCCTTGCAGTGTCTGAAGGGGGCTACAGGAAAGCTGGGGAGGGACTTTTGAGGGGTGTCAGGGAGGGATAGGACTGGGGGGGATGGAGCAAAACTAGAAAGGGTAGATTGAGATTGGATGTTAGGAAGAAGTTCTTCCCCATGAGGGTGGTGAGACACTGGCACAGGTTGCCCAGGGAGGTGGTGGAAGCCTCATCCCTGGAGGCTTTTAAGGCCAGGCTGGATATGGCTATGAACAACCTGCTGTAGTGTGAGGTGTCCCTGGCCATGGCAGGGAGGCTGGAACTGGATGGTCCTTGAGATCCCTTCCAACCCTGACAATTCTATGATTCTGTGATGGCCCAGTTGTCTGAACCCCTCTCATGTCTTTATGAAAGGAGGACTCCAGTCACCTTCAGACCCAAAAGTGACCTTTACCACAGCTGCTACTAACTTTGGGAAGAGTTTGCAGCACAACATCCATTACTGTCTTTATCCTTTTGAAAGATGCTCTTTGTGCATGTGGCTGGATGAGCTCATTTCACCTGGAACAGGTTGCCCAGGGAAGTGGTTGAGGCCTCATCCCTGGAGATATTCAAGGTGAGGCTGGACAAAGCTCTGGGCAACCTGAGCTAGTTGAGGATGTCTCTGCTGAGTGCAGAGGGGGTTGGACTGGGTGACCTTAGGAGGTCCCTTCCAAACCAGACCATTCTATGATTCTATCACTGCATGGTCCTCTCTGACTTACCTCCTTCCACATCTCATCTTCTAAAGCTCTTCCTACTGTCTCTGAACTATTTTTTCAAACCTGTGCCTGCTAATCACAGAATCATAGAATAAGTTAGGTTCAAAGAGACCTCAGAGATCATCTCCTCCAACCTTCCCAGCATGGGCAGGAATGCCTCTCAACTAGACTTGGCTGCTCAAGGCTTCATTCAACCTGGCCTTGAACACCCCCAGGGAGGAGATATCCCCATGCTGTTTAGTCTTGGGTAGTGTTGAGTGACTCCCTGAAGGGAAGCATTAGATAGTAGAGAACAAATTACATCAAGCCCAGTGGAGAGCCCTGCCCAGATTGCCCAGGACATGGTAAATGCCCCATCCCTGGAAACCTTCCAGATCTGCTTGGACTGAGCTTTGAGCAAACTGATGTAGTTGCAGATGTCCCTTAGGTGACCTTTGAAGATCTCTTCCAACCCAACCCATTCTATGATTCTGTGCATGTTAAGTGCCCCATGGGATTTCCACACTGTTCTTGAGGCTTAGCAGTGTCTGATGATGTCCTGCTGTGGGGCATTAAGACCCAGGTTGCTATCTCCTTTAAACACTCCACACTCTTGACTCTGCCTTTGTTTAGCATCTTTTCTTTCTTTCTTTCTTTTTTTGAACTGTATTTATTAGCAGCCCTTCTGACTGCTGCAGCCTGGTGTGCTGCTGAGCCTGGTGCTGCTGTGTCAGCAGCTTGCTTTGGGTTGGAGAAGGCTTTGACACAGTGCACACTAGAAATAGCAAATAGAGATGCCAGTGACCTTCCTGATGAGGGACAGGCAGTGGTAAAGCTGAGGCAGTGTTTGCTCCATCATCTAAAACTGGATTGTATTTTTTCTCCATCAAGTCACAGGACAATAGGATGTTAGGGGTTGGAAGGGACCTCTGGAGATCATCAAGTCCAAGCCCCCTTCCCTTCCCTTCCCTTCCCTTCCCTTCCCTTCCCTTCCCTTCCCTTCCCTTCCCTTCCCTTCCCTTCCCTTCCCTTCCCTTCCCTTCCCTTCCCTTCCCTTCCCTTCCCTTCCCTTCCCTTCCCTTCCCTTCCCTTCCCTTCCCTTCCCTTCCCTTCCCTTCCCTTCCCTTCCCTTCCCTTCCCTTCCCTTCCCTTCCCTTCCCTTCCCTTCCCTTCCCTTCCCTTCCCTTCCCTTCCCTTCCCTTCCCTTCCCTTCCCTTCCCTTCCCTTCCCTTCCCTTCCCTTCCCTTCCCTTCCCTTCCCTTCCCTTCCCTTCCCTTCCCTTCCCTTCCCTTCCCTTCCCTTCCCTTCCCTTCCCTTCCCTTCCCTTCCCTTCCCTTCCCTTCCCTTCCCTTCCCTTCCCTTCCCTTCCCTTCCCTTCCCTTCCCTTCCCTTCCCTTCCCTTCCCTTCCCTTCCCTTCCCTTCCCTTCCCTTCCCTTCCCTTCCCTTCCCTTCCCTTCCCTTCCCTTCCCTTGTCACACAGGAACACATCCAGATGGGGCTTGAAAGTCTCCAGAGAAGGAGACTCCACAACCTCTCTGGGCAGCCTGCTCCAGGGCTCTGTGACCCTCCCAGTGAAGAAGTTCCTCCTCATGTTGAGGTAGAACCTCCTGTGCTGGAGTTTATATCCATTGCCACTTGTCCTATCCCAGGGCACAACTGAGCAGAGCCTGTCCCCTCCCTCCTGACCCCAGCCCTCAGGTATTTACAGACATTTATTCAATCCCCTCTCAGTCTTCTCCTCTCCAGGCTAACCACCCCCAGGTCCCTCAGCCACTCCTCACCAGGCAGAGCTCCAGTCCCTCAATCATCTTTGTAGCCCTCCCTTGGACTCCCTCCAGCAGATCCCTGTCCCTCCTGAACTAGGAAGCTCAGAACTGGACACAATACTCCAGATATGGCCACACTAGGGCAGAGCAGAGGGGCAGAAGAGCTTCCCTAGACTTGCTGGCCACACTCTTCTTAATGAACCCCTGGATGCTATTGACATTCTTGGCCACAAGGACACATTGCTATCCCAAGGATCCATTACTGTCCACCAGGACTCCAAGCTGCTTCTCCCTGCAGCTACTTTCCAGCAGGTCAGCCCCTTATGTGTCCTGGTGCATGGTGTTGCTCCTTCCCAGGTGCAGGACTCTGCACATGCTCTTGTTGAACCTCATTATGTTCCCCTTTGCCCAGCTCTCCAGCCTGCCCAGGTCTCACCAAATGCACATCCGCCTCCTTTCCATTTTTTAATTTGGGAAAGGTAATTTCAGGGCAGTTTTGCTAGCTGGGAGCCCTGGCATCTTGCTGAAAGCCTCTGAACATCAAGCTCCCATGTAGTCTCACAGCTTATGGAAAATCTTAGTCTAGTAACAAATTTGGAGTACTGAAGCCCTCCTGAGGCCACATCTGGGGTATTCTGTCTGGTTCTGGGCTATCCAGTTCAAGAGAGACAGGGAACTGCTGGAGAGAGTCCAGTGCAGGCTACAAAGATGCTGAGGGGCCTGAAGCAGCTCTGTGAGGAGCAAAGGCTGAGAGCCTTGGGGCTGAGGGCCTGGAGAAGAGCAGCCTGAGATGATCTTCTCAGTGCTCAGCCAGAGCTAAAGGGTGGGGGCTGAGAGGATGGGGCCAGTCTCTTCTCAGTGGTGCTTAGTGATAGCACAAGGGGCAATGGGCATAAACTGGAACAAAAGAGGCTCCACCTGCATAGGGAAAATCTTTCTTCTGAGGGTGCTGGGGCCCTGGAGCAGGACACCCAGAGAGGTTGTAGAATTTCCTTCTCTGGAGAGCTTCCAACCCCACCTTGCCATTGTGATCCTGGGCAAGCTGCTGTGGATGCCTCGCTTTAGCCTTTAGCAGGGAGGGTTGGACTGGATGACCTCCAGAGGTCCCTTCCAAACCTCACCATTCTATGATTCTGTGTCTGCAAGCACCCAACAGGTATCTAAGACACCTTTTTTTCCTCTGTTTACATCTCATTCCAAACAGTCTTTAGGATGGCTTTACTAGGGGCATGTCCTGCCTGACTGAACTTGTGGCTTTCTATGACAAAATGACTATGTCAGGGGATAAGGGACCACCTATGGATGTGATCTATATGGGCTTCTACACGGCCTTTGTCCCCCAGAACATCCTGCTTGCCAAATTGAGGAGATGTGGATTTGCTTTGTGGACTGCTCAGTGGATAAGGAACTGGCTGGATGGTCACATCCAGAGGGTGCTGCTCAATGGCTTGAAGTCCAGATGGAGAACAGTGCCAAGTGGTGTCCCTCAGGGGTCTGTGCTGGGACCTGTGCTGGTTAATATTTGTATCAATGCTATAGACAGCAGGATCCAGGCACCATCAGCAGTGTGCAGATGACACCAAGCTGAGTGGGGCTGTGGATCCACCAGAGGGACAGGATGGCATCCAGAGGGACCTGGACAGGCTGGAGAGGTGAAGCCCAGGTGAACCTCAGGAGGTTGAACAAGAGCAAGTGCAGGGCTCTGCCCCTGGGCTGGAACAATCCTCACTATCAATACAGACTGGGGGAGGAGGGGATGGAAAGCAGCCCTGAGGAAAAGGCCTTGGGGGTGTTGTGGGGGGAGAAGCTGGACAGGAGCAGGCAGTGTGAGCTTGCAGCACAGAAGGCCAAGGGCAGCCTGGGCTGCAGCCAAAGCAGCGTTGGCAGCAGAGCCAGAGAGGTGATTCTGCCACTTTGCTCTGCTCTGGGGAGACATCACCTGGAGTGCTGTGTGCAGCTCTGGAGCCCTCAGCACAGGAAGGACCTGGAGCTGCTGGAGCAGGTCCAGAGGAGGCCATGAAGATGCTCAGGGGTTTGGAGCAGCTCTGTTCTGAGGCCAGGCTGAGGGAGCTGGGGGTGTTCAGCCTGGAGAAGAGAAGGCTCCAGGGAGACCTAGTAGCAGCCTTCCAGAACCTGAAGGGGGCTACAGGAAGGCTGCAGAGAGACTCTTTGCAGAGGCCTGCAGGGACGGGATGAGAGGCAATGGCTTCAAACTAGAGCAGAGCAGATTTAGAATGGATGCTAGGAACAAGTTCTTTACCATGAGGGTGGTGGAACACTGGCACAGGTTGCCCAGGGAGGCAGTTGAGGCCCCATGCCTGGAGGTATTCAAGTTGAGGCTGGACAGGGCCCTGGGCATCCTGATGTAGTTGAGGATGTCCCTGCTGAGTGCAGAGGGGTTTGGACTGGATGACCTTTGGAGGTCCCTTCCAGCCCAGCCCATTCTATGATTCTACGATCCTGGGGATGTGTTAACCTGATCAAGATCTTCACAATGGTTTTAATGTGCTGCTGTGAGAGGTTGGAGTGGGAACAGGCATTTCTCCAGCATCAGGGATATGCTTGTGCACCTCCAGCTGTGAAGGGCCCTCTGTCTGTCTCTGCAGCTATGATGGAGTGCCATTCCTGATGCATGACAAGACACTCAGGAGAACAACAAACGTGGAGGAGGTGTTTCCAGAGCGGGCCTACGAGCACTCCTCCATGTTCAACTGGACTGACCTGGAAAAACTCAATGCTGGAGAGTGGTTCCTAAAGGTGTGTATGGGCATGAAGAGTCTGCTGAGGAGCCAGGGCCATGGGATGAAAGTTCACACCTCAAGATGCACCAGGGGAGGTTCAGGCTGGATGTTAGGAAGAAATTCTTCCCAGAAAGAGAGATTGGCCATTGGAATGTGCTGCCCAGGGAGGTGCTGGAGTCACTATCACTGGAAGTGTTTAAAAAGAGCCTGGATGAGGCATTCAGTGCCATGGTTTAGTTGATGAGATGGTGTTGGGTGATGGGTTGGACTTGATGATCTCAAAGGTCTTTTCCAACCTGGTTAATTCTGTACCAGATGAAGGTGTGGAATGGTCTGAAGTGAAGCTAGACCAAGAATCCATGAACCACATTTAGTTCTGTCCTCTACTATGTTTAGGCTTGGTCTAAGAGATCTTTCTGTGCCTCTTCCACCACCTGGAAGTAGGAGCCTTAACGCCAAGTTGACACCACAAGGAACTTCAAGACTCCCAGGAGGGGGTACATTGTGATGAACAGAGTAGAAAAGAGAGGTGGTGAAGGGCCTAAAGCACAAATCTTCTGAGGAGCAGATGAAGGAATCGGGATTGCATAGCCTGGAGAAAAGGAGGCTGAGAGGAGGCCTTCTGGCTCTCTACAACTACTGAAAGGAGGTTGGGGCCAGGTGGGGTTTGGTCTCATATCCCAAGGAACAAGCAGTAGTACAAAGGGAAACAGACTCAAGTTACTCCAGGTGAGGTTTAAATTGGATATTAGGAGCCACTTCATCACCAAAAGGGTTGTCAAGCTCTGTGAAGGCTGCCCAGGGAAGTGGTTGAGTCACCATTCCTGGAGGTATTTAAAAGCTATGGAGATGTGGTGCTGAGGGACTTGGTTTAGTGGTGACTTGGCAGTGTTGGCTTAATGGTTGGAACTGATGATCTTCTAGGGCTCTTCCAGCCAGCAAGATTCTGTGCCATGAGATGAACTTGCCTACCACACTTTGCTTTCAGTAAGGATCTCTGACCTCCCCTTGGGTAGGTAAACTGAGGCACAAAGCTTGAGCAAGCTGCAAAAGATGGAATGCTCACCAAGAGTAGTTGTTTAGCACCTCCCACTGTTGCCAGGATGGGATGGAGAAGGGTCTTCACCTGCACTGGGGGAGTCTGGGCTTTGTGGCACTAATGTCAGGGTGTCCTTTCCTTTCAGAATGACCCTTTCTGGACAGCAGGGTCTCTCTCAAGGTCTGACTACTTGGAAGCTGCCAACCAGTCGATCTGCAAGCTGGCAGATATGCTGGAGGTGATCAAGGACAACATATCACTCATCCTCAACTTCCAGGACCTGCCAGCAGCTCACCCCTACTACAGCGCATACATCAACATCACCCTGGAAACCATCCTGGCATCAGGAATTCAGCAACAGTCTGTGAGTGCTGAGGGCTTGATTGATGCTTCCAAAACTCTTTATGGGTTCACCTACATTCTGAAGTGTCTGTGATCCATTTGAGCACTTGATGAGGCACTCAGTGCCATGGTTTATTTGATTAGAAAGTGCTGGCTGATAGGTTGGATTGATGATCTCGAAGGTCTTTTCCAGCCTGGTTGATTGTGTGATTCATTGAATCATAGAATTGTCAGGGTTGGAAGGGACCTCAAGGATCAGCTAGTTTCAAACTCCTCTGCCATGGCCAGGGACACCTCACACCACATCAGGTTGCTCACAGCCACCTCCAGCCTGGCCTTAAAAACCTCCAAGGATGAGGCTTCCACCACCTCCCTGGGCAACCTGTGCCAGTGTCTCACCACCCTCATGGGGAAGAACTTCTTCCTAACATCCAATCTCAATCTACCCACTTCCAGTTTTATCCCATTCCCCCCAGTCCTATCACTCCCTGACACCCTAAAAAATCCCTCCCCAGCTTTCCTGTAGCCCCCTGCAGATACTGGAAGGCCACAAGAAGGTCTCCTCAGAGCCTTCTCTTCTCCATACTGCACAACCCCAACTCTCTCAGTCTGTCCTCACAGCAGAGCAGCTCCAGCCCTCTGCTCCTCCTCGTGGCCCTGCTCTGGACACCTTCCAGCACCTCCAGATCCTTCCTGGCACAGAGGCTCCAGAACTGGACACAGTGCTCCAGGTGTGGTCTCAGCAGAGTGGAGCGGAGGGGCAGAATCCCCTCCCTGGCCCTGCTGGCCACACTTCTCTTGCTGCAGCCCAGGCTGTGGTTGGCTCTCTGGGCTGCAAGTGCTCCCTGCTGGCTCCTGTTGAGCTTCTCCTTCCCCAGCATCCCCAAGGCTTTTGTTCAGACCCTCAAGCCAGTCCCTGCCCAGCCCATTCATAATGCCACTTCATGTCAAGAAGTCATTCTGGACAGGACGGTGCCTCCAGGCTGATAGTCCCACAGCCACCACACTCATGGTAGGTGAGTAGGTGGAGGAAAGTGATTGTTCCCCTTACTGAACAGCTGTGTTCATTGTGGGGATGACCAGTACAAGGCAGGTGTTGATGAACTGGAGCAAGTCTTGCAGAGTCCTCCAAACTGGTAAGGAGGCTGACCATAGAATCAATAAGGTTGGAAAAGACCTCAAAGATCATCACGTCCAACCTGTCACCCAAGACCTCATGACTACTAAACCATATGGGGAGAGGTTGGAGGAATTGAATCTCTTCATCCTGGGAAAGACAAGACTTAGGAAAGGTCTAAGAGCAGCTCTCTAGGAGCTGCAATGAGGTGTTGAGAAGTTAGAGCCAAGGTCTTCACTGGGATGTGTGTCAGGAAGATGAGAGAGGATCATCATAAATTGGAACAGGAGAGGTTTTTGTGGGATATAAGGAAATTGGTTTTCCCTCTAAGGGCAGGCAGGTGTTGAGAGCAACCAGGAAAGACCAAGAGGTCTCCACCCTTGGAGTTTTTCCATGACACAAATGGACAAAGCCCTGTTTCAAATCACAGCTGGCCCTGATTTGTGCCTGGAGTAGACATCTCCTGAGGTCCCTTCCCACCAAAGGAATCAATAAGAACCTGAGACATGAATACAGAGTACAGAATGAGAGAAGAGGCTGAGATCTGGAGGCCAATCCTCTCTTTCTGACTCCTTGCTTTCAAATGAGGCTCTAAGTGTCTCCTGGGCAATTTGCATGACAAACAAGGCTGTCTGCAAAGCTTCCTCCTGTTAGCCAGCTTTGTGACCCATCTGTGTCATCCCTGGGCTGTGTCTTGCTCCCTCCACAGGTGATGTGGCTGCCAGACACGGAGAGGCAGCTGGTCAGACAGATTGCACCAGGTTTCCAGCAGACTTCTGGCCTCAAGCTGGATGCAGAGCGCATGAGGGAGAAGGGCATCGTGAAGCTCAACCTGCGTTACACCAAGGTCACAAATGAGGATGTCAGGTATGGTGATGACAGCTCCCTGGGGGCGTTCAAGGCCAGGTTGGAAGAGGCTTTGAGCAACCTGGGCTAGTGGAAGGTGTCCCATGGGGCAGGGAGGATGGAACTAGATGATCTTTAAGGTCCCATTCACCCTAAACCATGCTGTGGATCTCTGCTCCTCCATTTGGACATCAGTTTAGGAGCAGATGTTAGTCAGTTAGAGGGTAGAAAGGCTCTGCAGAGGGACCTCGACCGACTGGACAGATGGGCAGAGTCCAACAGGATGGCATTCAACAAGTCCAAGTGCCAAGTGCTGCACTTTGGCCACAGCAACCCCATGCAGAGCTACAGGCTGGGGTCAGAGTGGCTGGAGAGTGGCCAGGTAGAGAGGGACCTGGGGGTAGTGGTTGATAGCTGCTTAAACATGAGCCAGCAGTGTGCCCAGGTGGCCAAGAGGGCCAATGGCATCCTGGCCTGCATTAGGAATAGTGTGGCCAGCAGGAGCAGGAAGTCATTGTGCCCCTGTACTCTGCACTGGTTAGGCCACACCTTGAGTGCTGTGTTCAGTTCTGGGCCCCTCAGTTTAAGAAGGACATTGAGACACTTGAATGTGTCCAGAGAAGGGCAACAAGGCTGGGGAGAGGCCTTGAGCACAGCCCTATGAGGAGAGGCTGAGGGAGCTGGGGTTGTTTAGCCTGGAGAAGAGGAGGCTCAGGGGTGACCTCATTGCCCTCTACAACTACCTGAAGGGTGGTTGTGGCCGGGAAGGGGTTGGTGTCTTCTCCCAGGCAACCAGCACCAGAACAAGAGGACACAGTCTCAAGCTGTGCCAGGGGAGGTTTAGACTCGAGGTGAGGAGGAAGTTCTTCAACGAGTGAGTCATTCGTCATTGGTATGTGCTGCCCAGGGAGGTGGTGGAGTCACCATCCCTGGAGGTGTTCAAGAGGGGATTGGATGTGGCACTTGGTGCCATGGTCTAGTCATGGGGTCTGTTGTGATAGGTTGGACTCGATGATCCTCGAGGTCCTTTCCAACCTAAGTTATACTGTGATACTGTGATACTGTGATAACCCATGGTGGGTGCCTACAGCCCTGTGCATCCTTGTGTCCTGTGTGCATGCCTGGCCCAGCAGCATCTTGTGTGGTCACCCCAAGCTGTATTTTCTGCACAAAAGTATCTTTTCAGAATGGGCTTGCTCCTGAAAGCTTGAGCTGTGCAAGCTTTGTCCTTACCCATATGCCTGATGGCTGTGCAGCCTTTCAGCAAGGCTTGGACAGGCTGAGAGCCGGGCAGAGAGGAATCTCATGAGGTTCAGCAAGGAGAAGTGCAGAGTCCTGCAGCTGGGGAGGAAGAATAAACTGCAGCAGGACAGGTTAGGAAGCAATCTGCTAGAAAGCAGCCCTGTGCAGAAGGACCTGGGAGTCCTGGTGGATAACAAGTTCTGCATGGGCCAGCAATGTGCCCTGGTGGCCAAGAAGGCCAGTGGGATCCTGGGCTGCATTCAGCAGAGTGTCTCCAACAGATTGAGGGAGGTTGTCCCCCCACCTACTCTGCCCTGGTGAGACCTCACCTTGAACATTGTGTCCGGTTCTGGGCTCCCCAGTTCACAAGGGAGGGCTACAGGATGCTGAAGGGATTGGAGCACTGCCTGGTGAGGAGAGACTGAGAGACCTGGGGGTGGTTAGTCTGGAGAGGAGAAGACTGAGAGAGGATCTAATAAATGCCTATAAATACCTGAGGGCTGGGGATTAGGAGAGAAGGGACAGGCTCTGCTCAGTTGCACTCCATGAAAGGACAAAGGGCAATAGATAGAAACTCCAGCACAGGAGATTCCACCACAACATGAGGAGGAACTTCTTCACTGTGAGGGTCACAGAGCCCTGGAACAGGCTGCCCAGAGAGGTTTTGGAGTCATCTTCTCTGGAGACTTTCAAGCCCCATCTGGATGTGTTCCCGTGTGACCTGTGCTGGATTCTCTGGTCCTGCTCTGGCAGGGAGTTGATGATTTCCAGAGGTCGCTTCCAACCCCTAAGATCCTGGGATCTGTGATACATCACCAGCAGGCTGTTCCCTGGAACTGACTCCACAGGCTGAGACTCCACAGGCTGAGACTCCACAGGCTGATTTGGTAGATGAGGATCATTTTGGAAATAACCAATCTAGGAATCTTCTGATTCTTATTGCATTGTTAGTTCTGGGGGGAAAAACGAGGGTTTCTCACACCAAGTGTGCTGCCTTTACTCCCAGGACCTGTTTCATCCTCATTAACAGCTGCCCTTTGCTTCTGCTCCTCTGCTCCAGAGCTGCTACCACAGAATTTTGATTAGTCCACAGCCTGGAGGTGCTTTGAGAAATTTCTCTTTGCAGAGAATTCACTCCTTTCATTCCTATCCTCTCTCAGCTCATTCAGCTGGTCAGATCTTCCCTTTAATGAGACTGCCACAGCATGAGGTTCCTCTCCTTCTGCTCGAGGCTGTGTTAGAACCATGCAGGCAGTGTGTTAGCTCCTTTCTCACAAAGGGTAGATTGGCTCTACTCAAGCTTTTCTGATTTTCAAAGCTGAAATGTTTTTCATCCCCCCCTAAAAAAAAACCCTGGAAAATGCAACAGGTTTGCAGATTAAAATAAAAGCATCTTCAACTGATTTTCTTAGGCTGGAAATGGGGAAGAATCATAGAATCACAGAATTGTCAGGGTTGGAAGGGATCTCAAGGATCAGCCAGTCCCAAACCCCTCTGCCATGGCCAGGGACACCTCACACCACATCAGGTTGCTCAGAGCCACATCCAGCCTGGCCTTAAAAACCTCCAGGCATGAGGCTTCCACCACCTCCCTGGGCAACCTGTTCCAGTGTCTCACCACCCTCATGGGGAAGAACTTCTCCCTACCAGCCAGTCTGAATCTCCCCATTTCTAGCTTTGCTCCATCCCCCCAGTCCTATCACTCCCTGACACCCTAAAAAGTCCCTCCCCAGCTTTCCTGTAGCCCCCTGCAGATACTGGAAGGCCACAAGAAGGTCTCCTCAGAACCTTTTGATCTCCAGACTGAATAGCCCAAACTCCCTCAGTCTGTCCTCAGCTGATCCCATAGCTGCTTGAGAGCCTGCTCCTGTTTAAAGTAATCCAGTGTTGTCTTTCCATTGTTCCCAGCAAAGAGTCTGGTTGCTCACCCTTAAAATCAAGCCCGTGCAGGGTAATTCCTGCCTGTTTTTTCCCCCTATTTGCTCTGTCTCTTGGAAAGGTTCATATGAAAGGAGGTTGGAGCCAGGTGGCCTCTCACCCTTAGAAGCACATTGAGAAGCTGGACTGTGTCCAGAGAATGGCAACAAAACTGGTGAAGGGTTTGGAGAGCAGAGCTGTTGAGAAACAGCTGAGGGAACTGGGGTTGTTCATCCTGGAGAAAAGGAGGTTGAGGGAAGACCTTCTGGCTCTCTACAACTCCCTGAAAGGTGGTTGTAGCCAAATGGGTGTTGGTCTCTTCTTCTCAGAAAGAAACAGCCTCTATTCACACCAGGGGAGGTTTAGGTTGGGCAGTAGAAGAAAATTCTTCAGTGAAAGGATTCTCAACCACTGGAACAGGCTCCCCAGGGAGGTGGTTGAATCCCTGTCCCTGGAGGTGTTTAAAAGAGGCAGAGATGTGGTGCTGAGGCACATGGTTTAGCACCAGCCTTAGAGAATGGTTGACTAGATGATCTCAAAGGTAATGACCTAATACTTGATGATCTTAGAAGTCTTTTCCAACCCAAACAACTCTAGATACCAAATGTCCTCTATGTACCAATTCTGTCATCTACCCCAGCTCCTCAGACCTAATCTGTCATCAGTTCCATCTCAGCTGTCTCCAAACTCAGAACCTCCCATCTGAGTGTTTCTTGAACTCCAGAAGCCCTGACAAACATTGCTACAGCCTTGCAGTAGAAGCTAGAGCAGGCTCAACAAGCCCTGGTTTGACACAGCTTCCTCAGTCTCCTCTAAAATCATCACCTGGATTGCTCCAACCACCTCTGCCCTTGAGAATCCCTTGGCTGTTGGAGCACTTTAATCATGTTGTGAGCTTTGGGACGTCCACATCTTGTCCTTTCCACCTCAAAGGGCTTGGCTGATATTAAAGTTACAAGGATTAATCTCTGTGCTGGAGATTAGTGATGCTTCTGCTTCATAGATAAGGGCACAGAGCAATTTATGCAGCTCAAATTGGGTACAAGGAGTCAACTGTCAGTGCTTGATTTGCTGCTTGACAGCTCCTGAGCCCCAGCTTGTGCTTTGAGCTCCTTAGAGAAGGACCTCAGGAGGCTGGAAGCTGTAACTCTGCAGCCATTCCAGAAACAGAGGGCATGGGGAGCTGAAGGAATTGATGTTGCAGGAATGCATCTGTCAGTTTTTAATTAAGCAAATTGCCTATGAAGTGTTGCAGGCATCTGAGAGAGCTGTTGATATTACATCAATGTGATGAGGGTGCTGCTGCAGAGCCACGCCAGGCTCAGCATTCATCAGCAAGCAGCTGAGATGGGCTGTGGCCTGAGTCAGGTTGCATCCAAGAGGTGAAGAAGGAAGTTTTCAAATTCAAACCATTTGACTGCAGTGCCCTTGGATTGCTTAGGAAAATGATCAGGGGGATGGAGCACCTCTGCTACGAGGACAGGCTGAGGGAGCCGGGGGTGTTCAGCCTGGAGAAGAGAAGGCTCCAGGGAGACCTTAGAGCAGTACCTGAAAAGGGGCCTACAAGGATGGAGAGACTGTTTGCAAAGGCCTGCAGTGATAGGACAGGGGCAATGGATTCAGACTAGAGCAGAGCAGATTTAGATTGGATGTGAGGAACAAGTTCTGCACCATGAGGGTGGTGGAACACAGGAACAGGTTGGCCAGGGAGGTGGTTGGGGTCCCATCCCTGGAGATATTCAGTGTGAGGCTGGACAGGGCTCTGGGCAACCTGATTTAGCTGGGGATGCCCCTGGTAAGTGCAGAGTGGGTTGGACTGGATGCCCTTTGGAGGTCCCTTCCAACCCAGACCATTCTGTGATTGTATAACAAGTGACCATGCCCTAATAAAATCTATTTCATGCAAATCAAACCAAATACATCCAGCTATGATTACAGCTGTGGCTGATGGCAAGAGTTCTCCTAGTGGAGATGAAGGTCTGATGTGCACTGGGGAACTGACATCTCCCCCTCTGGCCAGGAGGAGCAGGAAAGTCATTCTGCCCCTGTACTCAGCACGGGTTAGGCCACACCTTGAGTGCTGTGTCCAGATCTGGGGCTCTCAGTTCAACAAAGATGTTGAGATGCTGGAAGGTGTCCAGAGAAGGGCAACAAAGCTGGGGAGGGGTCTGGAGTACAGCCTTGTGAGGAGAGGCTGAGGGAGCTGGGGTTGTTTGGCCTGGAGAAGAGGAGGCTCAGGGGAGACCTTATTGCTGTCTACAACTACCTGAATGGAGGTTGTAGACTGGAGGGGCTTGGTCTCTTCTCTCAGGCAACCAGCACCAGAACAAAAGGACACAGTCTCAAGCTGCGCCAGGGGAGGTTTAGGCTGGATCTTAGGAAGAAACTCTTCCCAGAAAGAGAGATTTGCCATGGGAATGTGCTGCCCAGGTTGTTGGTGGAGTCACCATCTCTGGAAGCATTTAAAAAGAGCCTGGATGGGGCGCTTGGAGCCATGGTTTAGTTGATGAGATGGTGTTGGGTGATAGGTTAGACTGGATGATCTCAAAGGGCTTTTCCAACCTGTTTAATTCTGTATTCTGTCTCTTGACAGGGACTACAGCATGGCCAACCTGAGTGTGAATCTCTACACTGTGAACGAGCCCTGGCTGTTCTCCATCCTGTGGTGTGCTGGTGTCCAGTCAGTCACCTCCGACAGCTCCCATGTCCTACGCAAGGTGCCTTTGCCCATCTGGCTAATGGTAAGCCTGGCAGAGTGTGGGAAGCCTGGCAGAGTGTGGTAGCTTTAGGCTGTACCTTTAAAATGTTCCACAGATCTGGAACAGAAAGTAGGAGAACGTAGACAAATCAGCGCTGGGTGGAAAAAGGAAAAGAAGGATAGTTCTGAGCAATCCCCTTGGAGAGATGTCTACCATAAGAATTTGTTTGGTAAACTTCCTTTCTCTCTTTTGGTTTCCTCCCTCTAGGAGGTACTAACTTTTTGCTCCTGCTCCATCTTGGCTGCATTGTTTTGGATAAGTTCTAACAACTCTCTGCTCTTCTCTCTTGTTCTTCTGTGTCCAGGAGTGTAAGGAGAGGGGCAGGGAGTGGGAAGCTATTAGCAGCTCCCCTGGTTTCTGGTCAGGGGGTTCTTTGTGCTGTTTATTAATTGTAAATACTTGTAATTATTGTAAATACTGCATATTTGGTACACATTCATTGCATCCCCTTGTAGATTGTAACTTTGCTTGTAAATGCAGCTTCATTTGCTTCCAAGTGGGCTGGCCTGCCAAAGTTAATGTTGGGGGGAATTTTCGACCCACCACACAGAGAGGGAGCTGTGGGTGCTGCTCAGCACCTGTGTGAAGATGAGCCACAGGTGTGCTCAAGTGGCCAAGAAGGCCACCAGCATCCTGACAATAGTGTGGCCAGCAGGACCAGGGAAGTGATCTTACTCCTGTACTCAGCACTGGTGAGGCTGCACCTCAAGCACTGTGTTCAGTTTTGGGCCTCTCACTCCAAGAAGGACATTGAGGTGCTGGAGTGGGTTCAGAGAAAGGCAACAAGGCTGGTGAGGGGTCTGGAAATCAAGTCCTATGAGGAGCAGATGACACCAAGTTGGGAGCAGGTGTCGATCTGTAAGAAGGTAGGAGGGCTCTGCAGAGGGACCTCGCCAGGCTGGACAGATGGGCAGAGTCCAAGGGCATGAGATTGAACACATCCAAGTGCCAGGTGCTGCACGTTGGCCACAACAACCCCATGCAGAGCTACAGGCTGGGGTCAGAGTGGCTGGAGAGCTCCCAAACAGAGAGGGACCTGGGTGTGCTGGTTACAGAGAGGGACCTGGGTGTGCTGGTTCTTCCCCATGAGGGTGGTGAGACACTGGCACAGGTTGCCCAGGGAGGTGGTGGAAGCCTCATGCCTGGAGGTTTTGAAGGCCAGGCTGGAGGTGGCTGTGAGCAACCTGATGTGGTGTGAGGTGTCCCTGCCCATGGGAGTTGGAACTGGCTGATCCTTGAGGTCTCTTCCAACCCTAACAGTTCTGTGATTCCAAGAGTGGGAAGGTGTAGAGGTGGCTGTTGATTGCTGCAGCCATGTGGCTAATGGGTTTCTCCAAGAAGTGTTGGTTGGGTTCAACCTGCTATTCGAATTGAGAGGTCTCCCTCTCTGTATGACAGAAATATTCAAGTTGAACTGCTGGGAGACCTTCTCACTCTTCAGCAACTCCCTGAAGGGAGGTTGTAAGGAGGTAGAGGTTGATCTCTTCTCCCAAGTAACAGGGGATAGGAGAAGAAATGGCCTCAAATTGTACCAGGAGTGGTTTAGGTTGGATATTAGGAAAAATGTCTTCCCCAAAAGGGTTGTCAAGGCCTGGAACAGGCTGCCAAGAGAAGTGGTGGAGTCCTCATTCCTGGAGAAATTTGAAAGCTGTGCAGATGTGGTGCTGAGGGACATGGTTTAGTGGCCACCTGGCAGTGTTGAGTTATGGATAAGCTTGATGATCTTAAAGCTCTCTTCCAACCAAATCTATTCTATGGTTCCAAAGATCTACTGCCTAGGTGAGTGACAATCTATGCATGATGTCCTTAGCCTCAGCTTAACCTCCTGCTTCTGCCTGACTACACAAAGTCTCCACTGAAGCTGGAGAACTGCAAATGGCTTTATAAAGATTGGATCAGTTGGCAGAAGAGATTATCCTCATCTGAACTGTGCTGCTGCAGACATCTGTCCCCCACTACAGATGGCAGGGCTTGTGTGCATGTCACTGGCAGCCTTGTGTTCCAAAAAGCCTCTTTGCTGGTGCTTGCAGCCCTCCTTCAACAGCTTCTCCATCTGCTGGGCTCCCACCTCAGCCCTTTGCTGCAAATCCATGCCCCTGTATCACCAGCAGCATTCAGACCTCTGCATTTCCTGCTTATGGAAGTGCCTGAGTGGTGTGATCTAAGCAACTGCACCATCAGCCTGGAGAGGAGAAGGCTCTGGGGTGACCTTATTGTGGCCTTTCTGTACTTAGAAGGGGGCAAAGTGCTGGGTCCTGCACTTGGGTCACACCAGCCCCAAGCAATGCTACAGGCTTGGAGTAGAGTGGCTGAAAAGCTGCCCAACAGAAGAGGTCCTGGGGGTGCTGGTTGACAGTTGTCTGAACATCAGCCAGGGTGTGCTCAGGTGGCCCAGAAGGTCAAGAACATCCTGGCTTGGGTCAGGAATAGTGTGACCAGTAGGACCAGGGCAGTGGTTGTTCTGCTGAACTCAGCACTGGTGAGGCCACACCTCGAATCCTGGGCTCAGTTTTGGGTCCCTCACTGCAAGGAGGACATTGAGGTGCTCAAGTGTGTCTGGAGAAGGACAACCAAGCTGGGGAAGGGTCTAGAGCAAGATACTTTGGGAGGAATGGGTGAGGGACCTGGGGTTGTTTAGTCTGGGGAAGAGGAGGCTAATGTAAGACCTTCATGCACTCTGTGACTCCCTGAAAGGATGTTGGAGGGAGGGGGGGGTTGGCCTCTCTGTGATTGTTCAAAGCAGAAGGTTCAAGGTCTGCTTCTGTTTTGGTTTATTTTACTTTATTGTGTCTTCCAGCCTCCAGATGAGTACCACCTAATCTGGATCACCTCTGATCTCATTTCATTTATCATCATTGTAGGAGTTTTTATATTCCAGAAGTAAGTAGCATGGTTACTGCCCAGCTCTCTCCTGGCTTTCTTGTGGGGTGTGTGTGTGGCTCGATTTCTGTTGTTGCTGTTGTTGTTCAGAGCATGGGGTAGGGATGGGAGAGAGGAGTGTGATGCTCCTCAGGCACTTGGAGTGCAACAGCAGGGCAGCTCCAAAGACTGCAAACAATAATCCAGCTTCTGAGAGGTGACATGGAGTTGGATCCAGCCACCAGTTTTGGAATGGATCTCAAAACAGGAGCAGTAGATGCCTTGTTCTGCCCATGAATGTGTGTGGGAGAGAAACTGGAAATGCTTTAGGGAAATGGACCTTGAGAAAGGGATGAAAATGCTTCCAAAGAACAAAAGGAGATGTTTGAGATTCCCCTATCATAGCCTTTGTCAAGGATTAGGGCTGGGCTGGCCACTAAATGAGGGACAGATGTTCTCTATGAATGGCTCTGCTTTCCCAAAGGGAAGAGAAAGGGAATAAGGGAAAGAGGTTGATGGGTTGGGAAAGAAACTAAACCAGCTGGGATGGACATAAGAACATTGAAATGAAACAGACACAAATAGATCCAAAGCAATATCAAACCCAACCCCTGATGGCAGTGATGTCACCATCACCACTGATGCTGTGGGCAGGCACTGGAGACATCCCAGACTGGACTCAGTGGCAGATGGGAATTGGATTCAGGAGCTGGATCTCAGAACTGGATTCAGAAACACATGGATTGGGATTGAAGGCACAATGGACAGAGTCATGCTTGGGGGCTGGCTGTTGAAGAAGATGCTTTACCCTGGTGATCCCTCAGCTTGATCCTGAAGATGACATCCATGGGATGGAATCCCTTGTTGGTCAGTTTAGGGCCACCTGTCCACTCTGCTCATCCACACAGATGCCACCTCTGACTTACTGCACCCCAATGTGACACGCAAGGTGTGGCAGTGCCCTTGGTCTGCACAGAGCCTTTCTGCAGCCCAACCCTTGGCAGTAGCTCTCCCTATCAGCTTCTCACTGCTAGGAGCAGCTCTTGGCTGTGCAAACCTGCCCTCACCTTCAGAAAATGCCCTCACTGAGCAGACCCTGAGCTGAGAAGCCAAATCCCTGAGCAGAATTGGTTCTATTCTAGCTCAGACCAAGACAGTCTTCAAAAAGAATATGCCAGGGACTTCTTAGATCCATTTGTTCCCATTTTGGATGAAGAAACAGAAATGCTGTGATTTAGCAAATCAGATCAGTTACTTAGTTTGATGCATAGAGAAAGTGTCTTCTCCCATTTTTCCAGGGAAGAGGAGGAGCAAGGTTTTGAGGAGGGCACAGCAGAAGCCTCACTGTTAGCCACACTCCCTGAAAATAAATGTGGAGCAGAGCAAGTTAAGACTCTGATGTCAATCAGGAGGAAGCAAATCAACTTCCTCTTGATTATCATACAATCACAGAATCAACCAGGTTGGAAAGGACCTCAGAGATCATCAAGTCCAACCTATTGCCTAGTACCTAACATCTCCTGACAACGAAACCAAGGCTCCAAGTGCCACAGCCAATCCTTTCTTGAACACCTCCAGGGATGGTGCCTCCACCACCTCCCTGGGCAGCACATTCCAATGGCAAATTACTCTTTCTGGGAAGAACTTCCTCCTCCCCTCAAGCCTAAACTTCCCCCTGCACAGCTTGGGACTGTGCCCTCTTGTTCTGGTGCTGGTTGCCTGGGAGAAGAGACCAACCCCCTCCTGACTACAGCCTCCTTTCAGGAAGCTGTAGAGAGCAATAAGGTCTCCCCTGAGCCTTCTCTTCTCCAGGTTTGACAACCCCATCCCCCTCAGCCACTCCTCATGGGGCTTATAAAGGAGGAGAGCAGGGCATCCTCCTGCTGATGTGCCTTTCCTCCCAGGAGCCATTTTAGCGGTCAGTGCTGACAGTGTCATGAGCCTCGCTGGGCACAAGGATGAGCTGAGAGAGTTGTGCTCCCTCCAGGGAAAATGTGTCATCCTGCATGAAATGGCAACCCCCCTTCCCTCCCCTCTATAATATCATCTGCCTTGACATGCACAAATGACTCTCTTGGAGACATCAGGGGACCTACACTTTCCTTTCTTCTTGAGATCTGAAATGCCTTTGTCTTAGCATCAGCAATTTAATTGGCTTTGGTCCTCCTGAGCCAGTGGTTTATACTGCTGTGCTGTCCCAGATCATCTGCATGCATGAGCACAGAGTCACACAACTCTCAGGGTTGGAAGGCACCTCAAGGATCACCCAGTTCCAACCCCCCTCCCATGGGCAGGGACACCTCACACTACAGCAGGTTGCTCACAGCCACATCCAGCCTGGCCTTAAAAACCTCCAGGGATGAAGCTTCTTCCCTGTGCAACCTGTGCCAGTCTCTCACCACCCTCATGGGGAAGAACTTCTTCCTAATGTCTAAATCTTCCCTCCTCTAACTTGGATCCATTCCCCCTAGTGATACCACTTGCTGACACCCTAAAAAGTCCCTCTCCAACTTTCTTCAGATACTGGAAGACCACATAAGGTCTCTTCAGAGCCTCCTCTTTCCCAAACTGAACAGCTCCAACTCTCTCAGTCTGTTCTTACAGGAGAGGAGCTCTAGCCCTCTGCTCATCCTTGTGGCCTTTCTCTGGGTACATTCCAGCATCTAGGGGCATCATTACCCAAGTGCTTTTGCCATCTTACTGTAGGCTGTTGCTCCTGCCAGCACTACCACAGAATGGTAGGGGTTGGGAGGCACCTCTGGAGATCATCCAGTCCAATCCCCCTGCTAAAGCAGGGTCACCCACAGCAGCTTGCCCAGGATTGTGTCCAAGAAAGTCTGGAATCTCTCCAGAGAAGGAGACTTCACAACCTCTCTGGGCAGGCTGCTCCAGTGCTCCATCACCCTCAAACTGAGCTGTTGTGACTTTGACTTTAAGCCACATGTTGGATCTGTTTGTGCTGGTGTCTGAATTCATAACTTGCACAGTCCCACTCTGGTAGACCCCAGCCCAGCAGGTCCCCAGTTCCAGCAAGGGACAATGGAGTGAGCAGCAGAACAGAACAGAATTAAACAGGTGGGAAAAGACCTTTGAGATCATCCAGTCCAACCTATCACCCAGCACCATGTGATCAACTAAACCATGGCACTAAGTGCCTCATCCAGGTTCTTTTCAAACACTTCCAGTGATAGTGACTCCACCACCTCCCTGGGCAGCACATTCCCATGGCCAATCTCTCTTTCTGGGAAGAATGTCTTCCTCACATCCAGCATAAACCTCCCAGCAGATTCAAACCTCTCCTCTCAGAGCAGATTTTCCAGCAGCTTATTAAACCACTGATCAAGAGGAGATGAACATTCTTCTCAGAAGTCTTCTGATCTGAGTTGTGGCTTATTGAACCTCTCCTCTTGAAGGTCATTATGGCTGCATTGTCTGGAAGATTCTTCCACTCCCTCAAATCCATCAGTTGTTTGGTTAAGAGACCTTCTTACTCTTTAGATCCTGCATTTCTCTGTCAGATACAGAAACACAAAGGAGTCTGGCAGCAGAAACTGCCCTCTTCCAGCTCTGGAGCCCTCAATATAGGAAG
The DNA here is from genome assembly GCF_026170545.1 of Melanerpes formicivorus. Taxonomy (NCBI): domain Eukaryota; kingdom Metazoa; phylum Chordata; class Aves; order Piciformes; family Picidae; genus Melanerpes; species Melanerpes formicivorus. The sequence continues at coordinate 31,049,653 of NW_027142353.1, read as the reverse complement.
GACATTGAGCTGATGGAGCAGGTCCAGAGAAGGGCCAAGATGATGATCATGTGGTTGGAGCAGCTCTGCTCTGAGGCCAGGCTGAGGGAGCTGTGGGTGTTCAGCCTGGAGAAGAGAAGGCTCCAGGGAGACCTAATAGCAACTTCCAGTACCTGAAGGGGGCTACAAGAAGGATGGAGAGAGACTGTTTGCAAAGGCCTGCAGTGACAGGATGAGAAGCAATGGCCTCACACTAGAGCAGAGCAGATTTAGATTGGATGTTAGGAACAAGTTCTTTACCATGAGGGTGGTGGAACACTGGAACAGGTTGCCCAGGGAGGTAGTTGAGGTCCCCATGCCTGGAGATATTCAAGGTGAGGCTGGATTAGGGCTCTGGGCAACCTGAGTTAGTTGAGGATGTCCCTGCTGAGTGCAGAGGGGGTTGGACTGGATGTCCTTTGGAGGTCCCTTCCATCCCAGACCATACCATAATTCTCTCTGAAGAGCAGAACTTCAAGGCCAAGGGAATGAGATACTACAGCCTTTTGCATCATCTCCCAAAGTCCATTTCAGAAGACTTTCCTGAATGAGAGCCAAGAGACTACAGCTGAAGGAACTAAACTGATTCAACCTGCTAAATGCAGGATCCAAAGCAGAGTGAAATGGTGAATGCCTGGGGAGAGAGCAGAAGTCACACCTGTGTGGACCTTGCTATAGCTGGACTCTTTCTCTCTGCACAGACTGAATTACTTCTGCTTTGAAAGAGTAGAAGTAGGGAAGAAGGAGGAAAACATCATTGCAGGGTTTCTCTTCTACCCTCAGGCCAAGTGTGATACAGGTGAGAGGAGCTGGAAACTGCCACCAGCTTTCTCCAGGGTCTATCAGCCTGAAGCACTGAGCTCCCTGCCCAGCTTCATGGAAAGGCCAATTGCTCAGAGAGGTCTGGCCATGGGCAGGGTCCATCATGGCAAGACCAAAGGTCTGCTTTTGGATCTCTCCCTTGGGACAGCTCAACCCCAAGGCAGTAAAGGGAGGAAGGCAGCAGTCTAGTCCCAGCAGTTGGACTTTCTGCAGCAGAGGGCTTGCTCTTCCAAAAGCCTGGTGCAGGAGATAGCCATTTCCCTCCCACTCCAGTTTCTCCACCACATGAAAAGCTGAAGAGTTGAGGATGAAGATCATGGCAGAATTGCCCAACTGCTACCTGCTGATGGGATTCACCTCCAGGAAATGGGGCTTGGCATTTGGCCTTCAGTGGCATGCTTTGGGGGGTTTTGGTTTATTTGTGGTCTGGGTGGGGGGGTGGTGGTATCCAAGATGTTGGGATTTTGGGGGGGGGGGGGGGGGAGTTGGCAAACCAGAGTTTCTTCCTTCATGCAAGGATGAGAGGGGGGTGGGTGGGACCAGAGGTGCTCTTCTTCTTTCCTGTGCATGCCTTGTCTCCTCTGTAGCCATGGGTAGGAATTGTTCCTCCTCCTCTTCTCCAGCCCTGCTGACAGCATCGTGGCAGCCTCTCCAGCGGGGGAAAAGACCAACTGGGATGACTTCTAACTTATCTCTTATTGCCTCTTTGCCTTGTTTATTTTCTTACTTGCTCTGACTGTTGTGCATGTTCCTCCTCTTTCTCTCTCTGCTGCATTCTGGCATCTCACAGCTATCACATGATCAGGTAATTCTGGTGCTTTCCTCCTCTTTCTCTTTGATTTATTCAGTTGTTTTTTTTTTCTTATTCAACCTTCCTTTCTTGCTCTCTCGCTCTCTCTCTCTTTCTTTCTTCCTCTCTGCTATGGCTTCACTGCAGATGGACAGGGCAGGATGCAGCTTCTCATGATGCTTTCAAACATCTGGCTTCACAGGGCAGGGGGAGACCATGAGGCTCTGAACATTGCATAGTCCATAGTCATAAGCACCACGGGAGCCTGATGCTGAAGCTGGTAGATGTTTGGAAGGCAATCTGCCCACCTGTTCCAATGGGCCAAGTCTCTGCCTTGTGAAACAGCCCTCTTCTGAGGTCCTGTAGCATGTTGTCATTGGGAAATTCCCAGTGAATGTAATGCTTCCTCCATGGAAATAATCCCATCCAAAAGATCCCTTCTTTCTTGTGTTTGTTTGGTTTTGGGGGTTTCTTTTGAGACCAAACTCTCCCAATCTGGCCAGTTCTAAAGGAAATGATGTAGCCCTGGGAAGGAATTCTAAAGTTTAAGAGCTGGAAAGCTTTGGCTCATCAATCAGAGCTTGGGAATCTTGCAGGACTCTCTTCCTGTGCAGTGCAGTGTGGAAACAACTAGCTCTGCACCAGGGAAGAGAATGAGCCTGGGATGCTGGATTGGAAGTGCCATCAATTGGAAATTCAGATTTCTCCTTGTTTGGGCTATTTCCTCACCAGTCATTCCCATCCCCTTGGAGGGAAGTGTTCTCACTTGTCTGCAGTAAAGCCTTGGACCACACTCCTCAGGCCTTACCTCCTCCATCCCTTCTGCTGTGTGCCACAGGGTGGAGTCTCTGAGGACTTGGCTACTCCCTCTCTTTGCTTATCTGCCCCTCTCCCTCTGCCCACCCACTGCCTTCTGGGGGTCAGGGTTGGCCACCTGCAAGTGTTGCCTGCTCCTCAGGATACCTTGGATTTGCAGCATTCCATCCTCACAACATCTCCCCAGAGCAGCACCTGGCTACGGGGCCAGGCTATGCCCCGCTTACAGGTGCAGGAAGGCTGGGTGTTCTCCCCTTCTTGCCTTCCTCTCTCTCCTTGGCTTGTGGTTAAGGAGAAGACAGGCATGGAGGAGCTGGGTAGGCTTTAGGCAAGAGCAGTGGCAGGATGGGGTTTCTGGTTGTGGCTGGCTTGGTTCTTTGCTTGCTCCATCTCCTCACCTCAGCGCCAACCAACCCCCTTGGCTCCTCCACCTCGCTCCTCTCCCACCCCTTCCCCCTGCCATTTAGCCATCTCCCCACCAAACCGAGGGGTCCAGAGGTGGCCCTAACACGGTGTATGCTGTCTCTGTGTTGTTGTCCCAGTATCTTTTAGTCTGTTCCCACCCTGTGTCCGTCTGGTCTGCTTTGATGCCAACCTCCCAGAACAAGAGCTACCTGCTGTCTGTCTGGCCCTTTTGCACGCCGCTGTCCTAAACGTGGCCCATCACACCAGAGCCCAAGGGGGTAGGAGAGGTGCTCTTTTCTATTAAGCTTTCTGGAGACCCAAAAGGCTGCTTGAGCACAGCAGAAAGTGTTTTGCACGGTGGTGGAGCGGAGTTGCGTTGTGGTGGCTCTCCTAAGAGGGTAGCCTTGAAAAACCGGGGGTCACCCTCTCCTGGTTTGGTCAATCACAGGATCACAGGATGGTAGGGGTTGGAAGGGACCTCTGGAGATCATCAAGTCCAACCCCCCCTGCCAGAGCAGGAGCATAGAATCTGGTGCAGATTGCACAGGAACACATCCAGGTGGGTTTTGAAAGTCTCCAGAGGAGACACCACAGCCTCTCTGGGCAGCCTGCTCCAGGGCTCTGTGACCCTCACAGTACCCCTGTGAGGAGTCATTGACCTCTTGTGTGTATGCAGCCATGTTGGGTCTGACCACAGCCACCAGGTGAGATGGGGAGCAGAGAGCAAGTGGTCATTCCTCTTGGCAGAAGGAGTAAAGTCCTTGGTCCCTGCAAGCCCTTGAGGATTGGCTGTCTGTACCTCAAAATAACCCTTGCCCTCCATGGGATGTTGAGGACCTATGAGCAGGAGATCCTCATGGAAGAAGCTTGGAGCAATCTGGGCTAGTGGGAAGTGTCCCTGTCCAGGGCAGGGAAATTGGAACTGGATGATCTTTGAGGCCCCTTCCACCTCAAGCCATTCTGTGCCCTTTGGCCATGCAACCACAGCTGATGTTGATAACTCTGATGGTGTCAGAGAGAAGGCTTCTTGTAGCAATGTGTTTTGGTTCTGGTTATAGTTTAAGGAGAACTCTTCTCCTGTATGGTCCTCTGCACTTGCAACCAATTTGACCTTAGTGGGATCTGCCTGTATGGGATAAAAAAACTGGTCAGAAGGGCTCAGCTTAGATGATGATGATAGAAAGCTTTTTATACTTGAATGTCTTCACCTCCTTGTCCTTCCTCTGTGTTGCTTCTCTCCACGGGTCTGTGAGCTGTGTTGTACTGCCATCCTACCCCTTCTTCCTTGGAACAGATCCATACCTTCAGCCATACCCTACTCAAAGCCTGATGATGCAGTGTCACCCGCTGGGATTTGGGAAGGGGATGGGAATGCCACAAAATCAGCACCAGCTCTTTTGTGGGCATTGCTTTGTAGACCCCGACTGCAGATCTGTGGGTGCTTTGCGTCCAGAGGCTGGGGGGGGGTGGGGTGGGGTTAGAAATGTAGGAGAAGGTGGTTGCCCCCCTAAACCCGATGAAAATGCCACCCAACAACGAAAACAGGTCTACAGAAAGGAAACAAAAAGTTTACAGACATGACCTTTTCTAGTGTGGAAGAACCACTAGGTGGTGCCAGAAGATCAGAAACTCCATAAGCCCCCCCCAGTCCCTGCTGCTCCTCCACCAAATAGCTTTACAGCATCCCTGGTACCAGCAGGGACAAGGGGTTTGCTTGAAAGCCTTTTATCCATGATCAGGAGGTAGGATGATGGCCACGAAAATGCTCAGGGGGTTGGAGCAGCTCTTCTACGCGGACAGGCTGAGGGAGCTGGGGTTGCATAGCCTGGAGAAGAGGAGGCTCAGGGAGAAGAAAGACCTAATAGCAGCCTTCCAGTACCTGAAGGGGGCTACAAGAAGGATGGAGAGAGACTGTTTGCAAAGGCCTGCAGTGACAGGAGGAGGGGCAATGGCTTCAAACTAGAGAAGTGCAGATTTAGACTGGATGTGAAGAACAAGTTCTGCCCCAGGAGGGTGGTGGAACCCTGGAGCAGGGTGTGGCAGTTGAGGCTTCATCCCTGGAGATATTCAAGGTGAGGCTGAACAGGGCTCTGGGCAACCTGATCTAGTTGGGGATGTCCCTGCTGAGTGCAGAGGGGGTTGGACTGGATGACCTATGGAGGTCCCTTCCATACCAGACCACTCTATGTTTCTATGAGTCAGTGGTGTGGGGGCTGTGGAAGCCTAATTTCAAGCAGCAACCCTTTGCAGTAGGATCTTGGGTAGAAGTGCTTTTGCCTGAGGCCACCAAATCCTGTTTCCCCCTCTTTCAGCACCACTTTCAGGCCCAATGCTACCATCTCTGCAGCTGAAGGTCTGCCACATAGAATCACAGAATTGTCAGGGTTGGAAGGGACCCCAAGGATCATCCAGTTCCAGCCCCCTGCCATGAGCAGGGACACCTCACACTACAGCAGGTTGCTCACAGCCACATCCAGCCTGGCCTTCAAAACCTCCAGGCATGAGGCTTCTGCCAAAATCAGAATCCCCCTTGAACTTCTGTTGCTTATGGCTGTGGTGGGTTATTGGTTGGACTTTTCCAACCTACATAATGGGATGATTACTAACACCAGTGATTTCCTTTACATGAACTCCTTAATGAAAAGAAAAGGTTGGCTTATTTTTAATGGGGCCAAGTTCCCCTCAGCCTCATGGTGCTTGTGTGGTTGGAACTTCTGGTGTTCCATCAAGGCTGCAAAGGTGGAGGGGTTGAGTAGAAAAACATCTGGGTAAAGACCTGGGGTTTGGGGAGGAAAATCCTCTGGGAGAAGTCGTATTCAGGGGAATTCTGTGTGACAGCTACCTGTGTGGGGACAGTGCCTTTGCTGCATCTCAGGTTTGAGACCTTAAATTTTCTTTGAGCCACCTTCTACCACAAGAATGAGCGTGGCACTCAGTGAGGGAAAGCTTATGGCTCCTCTGCTTGCCTTGGTCTCTCCTTCTGTTCCCTCTTCCCAACCCTAAGAATACCAACAGCCTTACCTCCTTTGGGCACCTGATGTGCAAGGGGTTAGGGGCACCTGCTGCCCTTGGAGTCATTAATGGAATTAGGATGCTCCAGGTGGTTCAGGAGGAGCTGTTTGTACCTCTCTGGGATAACATTCTCATCTCTCAACATCCTCCTACCGCGTGGGGCTGCATTAGAAGCAAGAGAGCGAAGGTGTGAGGGTCTCTGGGACTTGTTCTCCAAATGGTTGGTGGCCACTGGAACTGAGGATGTTCCCATGACCAGTGAGAGCAGTTTCTGATACCTCCCTCTTGCCTTGCAGGTGGCGCCTAGGAAGCATCAGGACCTACAACCCAGAGCAGATCATGCTCAGTGCTGCCGTCCGCCGCTCCAGCAGGGATGTCAAAATCATGAAGGAGAAGCTCATCTTCTCAGGTACAGAGGGGAGGCTGCTCAGTCACAGCTCCTTGCTTCACCACTCAGCTGTCACCACTCTGCTGAGGGAGGAGGTGGTCTTCATGCAGCTGTCATTATCTGCTGGTGGGGCAGAGTGGCAGTTTGAGCTAGTCCCTGCCTGAAACGCTGATTGTAAATAGGAAGGTTCCAGAGGCTTTGAGTAAGGACATTGAGACTCTTGAATGTGTCCAGAGAAGGACAATGAGGCTGGGGAGAGGTCTGGAGCACAGCCCTGTGAGGAGAGGCTGAGGGAGCTGGGGTTGCTTAGCCTGGAGAAGAGGAGGCTCAGGGAAGACTTTCTTGCTCTCTACAACTACCGGAAGGGAGGTTGTAGCCAGATGGGGGTTGGTCTCTTCTCCCAGGCAACCAGCACCAGAACAAGAGGACACAGTCTCAAGCTGCACCAGGGGAGTTTTAGGCTTGAGGTGAGGAGAGAGTTCTTCACAGACAGAGATTGGCCATTGGAATGTGCTGCCCAGGGAGGTGGTGGAGTCACCATTCCTGGAGGTGTTCAAAAAGGGATTGGACATGGCACTTGAAGCCATGGTTTGGTAGTCATGAGGTGCTGGGTGATAGGTTGGACTCGATGATCTCTGAGGTCTTTTCCAACCTCATTGATTCTATGATTCTATGATTCTAAGAGATCAGTGATGTAGGGATTGGGCACAGAATGATAGCAAGAGATAGCTTCATGTCATTCCATTGCTATGTTGATTCACAGAACCACAGAAACATTCAGGCTGGAAAAGACCCTCCGGATCACCAAGTCCAACCCAGAACCCTACCCTACAAGGGGATGTTGTGGTGCATGGGGCTAAGGTTTAGGGGTGATCCCTGCAGAGTAGGGTTCTGGGCTGGACTTGGCGATCCTGAGGATCTTTTCCAGCCTGAATGTTTCTGTGGTTCTGCGCCTTGCACCCCTGTGACCGTGTCCCTGCTTTTTCCTCTGCTCCCCAGAGATCAACAACGGCGTGGAGCCCCCGGACGAGCTGTCCCTCTGCTCCGAGAACGGCTACGCCAACGAGCTGGTGACCCCCCCGGAGCGGCGGGACGCCAGGCTGCGGATCAGCTGAGAGCCTGGGCTCCGACCCCGCCGTGCGAGCCTCGGCTCCGACCCTGCCCTCTGGCGCCTCCCAGCGTTGTGCTGCAGCAGTGCGAGCCGCGCTCCACTGCTGGCCGAGGGATGGGAACCTTTGAGGAACTGCTCCCTGGGCAGAGACCCCCTTCGCATCCCCCATGGCTAGCTGCTCCACCTCCCTGGTTGTGAGGTTGGGGGGGGGGGGGGGGGCTTTGTGGTTTTTTTGTAAATATGTAGAAAAATCTGAGGTTTTTTTTCGGTTGTTGTTGTCTTTCTCTTTTTTTTTTTTAGTGTAATATTTTGTTTTTCAGGGCATGAGTGGAAATACTGTGTTCATTAAACCCTCAACCTTATGGCTGAAGTTACTGGAATCTTGATGTGGCAACCTGAAGTCCCCTTGGTGGGGTTAGGGGGCGGTGGTGTAGGGGGTCCTGAGGAAAAAACCCTTGGATGTGTCTCTCCTTTCTCCCCCTGCTCCACTCCTTCCCTTCCCTGGGGGCAGAGATTGTGTAGCTCAAACGTTGTGCTGTTCTTGTGAAGTGTTGTTTTTGTTATGGGTTGGGCTAGTTTGGTTTGGTTTGCTTTTGGTTGGTTTGGTTTTGTATCTCTCCCTTTCCCTTCCTTTCCTGGGCAGTGAAGTTTTAGCTTGAAGGAAACAGGAGGTTGTTTGGAGGAGAAAAGCTTTCCTGGGAGAGAAGGTAGCACTGAAGTTCAGAGCCAGGGAAGGGGTTGCACTGACTCAGTCACTTAGGCACCTTCTCCCTGTCCCACCCTCCTTCCCCAAAGTCTGGATGCTCTTTGGGAATGACCTCCTTGAAACTGTTCTGCCACAGCCTTGAAGGCAAGTCATGAGGATTGGGTCTGGATTGACCTCTGCTGGCAGCAATGCTTTGATTCTTGATTCCCCCCCACCCCTTTTTCTCATTCTTTCTATCTTCTCCCTGAGTTGGGCTCTGGCAGGAGTCTGGATGTCTTGCAACAAGCAATGCCATGGGCACCATCACCACTCAGATCTGGCTAAAGTGCCTGACACCCCAAGTGGCATTTGGAGTCACTCTTTGCTTCCCTGTCCTTGCACCTGCAGGGAAAGAGGAGGTGGTGGTGCAGAGTGGACTTCTCCCAACCTCTGAGTTGAGCAGATGCCCATGGGTGAAGGATCAAAGGATGTTAGGGGTTGGAAGGGATCTTTGAAGATGATCAAGTCCAGCCCCCCTGCTAGGGCAGGAGCATAGAATCTAGCACAGGTCACACAGGAACACATCCAGATGGGGCTTGAAAGACTCCAGAGCAGGAGACTCCACAACCTTTCTGGGCAGCCTGTTATAGGGCTCTGAGACCCTCACTGTAAAGAAGTTCCTTCTCATGTGGAGGTGGAACCTCCTGCGCTGTAGTTTCTATCCATTGCCCCTTGTCCTATCCCAGGGTGCAAAGAGCTCTAAATAGTTTGGAAGATGAAGCAGCCCTGGAGTGTAATTTAGTCCTGCAAGGAGACCTTTCCTCCTTGCTTTAAAAGCAGGCTCTTTGAAGCTGCATGTTCATGTCCTCCAAAGGTTGTGATGGTCTTGCTGCAGGTGCTGGAAGGGCTCACGAAGGCAAGAGCTCTCCCTTATCATCATGTTTCCAATGCAAAAGGCTATAAACCAAAACCCTACACCAGAGGTACAAAGAGAAGTAGGTGGCATCATTTTGTCCCCATCCTGAAGCAGCTCACAGCCAGCCCAAGAGCAGCCTCAGCTCTCTGCTCTTGACCTTCAAGGCCTTGTGGAGAGGAGTTAATTTTTTGGGTCGCTTTGCTGTTCACACAGAGCTGGTTCCCAAGGCAGCTGAAGCCAGCTGGAAGGCTGCTGAAGCTGTGAATGGGTCTTGGCTCAGTGTCTGTGGCCTTCTGGTATGTGCTGGGTCACTTCCTTGCTGGATCTTGGTCGACACAAGGTGCAGTGTGAGAAAGCCCATTGAGGTCCAGCTTCCCTTTGAAAAGTGATGGGACCATCAAAGCTTTTTCCTATGGAGGGAATGGGAGCTGAGGCTGAGTCTTTGGGTGCTGGCCAAGGTGGGTAGCAGAGCCTGTGAGCAGCTGGGAAGAGCCACCTTGCAGAGGAGGAGAAGCTCTGGGGGGATGCTGATGTGCACCGCATTCACTGCACAAAGCAGGCTTGGGGAGGGCAGAAATGAGCCACAACAGAAACCTCTCTGAGCAGTTTGTTATTTTTGGGCAGAACTGAACTGCTACTTTATTATTTTATTGTATTTTGTTATTGTATTTTATTTTATTTCTCCTTAAGTTGTCCTTCAGTATGATTTTGAACCCCAAAATCACAGGATCACAGGATGCTAGGGGTTGGAAGGGACCTCTGGAGATCATCGAGTCCAACCCCCCTGCCGGAGCAGGAGCATAGAATCCAGCACAGGTCACACTGGAACATATCCAGATGGGGCTTGAAAGCCTCCAGAGAAGGAGACTCCACAACCTCTCTGGGCAGCCTGTGCCAGAGCTCTCTGTCACCCTCCCAGTGAAGAAGTTGCTCTTCATGTTGGGGTAGAACCTCCTATGGTGTAGTTTATATCCATTGCCCCTTGTCCTATCACAGGGTGCAGCTGAGCAGAGCCTGTCCACTCCCTCCTGACCCCCAGCCCTCAGCTATTGATAGACATTGATCAGATCCCTTCTCAGTCTTCTCCTCTCCAGACTAACCACCCCCAGGTCTCTCAGCCTCTCCTCACCAGGCAGTGCTCCAGGTCCCTTCAGCATCCTTGTAGCCCTCCCTTGGACTCTCTCCAGCAGATCCCTGTCCCTCCTGAACTGGGGAGCCCAGAACTGGACACAATATTCCAGATGATGTCTCCCCAAGGCAGACTAGAGGGAGGCTCAGTGTATGACCTGAGGGCTCAGTGTAAGAACTGGGGGCAGAAGTGGCCAACCCACTCACAGAAAAGAAAAACTCTCCTGTTGGCTATGAAAGTCTGAATTCTCATGCTTTGAGAAGCACCTCCTGAGCAGTGCAAGCCAAGAGGTTAGTTTGCCTCTACCCTGGGTTTTGTATGAGTGCAAGTAGAAGACCTTGGTCCAGTGCTGCCTCTTACCTTTCCCCAATGCTGTCTTCTCTATGGTACTCTGAATTCTGTGATTTGGTGTGGTTAAGTTTATCCTGCAGAGCTGGCAAGGTGTTTTGGGTGGGTTCTGAAGGCTTTTGAGTACCAAGCTGCTCCTCCCTGTGACGTGCTGCTGTATTGAAACATTCCTGGTGGACTGTCCTTGCCAGGCGGAGAGAGCTGCTGTTCAAACCTCTGCATCTGTTGCTAATCATGTTCTGCATGTTCTGTTCTGCTCTTACCTTGGAGATGACTCTAGGCAAAGGTGAAGTGCTTCAAAAGCTCAGAGGTGGTAAAAAGCAATCCAGCAATGAGTTGCTTTCAACAGTTCACTTTGATTTTCTTTTCTTTTATTTATTTGTTGGGGTTTTTAAGGACATGAGACCCCGGTTGATGCCTGATTCACTGTTACCCTTAACCTCCTGGATATTTCCTACTTCTCTTTTTCAAAGGATGAAAAAACCAAAAACACAACAAAGAAAAAAAGGAAGAGTGAAAATAGCCCTTGCCCCAAATAAACTCTGCAATGCTCTGTGAAATAAAACTGTCAGTATTCCCCCTGCCCACCTGTGACGTTGTGGTGTGTTCTGGGATTGCTTCCATAATCACACAGACCCACAGAAACATTCAGGTTGGAAAAGACCCTCAAGGTCACCAAGGCCAACCCAGAACCCTACTCTACAAGGGTCACCCTAAACCATAGCCCCAGTGTAATGGGTTGGGGCAGACCCCCTCCCCACCACGCGCAGAAATAACGACTCAGACAAACAGATTGCAAAAGTGATGGAAAGTTTAAATAGAACGGTGAGTGCGTGCAGAGAACTAGAAATACAGTGACAAGAGAAAAGAACCCAAAACAGACCCAGAGAAATCCCATCCCTACCTGAGGGTACACCCGAGACCCCCAGGGCTCCTTCTTCCCCCTCCCACTGCTAGGCTAGTCTCAGCTGGCCAGATCTGAGACTGCCCATCCCCCCGTGGCCTTGGGCCTAGCCAGGCCCAAAGCCAGGAGATCTCTCCCCCATGTTACCAGCTGACGGAGGAGGAAGAAAAGAGGAAGTGCCAGACCCCGCTGCGAAATTTATAGTGGTGCAAGGGATCATGGTAGGAAATAACCTAATTTTCTGTGTCCACCCACTGGGCTGGACTTCTGGACACAGGAAACACCCCTGTAGCAGAGGACACCCAGCCCAAACTACGACACCCAAGCACCACATCCAAACCACCTTGAAACACATCCAGGCTTGGATACTCAACCACCTCTCTGCCCAGCATATTCCAGTGCCTGACCACTCTTCCCATGAAGAAATGTTTCCTGCTGTCCAGTCTAAACCTACCCAGACACAGCTTGAAGCCATTCCCTCTTGGTCTATCACTAATTACCTGGGAGAAGAGACCAGCAGCAGCTTCTCCACAATGTCCTTTCAGATAGCTGTAGACAGCAATGAGGTCTCCCCTCAGCCTCCTCTTCTCCAAACTAACCATCCCCAGGTCCTTCAGTTGCTCTCTATCACATTTGTTCTCCAGGCCCTTCCCAGCTTCCTTGCCCTCCTCTGTCCTGGCTCCAGCACCTCCACATCTCTCCTGCATTGAGGTGCCCAAAGCTGGACACAGCACTGGAGGTGTGGCCTGACCAGAGCTGAGTCCCAGGGGACAGTCCCTTCCCTGCTCCTGCTGGACACAGCATTGCTGATCCCAGCCAGGAGGCCTTTGGCATTCTTGGCCAGCTGGGCACACTGCTGGCTCCTCTTCAGCTGCTTGTCCATCTTTTGAGCCACACTGCCCCAAGCCTCCAGTGTTGCTTGAGGCTGTTGTGACCCAGGTGCAGGACCTGGCATTTGGTCTTGTTGAAGCTTATCCCATTATCGTTGGCCAATCTACCCAAGTCCTGATGCATAGATGGCCACTGCACCCTTCTCCCTGTGTCTCTCCTCTTTTCTTTTCATGCTTCATGAGGGAGGTAAATGTGTGACCATAGGGGAAGGTTTGGAGATGTTCCTCTTGAGATTCATACAAATGTGCTGTATCTCCTCTAATGGCACTGAGTGGTGTGGGTGACATGCCTGCAGAATAGGAACAATCCAGGAGGACTTCTACAAGCTGGAGAAGTGGGCATGTGTGAACCTCATGAGGTTCAACAAGGCCACATGCAAGGTCCTGCTCCTGGTCTGAGGCAAACCCCAGTATCAATCCAGGCTGGGGGGTGAAGAGCTGGAGAGCAGCCCTGTGGAGAAGGACTTGGGAGTACTGGGGGGTGAAAAGCTGGAGATGAGCCAGCACTGAGCACTGCCAGCCCAGAGCCAGCCCTGTGCTGGGCTGATCCCCAGCAGTGTGGGCAGCAGGGGCAGGGAGGGGATTCTGCCCCTCTGCTGTGCTCTGCTCAGACCCCACCTGCAGTGCTGGGGCAGCTCTGGAGGCCTCAGTACAGCACAGGCAGGGACCTGTTGGAGCAGGGCTAGAGGAGGCCACAGGCATGGTGGGAGGACTGGAAGCCCTCTGCTATGAGGCCAGGCTGGGAGAGTTGGGATTGTTCATCCTGGAGAAGAGAAGGCTCCAGGGAGACCTTCTGGTGGCCTTGCAGGACTTAAAGAGGCTGAGAAGAAAGCTGGGGACAGACTTTTGAGGAGGGCTTGTTGTGACAGAGCAAGGGGTGATGGTTTGGAACTAAAAGCGGGAGATTCAGAGGAGATGGAAGGAATAAACTTTTGACAGTGTGATGAGACACTGCCCCAGCTTGCCCAGAGAGCTGGGAAGTGCCCCATCCCTGCAACCATTCTGGGTCAGGTTATCTGGGGCCCTGAGCACCCTGATGTAGTTAAAGATCTTCCTGCTCATGGGCAAGGCTGCTGGATTAGATGACCTTTAAAGGTCCCTTCCAACCATGATTCTGTGGTTGCCTCCCACTCAGGTTTTATGAGACAGTAGCTGAGAAGCAAGCATGTGGAGAGGCCAAGCCCAGAGAGTGGTGGTGAATGGTGCCACATCCAGCTGGCCACCAGGCACTAGTGGTGTGCCCCAGGGAACAGTGCTGGGCCCTGTGCTCTTTAACATCTTTATTGATGATCTGGATGAGGGCATTGAGACAGCCATCAGCAAATTTGCAGATGACACCAAATTGGGAGCAGGTGTTGACCTGTTAGAGGGTAGAAGGGCTCTGCAGAGGGACCTTGACCAACTGGACAGATGGGCAGAGTCCAACAGGATGGCATTCAACAAGTCCAAGTGCCAGGTGCTGCACTTTGGCCACAACAATCCCATGCAGAGCTACAGGCTGGGGTCAGAGTGGCTGGAGAGCTGCCAAACAGAGAGGGACCTGGGGGTGCTGGTTGACAGCCACCTAAACATGAGCCAGCAGTGTGCCCAGGTGGCCAAGATGGCCAATGACATCCTGGCCTGCATTAGGAATAGTGTGGCCAGCAGGAGCAGGGAAGTCATTGTGCCCTGTACTCTGCTTTGGTTAGGCCACACCTTGAGTGCTGTTCAGTTCTGGGCCCCTCAGTTTAAGAAGGACATTGAGACACTTGAATGTGTCCAGAGAAGGGCAACAAGGCTGGGGAGAGGCCTTGAGCACAGCCCTGTGAGGAGAGGCTGAGGGAGCTGGGATTGTTTAGCCTGGAGAAGAGGAGGCTCAGGGGTGACCTCATTGCCCTCTACAACTACCTGAAGGGAGGTTGTAGCCAGGAAGGGGGTGGCCTCTTCTCCCAGGCAACCAGCACCAGAACAAGAGGACACAGTCTCAAGCTGTGCCAGGGGAAGTTTAGGCTGGAGGTGAGGAGAAAGTTCTTCACTGAGAGAGTCATTAGCCATTGGAATGTGCTGCCCAGGGAGGTGGTGGAGTCACCATCCCTGGAGGTGTTCAAGAGGGGATTGGACGTGGCACTTGGTGCCATGGTTTAGTCATGAGGTCTGTTGTGACAGGTTGGACTTGATGATCTTTGAGGTCTTTTCCAACCTTGGTGATATAGTGTGATGCTGTGAGGCAACTCTGCAGCCCTGCATCTTGATCAGCAAGTGTAGGATGATTTGTCAGTGTCTGTGGCCATGTGGGGCCAGCGGTGGTCCCATGGAACTGATCAGGCAGCAATCTCCAACCAAACAAATGGGAAGCAATCTATTTTTAATACACACCATGCAAAGCCATTGCCCCAGGGTGCTGTGAAGGCCAAACCCCATAAGCTCCTCCAAAGAATAAATGATCCCTAGCTCCATTAGCACTTATTAAACACAGGAGTCTGGCTGCTGGGTCCAGCTTGGGAAGTCCTTAAGCAGTTCTTTGCTGAATTTATACATCGAGGGCCTAGGCTTGCTTGGTGCTTGTCCTGCTTGCTTTGTTCTTTACCCCAGGATCTGCTGCCAGCTGCAGGCAGGGGATGCTTTGGGTTGAGAAGAGGATCTGGTCTGGGTCAGCGTGGGATTATTCTTTGGTAGGCAGCTGGTTCCTCCCCCCACTCCCCCAGCCCTTGAATGGCTGCATTTGACTGATAGTTGAAAGGGATTAAAGGAAACACAAGAGGATTTCACTGCCTTGCTGATGGCTTGTCTCAGTACCCTGGCAGGAATTTGTCTGGCTCCAGGAATAACATTTGAGTGTTAAATACAAAATTGGCCCGGGGGGAAGGGGTAGAGCTCCTGGTATCTACCACATGGACTAATCCTGAACCCTAGAGAGAGGTACTGGAAAACTGGGAGGAATGGGACTGATGTTGGCTGGGTCTGTTACTCAAATAGAGGAGCTGAGGATTGGTTGCTGGCTTTAAGCCCAAATGGCTTGGGACAGCCAATGTTGTGCTGCTTTAACTCCTTTTTTCTTCCTTTCTAAAGCTGCCTGTATAAATCAGAGCTTGGTGGTACAACTGGGGTAGTTCTCATGGTATCTGGGAACCTTTCCAGCCCCTCAGAATTACCAGGGGATTTGTAGCCCTTGGGGTCTGGATGGTGGTGCCTTGAGCCTACACAGGTATATGCCATAAAGATGATCATTGAATGGTTTGGGGTGGAAGGGATCTTAGAGATCAGCTAGTTCCACCCATCCCACCATGGGCAGGGACACCTTCCACTAGACCAGGTTACTCAAGGCCGTGTCCAGCCTGGTCTTGAACATCTCCAGGGAGGGGGCAATGATCTCTTCTATGGAGTCTCTATCTCTGGAGGCCTTCCAATCCTATCTGGTTGCATTCCTGTGCAATCTGCTCAAGGTGAACCTGCTCTGTCAAGGGAAGGGGCGAGGGGGTTGGAGTAGATGATTTCCCTTCAAACCCTTATCATTCTGTGATCTCCACTAAAGCCTTAATGTGGGGCAGTAGCTAAGAGTTTTCCAAGGTCAAACTCAGCATGAGCAGCCTGGGTGTGGGGTGAGATGCAGCAGTGGCACAAGGCTGAAGGCTGATTCCCCTTCTCCTGGCCTCTTGATGCAAGCAGTGGCTGGAGATCCTGAGCAGGTTCCAAGCTCAATGTGAGTCCTGATTCTGACTCTGTGTGAAATAGGAAACCAAGTTGTTCCTTTTCCCCTCTTAAATCTCTTTGTTTTCTCCCTCTCTTTTTTTTTCAGGACCCTGTTTCTGTTCTAGCTACTTCTCTGCCCTCATTCATCTGCTCAGCCCTCCTAGCTTTAGTCTTTTCTCCTGGAGGCTGGTGACAGAAGCACAGAGTTATCTGAGATCATCAAGCCCAGCCTATGACCTAACACCACCACACGGCCTGGCCTTCACTTCTGATCACTGGCTGAGGGTGAAAAGTGTGTCCTGACTCTCCCCTTGGCAGTGTGGGGCCATGGAAGGTGGTGCCAGGAACAAGTAGGCAGCTGTCCTGGAGAGGATGCAATTCTCTCTCTTGGGCATGTGGTAGGGAGACTTGTCCTCTCACAGAATCACAGGGTGTAAGGGGCTGGAAGGGACCCTGAGAGACCATACAGTCCAAGCCCCCTGCCAGAGCAGCACCACCTAGAGCAGATCACACAGGAATACATCCAGGTTGGTCTTGAATATTTCCAGGGAGGCTCAACCACCCCCCTGGGCAGCCTGTTCCAATCTTCTATCACACTCACAGGGAAAATAATTCTTCCTCCTGTTCCCAAGGAACTTCCTATGCCTCAACTTCCACCACTGCCTCTTGTGCTGGCGTTGGGCATCACCCAGCAGAGCCTGGCTCCAGCCTCTTGGCACTCACCCTGCACATCTTTATCAACAGCAATGAGCTCACCTCTCAGGCTCCTCCTCTCCAAGCTACAGAGCCCTCAGCTCCCTCAGGCTCTCCCCAGAAGGAAGATGTTCCACTGCCTTCAGCATCTTTGTGGCTCTGTGCTGGACTCTTTCAAGCAGTTCCCTGAGATCCTTCTTGAACTGAGGGGCCCAGAACTGGACACAATATTCCAGGTGTGGTCTCAGCAGGGCAGAGTAGAGGGGGAGGAAAACCTTCCAATTCTTCTTGTTTGCTCTTCTGCTTACCTGCATGCCTCCTCCTTCCTTATTCTTTCGTCTCCTGACAGGCTGTCCAGAGATGTGGAGTCTCCTTCTCTGGAGAGATTCCAAACCCACCTGCACACTATGATCCAGGAAAACCTGCTCTGCTGACCCTGCTTTAAGCAGAGAGGTTGGGCCAGATGACCTCCAGAATTCCTTCCAAACCCCCTTCCCTCATTCTGTGATACTCTACTTCTCCTTCAATAAGCTTTAGTCCTATATTCACAGGGAGCTTTCCCCACCACATTGCTGGGGTTCCTGCTCCTATACACTTATATTTTCCTTATTAATGCTTGTGGCTTTGGATGGGATGTCTTCCATGGGTTGTGTGCCAGGGGCTGAGCACTTTTACTGTGAAGATAGGATTTTAGAGTCCTAATCCACTTTAAGAGGTTTGCTGATGACACCAAGCTGTGTGGTGCAGCTGACAGGCTGGAGGGAAGGGATCCATCCAGGGAGACCTCGACAGGCTGGAGAGGAGACCCCATGACAGACTCATGAGGTTCAACAAGACCAAGGGCAAGGTCCTGCAGCTGCGTCAGGGCAATGCCAGGCACTGATAAAGGCTGGGCAGGGACTGGTTTGAGGGCAGCCCTGAAGAGAAGGACCTTGGGGTGCTGGTGGAGGAGAAGCTCTACAGGAGCCAGCAGTGAGCACTTGCAGCCCAGAGAGCCAACCACAGCCTGGGCTGCAGCAAGAGAAGTGTGGCCAGCAGGGTCAGGGAGGGGATTCTGCCCCTCTGCTCCACTCTGCTGAGACCACACCTGGAGCACTGTGTCCGGTTCTGGAGCTTCTGTGCCAGGAAGGATCTGGAGGTGCTGGAAGGTGTCCAGAGCAGGGCCACGAGGAGGAGCAGAGGGCTGGAGCTGCTCTGCTATGGAGACAGACTGAGAGAGTTGGGGTTGTGCAGTCTGGAGAAGAGAAGGTTCTGAGGAGACCTAATTGTGGCCTTCCAGTATCTGCAGGGGGCTACAGGAAAGCTGGGGAGGGACTTTTGAGGGTGTCAGGGAGTGATAGGACTGGGGGGGATGGAGCAAAACTAGAAGTGGGGAGATTCACATTGGGTGTTAGGAAGAAGTTCTTCCCCATGAGGGTGGTGAGACACTGGCACAGGTTGCCCAGGGAGGTGGTGGAAGCCTCATGCCTGGAGGTTTTGAAGGCCAGACTGGATGTGGCTGTGAGCAACCTGCTGTAGTGTGTCCCTGGCCATGGCAGGGGGGTTGGAACTGGCTGATCCTTGAGGTCCCTTCCAACCCTGACAATTCTATGATTCTATAAGATCACTGCTCCTGGGGTCTATATCTGTCCTGGGAGAAGACTCAGGACACTGGGTGCTAAGGAGATGTTGAAGTCCTCCCTTAGCATGTCCTGCTTCTGCTGCTGCCTAGCAGACATCTCTGTCAAACACCTTCATGAAAGGGTTGTCAAAGCCTGGGACAGGCTGTCCAGGGAAGTGATGGAGTCTCTGTCCCTGAAAAAATTGTGTAGATGTGGTGCTGCGGAGCAGGGTTTAAGTGGTGAGCTGGCAGTGCTGGGTTAACAGTTGGACTCAATGACCTTAGAGGTCTCTTCCAGCCAAAACAATTCTGTGATTTAATGCCCCTTGTTCTGTGCCAAAAGGCTACAAGCATGAACTGTAGCACAGCCTCTCGACAGTGACTGGCACGCTGTGTCACGGTGGCATCACACAAGGAGGGCCTGGGCCAAGAGCTGTTCATTCTGGCTGCAGAAATCTGCTGCATTGGTGAATTGGCATGGGTGTGGGGACAGCTGCACCCTCCAAAGCCTTCTCATTGTTGTGTGTTTACAACCCTTAGTAGTTGCTCCTTCACCCCCCATGCTTGGGGCTGCATACACTGAAGCTGGGGTTGGGTCTTGAGCAGGGTGGTAGCCCCATCAATGAGGTGCTGAGACCCGTGGTCTAACACAGGGTCTCAGGTTCCCAGGGGTTGGGAGGGACCTCTGGAGATCAACAAGTCAACCCCCTGCTAGAGCAGGATTGTAGAATCCAGCACAGGTCGCACAGGAACACATCCAGATGGGGATGGAAAGTCTCCAGAGAAGGAGACTCCACAACCTCTCTGGGCAGCCTGTGCCAGGGCTCTGTCACCCTCACAGTGAAGAAGTTCCTCCTCATGCTGAGGTGGAACCTCCTGTGCTGGAGTTTACATCCACTGCCCCTTGTCCTATCCCAGGGTGCAACTGAGCAGATCCTGTCCCCTCCCTCCTGACCCCCAGTCCTCAGATATTGATAAACATTGATCAGATCCCCTCTCAGCCTTCTCTCCAGACTACCCCCCCACATCTCCCAGCTTCTCCTCACTGGACAGTGCTCCAGTCCCTCAATCATCCTGGTTGCCCTCCCCTGGACTCTTTCTCATAGATCCCAGTCCCCTCAGCTGTGATATTAGGCTATGGTTTGGACTTGATGATCTTAAGGTCTTTTCCAACCAGGTGCTTCTATGATTCTGTGCTTTATGTCTGCAAGGAGATGACAGCTTTGAGTTTCCAACACTCTGGAGACCTTTTTACTGTACCCCATAGGGCAGGGCCATTTTTCTGGATGACCCAGCCTTGGCCACCTCTAGCTCCAGCCATGTGCAGAGGTAGTTGCACCCCTGGTTGGTGGAGCATGGCAGTGCCAACTCTATCAGAGTGGAAGGTCCTATGGACAAATCCCACCCCCCAAGCCTCCCAGCCCACTGCTCAGGCTGGGAAATCAGAGTCTTTTCCAGGTTGCCAAGGCTTCATATGCAAATGTTGGGAGCAAGCAGGATGCCAGCTTGTGCCCTGCATCCCCGACATGGCAGAGGAGCAGACAGCACAACTTGTTCAAAGAGATGCTGAATGAGGGGAGCTGAAGCTGCTTGGAGGGCTGTTAGAGTCTTCAGCACAAAGCTGACCTCATGGAGCTTCCCCAGGGCTGCTTGGATTTGGGGTGTTTAAACACCCAGGCAACAACTGGGATAGGAGTTAGAGGGGAGGGTGGGAAAAAAGCCACACGGGAGCAAACCTCCCCTTCTGTCCTCCTCATCCTTAAGGACCTAATTACCTAATTATCACACGTTAATGAGGGGTACTCCAGCTTCTCCCTGACCCAATCCATTGCTGTTCTGGGTGTCTTTTTTTCCCCCCCTCTTTTTTGCTGCTCACAGAGCTGTTATTTTCTAGGCATTAATGTGGTTTCCAGCGAGACAGCAGCGCCTCTAACAAATGAATCCTTCCACCTGGACCCCAATTTGCACTCCAGATGGCTCGACCCTCTTAAAGCTGCCCTGGTGTGATAGATTTGGTTGTTGGTGGTTTTTTTTTCCCCTTTCCCCGAGCTGTGATGGGTTTTCCCTTGCTCCTGGCTCCTCCCTGGTTGGTTGTTATTGACAGCTGCATGGCTAATGCCCTGTAGCTCTCTGGCATTCAGGACAAACAAAAGCAGATTTCTCTCCCCCCACCCCTCTTCATCCTTCCCCCCACCCCACCCCCCCCCCCCCCACCTCTCAGGCAGTGAGGATAAAGGGGATGCTTTTGTGCTTCCCCAAGCATTGCAGCAGAAGGGCTGAGCCGTGGTGCTGCCTGGAGGTGACCTGGCTCTGTGGTGCATGTTGTTGTTGTTGGATGGGAGGTCTCCGAGAGGGAAGCTGAGTTTTATGCTAGGTCCCACCTGGAGAAGACAACTTGTGGGCCAGGTAACGTTGGGACTTCTTGCCCTAGCAGCTGGGGAGGCTTCTTTTTAAAGACATTTGCTGGTGGTGTGGTTTTTGGACGGAGAAGGTGAGCCCCCAAAGAGGAGGGTGCATGGATGAGGGCAATGGGGCAAACCTACTCGTTCTTTGGCAATGGCAAAGTGCCCTTTGGGCAGGGGAGAGGTGTGTGCTGGGGAAGGACATTTGGATTCCTTGGGGAGGGAGGAGAGGTGTCTCTTTGTAACAGGGGGGGTTCAGCCTGAGCTGTTTCTTCCCAGCTCTGTGCATGACCCTAATGGCTTGAAAATGTGTGTGGAGCATGGAGAGAAGTGGGGGAATAAAGATCTGTCTTCCTTTCTTGGCTGGAGCATGTGTCAGCAGAATGTGGAGTCACTAGAGAGATGCCTTTGTTGTAACTTCTCTGAATCACTTTAAACTGAATGACAGCAAGTCCCTTCTAATCCCTCAATGCCTGTCAGGCACTTTTGGAGTGTTCAGTACCTTCACCCCAGGTTTTCTTGTTTAGTTGGGGCTTGTCGTGCTGCCTCACTGCTCTTTAGGTCTTTACAGCCCTCACTGATTAGGGTTGACCTTGCTCATCTTGATAAAGATGTGCAGGGCAAGCACCAAGAGGCTGGAGCCAGGCTCTGCTGGGTGATGCCCAATGCCAGCACAAGAGGCAGTGGTGGAAGTTGAGGCATAGGAATTTCCATGGAAGCAGGAGGAAGAATTTTTTCCCCTGTGAGGGTGACAGAAGATTGGAACAGGCTGCCCAGGGGGGTTGTGGAGTCTCCCTCTGTGGAGATATTCAAAACCCACCTGGGTGTGTTCCTGTTTCATCGGCCCCAGATGGTGCTGCTCTGGCAAGCGGGGGAGGTTGGACTGGATGATCTCTGGAGGTCCCTTCCAGCCCCTAAGATGTTGTGATTCTTGAGGCATGGGTGATGCTTTCTTGGGGTGGTGGGTTGAAGATATTCTTGATTATTCTGCAGACACCTGGTGCAGGTGAAGCCAGGAGGTGCATTCTAGAGCTTAGGAGAATCTGAACAGCTTTGGGCTCTGTGGACAGGAGTGGTGGCTCTCTGGGAGACGCAAGTGTAGGAAGATTGACGAAAAACAGGGCTTCTGACTCAAGACAGGTTCAAGGTAATCTTCTCTGCCTGCCTGCCTGCAGAGGAGTGTGTGAGCACCACAGAGCAATGATGGCTAGAGTGTCCAGTGGGTAAGGAATTGGCTGGATGGTTATATCCAGATGGTAGTGCCCAATGGCTCAAAGTTCAGATAGAGGCAGTGAGAGTGGTGTCCTTAAGGGGCCTGTGCTGGGACCTGTGATGGTTAATGTTTGTATCAATGCTATAGGCAGCAGGATCCAGGCACCATCAACAAGTATGTATAGATGACACCAAGCTGAGTGGTGCTGTGGATACGCCAGAGGGACAGGATGGCATCCAGAGGGACCTGAACAAGCTGGAGGGGTGAAGCCCATTAGGCTATTCAAGGTGAGGCTGGACAGGGCTCTGGGCAAGTTGATCTAGCTGAGGATGTCCCTGCTGAGTGCAGAGGGGGTTGGATGACCTTCGGAGGAGGTTCCTTCTAACCTAGACCATTCTATAACTCTACGATTCTATGACATTTGGGCTGGAATCTGTGCTGCCTCATGGCACTGAGGAGGATGCAGAAATCCTGATAGTGTTGGACCTTTCACTGAGATGTTCTCCTGCTTTGCTCTTCTCTTCTCTCCTTCGCCGCTTCCCGACCAGGATGCGCCGAATGATGAGAGAAGAGTCAAGCTTCAGGCCCAGCAGCCTGGAGGAGGTGAGGAGGGACTCCAGCAAGGAAAAGCTGCAGGTGAAGCTCTGCAGTGGCTCCTGCCACGCTGAGCAGATCCTCCAGACCCTCAACTCCTACCGCCGGAGCGGCATCTTCACTGACGTGGTGCTGCTCATCGACGGGCAGGAGTTCCCCTGCCACCGCGCCACCCTGTCAGCCAACAGCACCTACTTCAGGGCCATGTTTGGTGGCAGCCTCAAGGAAGGCCACCAGGACATCATCAACCTCCAGAAGATCTCTGCTTCTGCCATGTCCCTCCTGCTTGACTACATGTATGGGGGGGACATCGTCCTTCAGGAGGACAACGTCGAAGGCATCCTGGAGCTGGCTGACCTGCTGCAGCTCTCCGAGCTGAGGGACGCCTGTGTCACCTTCCTGGAAGGCCAGCTCCACCCCTGCAACTGCTTGGGCATCATGAAGTTCGCCGACTCCTTCTCCATCGCCTCTCTGGTGGAAAAGAGCAAGAGGTTCCTGCTGGAGGGTTTTGTGGAGGTGTCTCAGCACGAGGAGTTCCTGGAGATGGGTGTGAAGGAGCTGGTGGAGTACCTGTCTGACGAGCAGCTGGTGGTGCCCAAGGAGGAGGTGGTCTTTGAAGCAGTCATGCGCTGGGTGCGCCACGACGAGCCCAGCAGGAAGGGAGCTCTGAAGGACCTCCTGGAGCACGTCAGGCTGCCCTTGCTCGACCCCACCTACTTCCTGGAGAAGGTGGAGATGGATGGACTCATCCAGGACTCCAAGGAGTGCATTCCTCTGCTGCACGAGGCTCGCAAGTACTACATCCTTGGGAATGAGGTCAGCTCTTTGAGGTCAAGACCCAGAAGGTAAACCTCAGCCTAGCGGCAAGTTTGCTGATGGCACTGAGCTGGGTGGAGTGGCTGACACACCAGAGGGCTCTGCTGCCATTCAGAGGGCCTTGGACAGGCTGGAGAGTTGGGCAGGGAGAAATTGAATGATGTTCAACAAGGTCAAGGGGAGGGTCATGCACCTGGGAAAAAACAACCCCATGGAGCAGTATAGACTAGGTACTGATCTGGTGGAGAGCAATGAAGGGGAAAGGGACCTGGGGGTCCTAGTGGATGGAAGGTTGAGCATGAGCCAGCAATGTGCTCCTGTGGCCAAGAAGGCCAATGGTATCCTGGGGTGGATTAGAAAGACTGTGGTTAGTAGGTTGAGAGAAGTTCTCCTCCCCCTCTACTCTGCCCTGCTGAGGCCACATCTGGAATATTGTGTCCAGTTCTGGGCCTCTCAGTTCAAGAGGGACCTCAGGGAACTACCTTAGAGTCCAGCACAGAGCTAGAAAGATGCTGAAGGCAGTGGAACATCTTCTTTATGAGGATAGCCTGAGGGAGCTGAGGGCTCTGTAGCTTGGAGAGGAGGAGCCTGAGAGGTGAGCTCATTGCTGTTGATAAAGATGTGCAGGGTGAGTGCCATGAGGCTGGAGCCAGGCTCTGCTGGGTGATGCCCAATGCCAGCACAAGAGGCAGTGGTGGAAGTTGAGGCATAGGAAGTTCCTTGGGAACAGGAGGAAGAATTATTTCCCTGTGAGTGTGATAGAAGATTGGAACAGGCTGCCCAGGGGGGTGGTTGAGCCTCCCTGGAAATATTCAAGACCAACCTGGATGTGTTCCTGTGTGATCTGCTCTAGGTGGTGCTGCTCTGACACTCTGCACTGGTGAGGCCTCACCTGCGGTACTGTGTCCAGTTCTGGGCTCCGCATCTCAAGAAGGACAAAGAACTACTGGAGAAAGCCTAGTGCAGGGCCACTGAGATGCTGAGGGGGCTGGAACCTTTCTGATATGAGGAAAGGCTGAGATATCTGGGGCTGTTCAGCTTGGAGAAGAGGAGGCTGAGGGGGACCTTACTAATGCTTACAAATATCTAAGGGGTGGGTGTCAGGAAGATGAGGCCAGGTTCTTCTCAGTGGTCCCCAGTGACATGCCAAGAGGTAATGGGCATAAACGTGAACACAGGAAGTTCCTTCTAAGCATGAAAAGGAACTTTCATGCTTTGAGAGTGGCAGAGCACTGGAACAGGCTGCCCAGAGAGGCTGTGGAGTCTTCATCTCTGGAGACTTTCAAGGTCTGCCTGGGCACGTTCCTATGTGATCTGCTTTAGGTGATCCTGCTGTGGCAGAGGGGTTGGACTGGATGATCTTCAGAGCTCCCTTCCAACCTCTCTAGTTCTGTGATTCTACTGCACATGACACTTTTTCTGTCATTGGTAAGAAATGTCCTGGTCACTGCAAGAAGGGCAGGAAGAACCTGCACTCCCTATTGGACCTGGAGGGGAACATGGTGACTGAAGATGAGAAAAAGGCTGAGGTCCTGAACACCTTCTTGGCCTCAATGTTTAACAGCAAGGCAGGAGTTCAGGACGAGTGGCCTCCTGAGCTGGGCGATGGGGTCGGGGAGCAGTGTAATGCCCTGGAAATCCATGAGGAATTAGTTTGGGACCTGCCGAGCCACTTGGACACTCACAAGTCCATGGGACTGGATGGGATCCATCCTAGGGTGCTGAGAGAGCTGGCAGATGAGCTGGCCAAGCTGTTCTCCATCATTTTCCTCCAGTCCTGGCTCACCGGTGAGGTCCCAGATGACTGGAAACTGGCCAATGTGGTCCCCATCCACAAGAAGGGTCGGATGGAGGAACCTGGAAACTCCAGGCCAGTCAGCCTGACCTCAGTGCCAGGGAAAGTGATGGAGCAGATTATCCTGGCAGCAATAACTGCGCACCTGAAGGATAGCCAAGGGCTCAGGTCCAGCCAGCATGGATTTAGGAGGGGCAGATCTGCCTCTCCAACTTAATCTCCGTCTACGATCAGGTGACCCGTCTGGTGGATGTGGGGAGGCCTGTGGATGTGGTCTACCTGGACTTCAGTAAGGCCTTTGACACCGTCCCCCACAGCAAACTGCTGGCTAAGCTGTCAGCTCGTGGATTGGACAGCAGCACTCTATGCTGGGTTAGGAACTGGCTGGAGGGCTGAGCCCAGAGAGTGGTGGTGAATGGTGCCACATCCAGCTGGCAGCCAGTCACCAGTGGTGTCCCCCAGGGATCAGTGCTGGGCCCCATCCTCTTCAACATCTTCATCGATGATCTGGATGAGGGGTTCGAGTCAGTCACCAGCAAATTTGCAGATGACACCAAGTTAGGAGCAGATGTTAGTCAGTTAGAGGGTGGAAAGCCTCTGCAGAGGGACCTCGACCGACTGGACAGATGGGCAGAGTCCAATGGGATGGCATTCAACAAGTCCAAGTGCTGAATGCTGCACTTTGGCCATGGCAACCCCATGCAGAGCTACAGGCTGGGGTCAGAGTGGCTGGAGAGCTCCCAAACAGAGAGGGGCCTGGGGGTGCTGATCAACAGCCACCTGAATATGAGCCAGCAGTGTGCCCAGGTGGCCAGGAGGGCCAATGGCATCCTGGCCTGCATTAGGAATAGTGTGGCCAGCAGGAGCAGGGAAGTCATTGTGCCCCTGTACTCTGCTTTGGTTAGGCCACACCTTGAGTGCTGTGTCCAGTTCTGGGCCCCTCAGTTTAGGAAGGACATTGAGACACTTGAATGTGTCCAGAGAAGGGCAACAAGGCTGGGGAGAGGCCTTGAGCACAGCCCTATGAGGAGAGGCTGAGGGAGCTGGGATTGTTTAGCCTGGAGAAGAGGAGGCTCAGGGGTGACCTCATTGCCCTCTACAACTACCTGAAGGGAGGTTGTAGCCAGGAAGGGGTTGGTCTCTTCTCCCAGGCAACCAGCAGCAGAACAAGAGGACACAGTCTCAAGCTGTGCCAGGGGAGGTTTAGACTCGAGGTGAGGAGGAAATTCTTCACTGAGCGAGTCGTTCATCATTGGGATGTGCTGCCCAGGGAGGTGGTTGAGTCATTGACCCTGGAGGTGTTCAAGAGGAGATTGGATGTGGCACTTGGTGCCATGGTTTAGTCATGGGGTCTGTGTTGATAGGTTGGACTCAATGATCCTCGAGGTCCTTTCCAACCTAAGTTATACTGTGATAGTGATACTGATACTGTGATACTGCTCTGGGTGTGCAGTGATGTTGTCCAGAGATGTGTCCAGACTATGGTCACCAAGGGCTGTTTGCAACTCTTCACTTCTGCTTTCGCCAATGATCTCATCAGAGAATCACAGAATGCATCAGGTTGAAAAGGACCCTCAAAGGTCATCTTGCCCAACCCTCCCCTGCAGTCAGCAGGGACATCTTCAACTAGATCAAGTTTGACATTGAATGTCTCCAGGGATGAAGCCTTCACCACATCTCTGGGCAACCTGTTCCAGTGTCTCTCATTGGAAAGAGCTTCCTCCTAATGTGCCATGGGTTGAACACCTGGTTGAGATCTCTTTTCCATTCACAGCTCTGCCACTGCCCTGTTCTCACGTCACCTCTTTTGGTCTCTCTCCCACCTTCTCCAGGCTGTTAGAGCAGCTTGGAGGAAAGCTTGGATCAATTTCAGTTCCCCAGGCCATCAGTGTGGTGCCTAGCTCCAAGGCATTGCTGCAGGGTCAGGAATTAACGTTCAGGGCAAAAGAAAAACCTGCAATCCCCCCCAAAACCCCAAACATTGCTTGCCAGGTAGCTACCTAAACATCTTCATAGTATCAGTCAGGGTTGGAAGGGACCACAAGGATCATCTAGTTCCAACACCCCTGCCATGGGCAGGGACACCCCACACTAGATCAGGCTGGCCAGAGCCTCATCCGGCCTGGGCTTAAACACCTCCAGGGACGGGGCCTCAACCACCTCCCTGGACAACCCTTTGCAGGGCTTCACCACTCTCATGGGGAAGAACTTCCTCCTCACCTCCAGCCTGAATCTCCCCACCTCCAGCTTCATTCCATTCCCCCTAGTCCTATTCCCCTGTGCTCTGGGCTGGGTTGTCATATCAAACCAAGTTAGCTTCCAAGTCTCCCCATTCCTTTGCAGAGCCACGTCCTTGTGCTCTCCTGCCCTTCAGCCCAGGGAGTGAGTGACAGCGCAGCAGACAAGGCTGGCCAGAGCAGTTGTGCAGTCTCCCTTTCTGAAGAGTTTCTAAACCCACCTAGAAGTGGTCCTGTGCCACCTAATCTAGGTGACACTGCTTTAACAGGGGGGGTTGAACTAGGTGATCCCCGGGGCCCCTTCCCACACCCCCACGTGATTTTGTGAATGAACTTTTTTTTTTTTTTTATGCTGCTGGATGGAGCATGATAAAATCATAGAATCACAGAATTGTCAGGGTTGGAAGGCACCTCAAGGATCAGCCAGTTCCAACCCCCCTGCCATGGCCAGGGACACCTCACACCAGAGCAGGTTGCTCAGAGACACCTCCAGCCTGGCCTTCAAAACCTCCAGGGATGAGGCTTCCACCACCTCCCTGGGCAACCTGTGCCAGGGTCTCACCACCCTCATGGGCAAGAACTTCTTCCTAACATCCAATCTCAATCTACCCACTTCCAGTTTTGCTTCATTTCCCCCAGTCCTATCACTCCCTGACACCCTCAAAAGTCCCTCCCCAGCTTTCCTGTAGCCCCCTTCAGATACTGGAAGGCCACAACAAAGTCTCCTTGAAGCTTTCTCCTCTCCAGACTGAACAACCCCAGCTCACTCAGTCTGTCCTCATAGGATAGGAGCTCCAGCCCTCTGCTCCTCCTCGTGGCCCTTCTCTGGACACCTTGCAGCACCTCCACATCCTTCCTGTTCTAGCGGCTCCAGACCTGGATGCAGTACTCCACTAGAGAGTACTGTTCCTAGAGAGAAGTCTGGAGTTTGCCCCAGTGCCTCTGAGAAGTCCCAGTCTGACATTTAGGACATGTTTCTATTGGGTGATGGAGATGGTTTGACACAATTCACTGTGCTGGATGCCACAACAGTCTCTTCTATACAGAACTTCTCAAAGACAGGGTCTGTGGTGACCTTCTCAAAGATGCAAACAGCTAAAATTCACTGGGGATAAATCCCACCCTCCAAGATCCATCTTTTACCTCCTCCTTTTTATGGCTTTGGTCTTAGCTGAGTTGTCTGCAAAAATTATGGCAGTGCTGGTGATAGATCAGCTGAGGAGGCTCAGGGGTGACCTCATTGCCCTCTACAACTACCTGAAGGGTCGTTGTAGCCAGGAGGGGGTTGGCCTCTTCTCCCAGGCAACCAGCACCAGAACGAGGGGACACAGTCTCAAGCTGCGCCAGGGGAGGTTCAGACTCGAGGCGAGGAGGAAGTTCTTCACTGAGCGAGCCATTCGGCATTGGAACCGGTTGCCCAGGGAGGTGGTTGAGTCATCGACCCTGGAGGTGTTCAAGGAGAGATTGGACATGGCACTTGGTGCCATGGTCTAGTCATGGGGTCTGTGTTGATAGGTTGGACTCAATGATCCCCGAGGTCCTTTCCAACCTAAGTGATACTGTGATACTGTGATACTGTGAGGGAGCTGGGGGTGTTCATAGCCTGAAGAAGAGGAGGCTGAGAGAAGACCTTATTGCTCTCTACAGCTACCTGACAGGAGGTTGGATTGAGGTGGAGGTTAGCCTCTTCTCCCAAGTAACTGGTGACAAGACAAGAGATAATGGCCTGAAGTTGTACCAGGGGAGGTTTAAGTTGGATATTAGTAAGAATTTCATTAGCTCAGAAGTGCTCAGATGTTGAGCAGGCTGCCCAGGGAGGTGGTGGAATCACCATCCCTGGAGGTGTTCAAAATCAAGTGGTTGTGGCCATCTGGGACATGGTCTGGTGGTCATGGAGCTGTTGGGTAGAAGGCTGGACTTGTTGATCTTAGAGATCTTTTCCAATCTTAATGATTCTGAGATTTTATGAGTCTAAGAGTTTTACCCTCTTCTTTCTTCTCCCTTCCCCTCCTCCAGAGCTGTTTCTCTCTTGCCACCTACTAGCTTGGAGCATTCTGCTTCCCCTGCTCTCTCGTCTGCTTGTTGCTATTAAGGCTGGAGAGAGAGACATTTCCTGGAAGCCCTTCTCCCTCCAGGCAGAGAGCTTGCTGTAGGCAGGCTGCCAAGAGCAGCTTTCCATGCTTGTGGCAGTGCCTTGAGAATTCTGAGGTTTGAATGTGCTGGAAGGGGGAGGGTTGAGTGGCAGGAGGCAATCTCACTTTTAAAGGTTGTTGCCTTTTCTCTTGGACCTCTTCCCACCCAAGCTGGGAGGTTGCCTTTGGCTTGACTGTGCAGACAGAAGGGAAGGTGACAATGATTTGCCCAGGAAATCAGTAGCTGAGGCAGGAGAGGAGGACATTGTTATGGCTACCTCCTTTTCTCTTGGCGCTCTTCCCACCCAAGCTGGGACGTTGCTTTTGGTTTGATTGTGCAGACAGAAGGGAAGGTGGCAACAATTTGCCTAGTAAATCAGTAACTGAGGCAGGAGAGGACATTGTCCTGGCTGCCAACATCCTAACTAGGATGGGAGGGATGATGGAAGGGAGCAGCCAGGCCGGAGGACTTATCCATGCTGTTCATGGTTTAGGTTCATGGAGCTGGCAGAAGTCATCATTGTCATCGGGGGCTGTGACAAGAAAGGCCTTCTGAAGCTGCCCTTTACTGACCTCTACCACCCAAAGAGCAGGCAGTGGACAGCCCTCTCCAGCCTGCCTGGCTACACCAAGTCAGAGTTTGCTGCCTGCACACTGAAGAATGATGTGTACATATCAGGTGAGAGACCCTGCACCAGATGATCCCTTCCTGGTTCACCTCAGCTTGGACAGCCAATCCTGAGGTCTGTCCAGGAGGACTCACTCACATGCATCCCAGCTTTGGAGCAGAGCTACTTCATGATGGAGTCTCTCCTTAAATGATTTGGGTGTCCTAAGGAGCAATTTCACTGTTAAAGGGGAAGGTGACAGTATCAAAAAACCTTTCCCTTCTGTTGGACATCTGTCAAAAGTATCCAGCTGTTGAGTTGGTTTTGGTGTGGGACCTACAAGAAGGCTGCAGAGAGACTGTTTGCAAAGGCCTGCAGGGACAGGACAAGAGGCAATAGCTTCAACCTAGAGCAGAGCAGAGCAAATTTAGATTGGATGGTAGGAACAAGTTCTGCACCATGAGGGTGGTGGAACACTGGAACAGGTTGCCCAGGGAGGTGGTTGAGGTCCCATCCCTGGAGATATTCAAGGTGAGGCTGGAGAGGGTTCTGGGCAACTTGATCTAGTTGAGGATGTCCCTGCTGACTACAGAGGGGTTTCGACTGAATGCCCCTTTGGAGGTCCCTTTCAACCCAGACCATTCTATGATTCTATTAGACAGGTACTCCTAAAACAGCATAGTCTCACTTAAGATATAATTCCTGTCAGCTGAGGTCCATACAAGGGATGGAGCTGTGTGGCAAGTCCAGATGGTATCTGTTGAGCTTACACCACCCTAACCCTCTGACCATATTCTGGCCTAAGTTGTTCCACTGTATGGAGGAAACAGGTAACGTTCTGGTATAGTGAGGTGATGGAGCTGTTCTCAGGATCACACCAGCCACCAGCCCTCTGTCTTTCAGGAGGACACATCAGCAGCAATGATGTCTGGGTGCTGAGCTCCCAGCTGAACGTCTGGATCAAGGTTGCTTGCTTGCAAAAAGGCCGATGGAGGCACAAGATGGCAACGCTTCAGGGCAAGGTAAGCAGTGGACCACATTTTAGGGCAAGCCCCATGGATCATTGCCCCTCCCTTCTGCTGTCCTGTACAATGAGAAGCTGTCAGTGTGTTCTCTGGGTTGTTTAGAGACAGCTTTGATGGGATAACAAGTAGAAGATGACTGAGAATGTGCTGGAAAGTATCCAGAGAAGGGCCATGAGGATGAGCAGAGGGCTGGAGCTGCTCTCTCTCTATAGAGACAGACTGAGAGAGTTGGGGTTGTTCAGTCTGGAGGAGAGAAGTGTAATGGGTTGGGGCAGACCCCCTCCCCACCACACGCAGAAATAACAACTCAGACAAACGGATTGCAAAAGTGATGGAAAGTTTAAATAGAACGGTGAGTGCGTGCAGAGAACTAGAAATACAGTGACAAGAAAGACCCCAAAACAGACCCAGAGAAATCCCATCCCCACCTGAGGGTGCACCCAAACCCCCAGGGCTCCTCCTTCCCCCCCCCCACTGCTAGGCTAGTCTCAGCTGGCCAGATCTGAGACTGCCCATCCCCCCGTGGCCTTGGGCCTAGCCAGGCCCATGGCCGGGAGATCTCTCCCCCAGTTACCAGGCGGCGGAGAGGAAGGAAAGAGGAAGTGCCAGACCCCGCTGTAAAACTTATAGTGGTGCAAGGAATCGTGGTAGGAAATAACCTAATTTCCTGTGTCCACCCACTGGGCTGGACTTCTGGACACAGGAAACACCCCTGTAGCAGAGGACACCCAGCCCAAACTACGACAAGAAGGTTCTGAGGAGACCTTATTGTGGCCTTCCAGTATCTGAAGTGGGCTACAAGAAAGCTGGGGAGGGACTTTTGAGGGTGTCAGGGAGTGATAGGACTGGGGGGAATGGAAGAAAACTGGAAGTGGGTAGATTGTGATTGGATGTTAGGAAGAAGTTCTTGCCCATGAGGGTGGTGAGACACTGGCACAGGTTGCCCAGGGAGGTGGTGGAAGCCTCATGCCTGGAGGTTTTGAAGGCCAGACTGGAGGTGGCTGTGAGCAACCTGCTCTGGTGTGAGGTGTCCCTGCCAATGGCAGGGGGTTGGAACTGGCTGATCCTTGAGGTCCCTTCCAGCACTAACTTTTCTATGATTCTATGATGTCATTGTTTCAGCTGTCTGTGTGTTGTCACCTGAAGCAGCCACAAGTGAAGTTGTAGTCATAAGATCTGCCATGGGAATGCTGCAAGAGGGAGTTAAGTCATGGGGTGAAAGATGGAAGGTGCAGAGTGCTTCCCTGAATGGTTTGGGTTAGAAGGGACCTCTCAATCTCATCTACTCCAACCCCAGTGTCATAGTGTGGTTTGCTGCCTGTCTTTCTGCCTTGGGTTGAATGGACAGAAAGGAAAAGGAGACCTCAGACCTGTTATCACCACAGATGGTGATAACAGGATGGTAGGTGTTGGAAGGGACCTACAGAGATCATTGAGTCCACCCCTCCTGCCAGAGCAGGACCATAGAATCCAGTGCAGGATGCACACGAATACACCCAGATGGGTCTGGAAAGTCTCCAGAGAAGGAGACTCCACAACCTCTCTGGGCAGCCTGCTCCAGGGCTCTGTCACCCTCCCAGTGAAGAAGTTCCTCCTCATGTTGTGGTGGAACCTCCTGAGCTGTAGTTTATATCCATTGCCCTGTGTCCTATCCCACGGTGCAACTGAGCAGAGCCTGTCCCCTCCCTCCTGACCCCCAGCCCTCAGATATTGATTAATTCATTAAATCCCCTCTCAGTCTTCTCCTCTCCAGACTAACCACCCTCAGGTCTCTCAGCCTCTCCTCACCAGGCATTGCTCCAATCGCTTTAGCATCCTGGTAGCCCTCCCTTGGACTCTCTCCAGCAGATCCCTGTCCCTCCTGAACTGGGGAGCCCAGAACTGGATGCAATATTCCAGGTGAGGTCTCAGCAAGGCAGAGGGGGAGGAGAAGCTCCCTTGATCTGCTGGCCACACTCTGCTGAATGCAGCCCAGGATTCCATTGGCCTTCTTGGCCACCAGGGCACATTGCTGGCCCATGCAGAACTTGTTGCCCACCAGGACTCCCAGGTCCTTCTGCACAGGGCTGCTCTCCAGCAGATCACCTCCCAGCCTGTCCTGCTGCAGTTTATTCTTCCTTCCCAGGTGAAGGACTCTCCACTTATTGAACCTCAATAGGTTCCCCTTTGCCCAGCTCTCACTCTGTCCACATCTCACTGAATGGCCTCACAGCCTTCAGGCATCTCAAGCCAATCCTCCCAGCCCATTTATATAGGGCTGCAGTCTGATGGGAAGGAAATAACAAAGATTACACTTTCCAGTGTCCACACCTTGGACCATCTAGTCTTTCTGAAGGACCTTAAGAACATTGGCCAAGTCCTAGCCTCTTCTCATGTACAGTGGTAGCCCATTAAGGTGAGCCCAGCAGAGTCTAATCCACTTCCTTTGCTCCCTCTGTGGCAGATCTACGCCGTGGGAGGCTTTGATGGGTTTTATCGCCTCTCCAGCATGGAGTGCTATGACACCTTCTCCAACAGCTGGGCAACCTTGGCCCCACTGCCTCAAGCTGTGAGCTCAGCAGCTGTGGTCTCCTGCCTGAACAAACTCTACGTGCTGGGGGGTGCTGTGGATGACACCACTAACACCGACAAGGTATTTGCTGGGGGGGCATCAAGAATGGATGAAGACCTTAAAGTAAAGAAGGCTTGACAAGGAATGTGGAAAGCAATGGGGTTGTCCTTAAATCACAGGATGTTGGGGGCTGGAAGGGACCTTGAGAGGTCATCCAGTCCAACGCCCCTGCCAAAGTAGGACCACTGAGAGGAGGTCACACAGGAACTCATCCAGGAGGGTCTTGAATAACTTCAGCTGTAAGGAGGTCTTAAACTTGGAAGTCTAATGAAGGATCCCTTATAATATTAGAAGTCATGAGTAAGATAATAGAAACATTCAGGTTGGAAAAGACTCTTAGGATCACCAAGGCCAACCCAGAATCCTACTCTACAAGGGTCACCCCTAAACCAGAGCCCCAAGCACCACATCCAAACCACCTTGAAACACATCCAGGCTTTGGGACTCAACCACCTCCCTGTCCAGCACATTCCAGTGCCTGACCACTCTTGATGGGAAAATCTCTTCCTACTGTCCAGTCTAAACCTACCCAGTCACAGCTTGAGGCCATTCCCTCTTGGTCTATCACTAATGACCTAGGAGAAGAGACCAGCAGCAGCCTCTCCACAATGTCCTTTCAGATAGCTATAGACAGCAATGAGGTCTCCCCTCAGCCTCCTCTTCTTCAAACTAACCATCCCCAGCTCCTTCAGTTGCTCTCCAT
This sequence comes from Melanerpes formicivorus, assembly GCF_026170545.1. Lineage (NCBI taxonomy): Eukaryota > Metazoa > Chordata > Aves > Piciformes > Picidae > Melanerpes > Melanerpes formicivorus. The sequence goes on along the minus strand of NW_027142353.1, from coordinate 31,015,321 downwards.
CACATTTATTCCCCAGGCCTTTCCCAGCTTCCTTGCCCTCCTCTGCCCTGGCTCCAGCACCTTCACATCTCTCCTGCATTGAGGTGCCCAAAGCTGGACACAGCACTGGAGGTGTGGCCTGACCAGAGCTGAGTCCCAGGGGACAATCCCCTCCCTGCTCCTACTGGACACAGCATTGCTGATCCCAGACAGGAGGCCTTTGGCTTCCTTGGCCACAGGAGCACATTACTGGCTCCTTTTCAGTTGCCTGCTGATTAGAACCCCCAGGTCCCTTCCTGCCAGACAGCTGAAAGGGACAGAGAAGTCATGGGTTAGATGAGAAGCCAATGAGACTTAAGGAGCAGAGAGAGAAAAGGTGTCTGGAGCTGAAGTGGTTTCAGTAGAGCTTGTTGTGCTCTGAAACCTGTTCAGCCCTTAGACCCCACAGGAACAAAGACCTGTGGTGTTCATCAGAAGGAACTGCCTGGAAGAGGCCTCTGTAAGCCTGGCAAGATGCTTCTGGCCTTCTGAGCTGCAAGGAGAACCACTCAGCTCCAACTCTGACCATTTCACCACATGCTGTCTGGGTCAAGGACAGTCACCCTGGGGTCTTGTAAGTTTGTCTGGGGGACTTGAATGCAAGAGGGAATGCTAGAACTCATCATCCCATCACTCTCTGCACTGGTCTCTGAAGCTCCAATCCATGCTTCTGCCCCCATGTGCTTTTATTTCTAGTGAGCAGCAGCTTCATCCAAGCAAGGGTGAGGTAAATTCATCTTCTGATCACTGTTTCCCCTCCCAGGTCCAGTGCTATGATCCAGAGGACAACACATGGACACTCTTGTCTCCCACCCCTTTTTACCAGAGGTGCATCAGTGCTGTCTGCTTGGACAACATCATTTATGTAGTAGGTGGGCTCCTCAGCAAAATCTTCAGCTATGATCCAAGGAATGACAGCTGGCAAGAAGTAGCCATCCTCCCTGGACCTCTGGTAAGGAAGAGGTTTAGGAAAGAAGCTCTGAGTCTTCTCTCTGTAGAACAGGAACCACCTGTGCTTTGCTGAGACTGAAGGCATGGAAAATACATCATGGGTTTGGCTGTGAGCATCTCACCATGACCTCTGCAGAGCAACTCAGACATGTCCATGATGCTGGGAGGATGTCTCTCTCAGAGCAAACCCAAGTTTTCTTGCTCAGGCTGAGGCTACACTGGCTAGTAATACTAAAGGAGGGGATCTGGAAGGTGGAGCTACTGGTGTGGAGGAACTGTTCTCCATGCTCAATGTTTCAGGCTCCAACCTGGTCTGGAGACTGGAGGTGGTGGAAGCCTCATGCCTGGAAATTTTTAAGGCCAGGCTGGATGTGGCTGTGAGCAACCTGCTCTAGTGTGAGGTGTCCCTGGCCATGGCAGGGGGATTGGAACTGGCTGCTACTTGAGGTCCCTTCCAACCCTGACAATTCTGTGATTCTATGAATGTGGACTAGTGGTGGTTGTCTCTCTTGGTTTAGTGTCACCACAGTTCTGCACTCCAGAGCCATTCGGCAATGTGAGCTGTGGTGCAGGGTAGAGGAATGATGGCACACGGGTCATCCAGGTCTGAATTGTGCCCTTGTCAGTGGCTTTTGCAAGGAGGTGCTGGCTGGGTGTCTGGTCTTTTGGTGTGCTTGGGAGTCTGATGGACTGCTGGAAACAGCCATGGCCCCATCACTTGTGTGAAGCATTTCAGGTGTCTAAGCTTGGTGAAAGAGTGAGATTGCAGCACTTCAAGAGCCATACATCACTCACCTACTTCTGCTCCTTTCTGCTAGATGGGTGAGAGCTGAGCCTGTTGAGTTGAGTCAATCTCTTGCTCATCCCCATTGCCTGAAGCTGGAGGCTTGCTCCTCAGCTCTTGGGCTTTGAGCTTGTTGGGTTGAGTCAATCTCTTGCTCATCCCCATTGCCTGAAGCTGGAGGCTTGCTCCTCAGCTCTTGGGCTTTGAGCTTGTTGGGTTGAGTCAATCTCTTGCTCATCCCCTTTGCCTGAAGCTGGAGGCTTGCTCCTCAGCTCTTGTGCTTTCCTTCTGCTTTCCAGGAGAGCTGTGGCCTGACAGTGTGTGGAGGGAAGATTTACATCCTGGGGGGCCGAGATGAGAATGGGGAAGGCACGGACAAGGCCTTCACCTTCGACCCTGTGACGGGGAGCCTGGAGCAGCAGCCACCGCTGCAGCGCTGCACCAGCTACCACGGCTGTGTCACCATCCTCCAGCGCATGAACAGATGACCTCTGGGCTCTAGCAGTGTCTACCTCACATCTAGAGCCTCCCATTCAGACCCTGACCCTGTGGGCAGAAATCTCACCTTCGTGTGGGGAAGGACAATACAAGCTACTGAAGATGATGCCCTCCAACCAGCCCCGGAGCAGCCTCTGGTTTGTTTTTTCCTGGCCTGGTGGTGCCAGTGGCTTTGGTGCTGATCTAGCTGAGAGGAGGAAAGGGTGCTTGGCTGTGTGAAGCTGCATCACAGACCTTGCCACAGTAGGATTTCAGTATCCATGCATCCTCTGGAACTACTGAATTTGACTTTTACTTGGCTTTTCCTGGTTCTGGATCTGAGTTGTCTGTCATGTTGGCAGCAGAAGCTCTCTGTCCTACAAGGACAAGCATTTGCTGCTTTGATAGAATCATGTAACTGTTTTGGTTGGAAAAGACCTCTAAGGTCATCAAGTCCAACCATCAACCCACCATGGCCATTAAACCATGTGTGACACACCAGACTGTTGCAGTAACAAACACAACTGCAGGATCCAATTCTTTAGCTGGAGTCATCAGATATTTGTGCATTCAGCTGGGTAGAAGCTTGTGTCAAACCATGGTGATGACCTCAATGGTCATTGACATCCACTGTTAGTCCCATTACAGCATAGAGCTGAGGTTGAGGCTTCAAAACTGATATCCCAGAACAATTTCTCTACTAAATCCCCCAAAGCCTGGTTCAATAGTTTGGATTCTGACTCTAAGAAGAGTCTGTTCCCCTAAAGCACAGAGTGCTGTCTCTTTTCACATATGCTTTGTGGTTGAACTGCTGTCTCACTGTCATTGAGAGGACAAATGAATCATGGAGCCTAGAGTTCCTTCTTCAGAGAGCAGAAGTGGGGGGAATATTCTGTAGGAATTAATCATGAAGACCTGAGGCATGGTAGTCATGGAATCACACCTGGCTCATTTTGACTCTGGAGTATGCTAGCAAGTATGAAAATAACCCTAATGTTGAAGAGATTTGCTGCAGGATCCATGGGAACCTTGATGTGCAGCTCATTTGGAGGACAAATGTTTGAGCTCGTGGCCTGCATTGTTCCAAGCCTCTTGGTGTCAGGTCTGGAAGTGACCCTAAGCACATTTCACAGGATGCTTTGGGTTGGAAGGGACCTTTAAAGGCCTTCTGCTTATTTGATGGCCACCTTTGATTTGGTAGAATAGTTTTTTGTGTCAGTGTCTTTAGTCCATGACTGGAACTGAGAGTTTCTGACGGCTCCTTGGAAAAGTTCATGGTGTTCAGTTAGGGGCTTAGAAGTTGCATAATGTAGAGTGGGGTCTCTTAAAACTCCCATGACTTGTGTGTTGCATGGTGCACCCCTCTACAGCAGGCTGCTGGCTGGCTGCTGTTTTCCCTGCACCTTCTTTTCCTCACCCCAATGATGATTTCTTCCTGAAGTAGAGGGAATTGCTGGTCCAGACATTTTCCTTGTCTTAAACCTCTTGGATGTTGCCTGCTCCCTCATACAGATGGGTTTCATGTGGTCCTCTTTAATACTTCTATTTTCTGGTGGCTCTGAGAAGTTAACCATTCTTTGTCCTTCTGGAGAAAGACCTTGGAGTCCTAGTGGACAGCAAGCGGGACAGCAATGTGCCCTTTTGGCCAAGAGAGCATATGGGATGCTGGGGTGCAGCAAAAGAAGTGTGGCCAGCAGGGCCAGGGAGGTTCTTCTCCCCCTCTCCTCTGCCCTGCTGAGATCACAGCTGCAATCCTGTGTCCAGTTCTGGGCTCCCCAGTGCAAGAGAGACAGAGACCTGCTGGAGAGAGTCCAAGGGAGAGCCAGGAGGATGCTTAGGGGACTTGAGCATCTGCCCTGTGAAGAGAGACTGAGAGCCCTGGGGCTGTCCAGACTTGAAAAGAGAAGGCTGAGAGGGGATCTGATCAAGGTCTCTCAGTCTCTGAGGGGTGGGTGTCAAGTGGAGGGGATCAAGCTCTTTTGGGTGGTGTGCAATAGTAATATAAGGAACCACAGGTACAAGCTTGAATGTAGATTTCAACTCAACCTGAGGAGAAACTTCTTTCAAGTGAGGGTGCCAGAGCCCTGGAGCAGGCTGCCCAGAGAGGTTGTGGAGTCTCCTTCTCTGGAGAGTTTCCAAACCCACCTGGATGCAACCCCCCTGCCAAAGCAACATCACCAAGGTAGTCTGCACAGGAAGGCATCCAGGAGGGTCTTGAAAGTCTCCAGAGAAGGAGACTCCACAACCTCTCTGGGCAGCCTGTTCCAGGGCTCTGTCACCCTCACAACAGAGAAGTTCTTCCTCATGTCAAGATGGAACTTCCTGTACTGTAGTTTACATCCATTACCTCTTGTCCTATCACAGGGCAGAACTGAGTAGAGGCTGTCACTGTCTCTTCCTTCTTGTAGCCCAACCCTCAGATATTTATAGACATTAATTAAAACCCCTCTCCAGACTAACCACCCCCAGGACTCTCAGCCTTTCCTCACCAGGCAGTGCTCCAGTCCCTTATTCATCCTCGTAGCCCTCCCTTGGACTCTCTCCAGCAGATCCCTGTCCCTCCTGAACTGGGGAGCCCAGAACTGGATGCAATATTCCAGGTGTGGTCTCAGCAGGGCAGAGTAGAGGGGGAGGAGAACCTCCCTCCATCTGCTGGCCACACTCTTCACAGATTTACCAAAATATTCAGGTTGGAAAAGACCCTCAGGATCACCAAGTCCAACCCAGAACCCTATTCTACAAGGGTCACCACTAAACCATAGCCCCAAGCACCACATCCAAACTACCTTTAAACACATCCAGACTTGGGGAACTCAACCACCCCCCTGGGCAACACATTCCAATGCTCTTACTGCACTCCAGGCTCCCACTGGCCTTCCTGGCCACCAGGGCACATTGCTGTCCCATCAATAACCTGTTTGTCCACCAGGACTCCCAGGTCCTTCTCCACTGGGCTGGTCAAAAGGGTAGAAGTTTCTCTCCACATGCTTTTGACCTATGTGGTGTGTTGTAATAGGGGTAAGCTAGTGGTGGAAGTTGTGGCATTAGACACTAAAACCTTTGCTTTTTTTTTGGTCCTGGTATTCATTGTGCCAGTGAAATGTGTTTGGATTTTGTAAGGGCTGTGGGCATGCAGGGGAGGCTCAGAGGCAGGATTGAACTTGGTTTTTTATCTAGAAGCAAATATCCACCTTGATTCCTAAGGGCTTTTCCTGCAGGAATTTCAGTTGTACATACTGCTTCATGGCATTCCAAAGATTCATTGTTGATGGAGCACCAGAGGAGCTCTGGGAGCACCATCTTGAGGTGCCCCAAAGTCTGAATTCTCAGTCTAAGCAAGTAGAAGGCTCAAGGGATTGCTTTTTATTTGTCTGCAGGGAATGATAGCTTCAACTGCTCTATGGCATCATGGCCAAGTCAGTGGAGAGGAGAGGAGGAGTCTGGATCCTTCAGACTCAGCTGGAGAATATTTCTATTCTGGTGTGATGGAAAGAATATTTCCAGAGAAACAGTAAAACTCTTTGTCTTGACTGATTCTTGCTCTTCCTTGGTGTCACAGTATCTCTAAGGTTGGAAGAGACCTCGAGGATCATCGAGTCCAACCTGTCACCACAGACCCATGACTAGACCATGGCACCAAGTGACACGTCCAGTCCCCTCTTGAACACCTCCAGGGATGGTGACTCCACTCCATGGTGTGGCAGAAGGGCACAAAGCAGGACACTGTTTGCCACCACAACCTGCCTCAGTTTCTCAGAAGACATTTCCCAGCCCATGCTTAAAGCACCTCCTTGCTGCCTTGAGAGTGATGCACAGACCTGCTGTGGGAGCTCTGTACAGTAAAAGATGTAGAAGGGGGAGTAGTGCTCAGCTGCAAAGCATGTGAGGGAGCTTCAGCTTCATGTATTTAAGCTTTTGAAAACAAAATAAATGACTTCTGTTTTGCACTCCAAAACACTGACTCTGAATCACTTCCAAGTAGCACTTCAGCAACCCCTGCCTTGTCCCAGCCTTTTGGTTTTCTTCCTGCCTCTCTTTCCACAGTTGTGGTGTTTTGGAGGATGTTTGGATTGTGGATGGGAACCAGAAGGAAGAAAAAGCTCACTGTGAATCACAGTCACAAAATGTTAGGGGTTGGAAGGGACAGCTGGAGATCATCCAGTCAGAGCAGGATCACCTAAGGGAGGTCACACAGGAACATACTCAGGTTTTGAATGTATCTAGAGAAGGAGGCTCCACAACCTCTCTGGGCAGCCTGCTTCAGGGCTCTGTCATCCTCACAGTGAAAAAGTTTCTCCTTATGTTCATGTGGAACCTCCTCTGCTCCAGCTTGCCCCCAGTGCCCCTTGTCCTGTCATTGGATATCCCTGAGCATAGCCTGGCTCTGTCCTCCCCACACTGCCCTGCACATCTTTATCAACAGGAATAAGGTCACCCCTCATGCTCCTCTGCTACAAGCTGCAGAGTCCCAGCTCCCTCAGCCTGTCCTCACCAGGGAGATGTTCCACTGCCTTCAGCATCTTTGTGGCTCTGTGCTGGACTCTTTCAAGCAGTTCCCTGAGGTTTTTCTTGAACTGGACACAATATTCCAGATGAAGCCTCAGCAGGGCAGAGTAGAGGTGGAAGAGAACCTCTCTCAACCTACTAACCACTTCCCTTCTATTACACCCCAGGGTGCCACTGGCCTTCTTGGCCACAAGGGCACATTGCTGGCTCATGGATAAATTATATGGATGATGTACACAGTGAGATCTTCAGGGATTTGCCATAATGCTCCATGACATACAAACTAGAAGAATTTTAAGTAAAGCTGGAAGACAGAGCTGCTGTGGAAAGCAAACTGAACTACTTGGCAGCCTTAGCTTAAGTCAAATGTGTTGTAACTGGAGAAGAGGTAGAGAAGTGTCTTGTGGAGCAGCATCACAGCATGCTAGGAGTTGGAAAGGACCTCAAAAGATCATAGACTCCAAACCCGTCAGATAGAGAAGGATCACAGGGTAGGCCATAGAAATGTATCCAAGTGGGTTTGGAAAGCATCCTAAGGAGGAGATTCCACAACCACTCTGGGCAGCCTGCTCCAGTGTTCTGTGGAGGCTTGAGTGGAGAGCAGCTGGAATGGTTTCTAGTATGACACTGGTAACAGTGCTGTGATTCTGAGTAGAGCGATGACACAAGGGACTGCACTGGGTCACTGATGCCAGGGCAGTGGAGAAGGGACCATAGCAGCAGACCTGCTTGGTGGAGCTTGTGAAAATCCTGAGGAGCAGAGCAGAGCCATCAAAATCATTCAGGAGTTGGGTAAGAACTGTGCTCAGTCTATGGTATTTAGCAGAAAGAAGGCACAGACACTTTAGATATTGAGTCTTGATGACCTGAGTATCATGTAGGTACCTAGGATCCTAAAAGGGTCTGGGTTGGAACGGCCCTCCAAAGATCATCCAGTCCAACCCCCTCTGCAGTCAGCAGGGGCATCCTCAGCTGGATCAGGTTGCCCAGAGCCGTCTTGAGCCTCACCTTGAATATGTCACTGGTCTATGCTTTAGCAGGTTTCACAGTAGACATCTCAGGGAAGGTTTTTCACCACCTAATGCTCCCTACTTAATGCAAGGCTGAGAAATCTGCACTCAGGCAAAGCTTTCACATAGGTTTATTCAAGGCTTGCTCATGGGAGATGACAGAATACAGAATTAACCAGGTAGGAAAGGACCTCACTCCAGGAAGGTGTACTCAGGTGGCCAAGACCGACAGCATCCTGGCTTGTTTCAGTAACAGTGTGGCCAGTAGGGCCAGGGAAGTGATTGCAGCCCTGCACTCAGCAGGGCTGAGGTCACACCTTGAATCCTGGGTTCAGTTTTGGGTCCCTCACTCCAGGAAGGTCATTGAGGGGCTGGAGCATGTGCGGAGAAGGACAACAAAGTTAGTGAAGGGTCTGGAGAGCAGGGCTGGTGAGGAGCAGCTGAGGAAACTGGGGGTGTTGAGCCTGGAGAAGAGGAGGCTCAGGGAAGGCCACCTCATTCTCTACAGCTCCCTGAAAGGAGGCTGTAATGAGGTGGGGGTCACTCCTTTCTCCCAAGTAGCAGCCAACAGGACAAGAGGAAATGGCCTCAAGTTGCACCAGGGGAGGTTTAGCTTAGGTATGAGAAGAGATTTCTTGACTGAAAGGGTTGTCAAGGCCTGGGACATGCTGCCCACAGAAGTGGTGGAGTATCCATCCCTGGTGGGATTTGAGAGATGTATAGATGTGGTGCTGAGGGACATGGTTTAATGGTGACCTGGCAGTGCTGGGTTAAACACTGGACATGAGAATCTTGAAGTTCTCTTCCAGGCAAAACAATTCTGTGGTTCTATGATGCAATTCTCTGAATCCTTTCCTTGTGTTCAGGCACAATGGAATACAGAATTGAGCAGGTTGGAAAAGATCTTTGAGATCATCAAGTCCAACCTGTCACCCAACACCATCTAGTCAATTAATCCATCACACTAAGTGACTCATCCAGGCTCTTCCTAAACATTGCCACTGATGGTGGCAGTGATGGTGACTCCACCACCCCCCTGGGCAGCACATTCCAATGGCCAGTCTCTCTTTCTGGGAAGAGTTTCTTCCTCACATCCAGCCTAAACCTCCCCTGGCACAGCTTGAGACTGTGTCCTCTTATTCTTGTGATGGTTTCCTGGGAAAAGAGACCAACCTCCACCTGCCTACAGCCTCCCTTCAGGTAGCTGTAGACCGCAATAAGGTCTCCCCTGAACCTCCTCTTCTTCGGGGTAAACACCCCCAGCTCCCTCAGCCTCTCCTCACAGGGCTGTGCTCCAGACCCCTCCCCAGCCTTTTTCCCCCTCTCTGGACACCTTCCAGCATTTCAACATCTTTCTTGAATTGAGGGTCCCAGCTCCTTACTGTTTTGCCATGGATTAGGCTTTGACCAAGCCCACCACTGAGTTTCACAGAGCCATACAGCACCACCTTTAAGACTGCCATTGACTTTTTATCTGCCAGTGACACTCTCACTGGCTGGCGAAGCGATTTCATACTTCTCCCTGTGCTGCTATTTCATCTCTCTGAAGCCCCAAACTCCTTCTCTGGCTTTGTCTTGGCCTGCATAGATGTATCACTTGTCCCATGAAATAGAATCATAGAATCGTTAGGGTTGGACAAGACCTCTAAGGTCATCAAGTCCAACCATCAGCCCAACCCCACCATGCCCCCTAATTAAACCATGCCCTAAAGTTCCATATTCACACCTTTTTTCAACACCTTCAGGGATGGTGACTCCACCACCTCCCTGTGCCAATACCTGACCACCCTTGCAGCAATGAAATTCCTCCTAATACCCAACCTAAATGTCCCCTGGTGTAACTCAAGGCCATTTCTTCTCACCCTGTTTCTTTCTAGAGCCATTTTCCTCATGTTCTGTTACTTGTTCCTTGGGAGAAGAGACCAACCCCCATCCCACTCCAACCTAGTTTCAGGTTGTATTGAGTGAGAAGGTCTCCTCTCAGTCTCCTTTTCTCCAGCATGAACCACCTCGGGTCCTTCAGCTGCTCCTCACAAGACTCCTAGACCCTTCACCAGCTGGCCCTGTTTTTCCTGCTCCTTTTCCTTCCTGCCCAGCCATGATTCCTGCTCTGTCTCTAATGAATCCAGCTTATTAGCTCATATGTTAATTGTTTTTTTTTTTCCATGCAGAGAGATGAGGAAAAAAAAACAGCATGAATGTAGGAGGTCATCATTGTGCTCCAGCCCCTGGAGATGCTGAAGCTCTCTTTGCATTTAGGCATCCAGCTGGCAGGAGATGATAGCTCTGTGGGACAGGAGAGCAGCAGGCAGGGATGCAAGTTCCAACTGAAAGGATGAGGTAGTGCTGATTAACTCAGATTAAGGGTCACAGTCACCAGCTGGGAACTGGTGGGCAGAGATAATGGCAGTTTCAGTGGCTGTCTCTCCAGCTTTAAATATTCCTGCAAGTAGGAGGAGGGGCAGAGGGGAAAGGAGATAGCCCCTCCCAGGATTGATTACAAGGTTGAAGGGGCCAAATTTATTGCCTATTAAATGCAAATAAGAGTAGGACCAGCAGGACCACTGAGACCCAGCACTTGGTTTCAAACTCTCACTTCATATGGAATAACATGTTTACCACTTTGGATTGGTATGGATTGAATTCTGCTTTTAGGATCTAGTGTGAGGTGACAGAGAGGCTGGAGAGCAGCCAGGCTGAAAGGGACCTGGGGGTGCTGGTTGACAGCAGCTGAACATGAGCCAGCAGTGTGCCCAGGTGGCCAAGAAGGCCAATGGCATCCTGGCCTGGATCAGGAACAGTGTGGCCAGCAGGAGCAGGGAAGTCATCCTGCCCTGTGCTCAGCACTGGTTAGGCCACACCTTGAGTGCTGTGTCCAGTTCTGGGCTCCTCAGTTCAAGAGAGATATTGAGATGCTGGAAGGTGTCCAGAGAAGTGCAACAAAGCTGGGGAGTGGTCTGGAGCACAGCCCTGTGAGGAGAGGCTGAGGGAGCTGGGGGTGTTTACCCCGAAGAAGAGGAGGCTCAGGGGAGACCTTATTGCGGTCTACAGCTACCTGAAGGGAGGCTGTAGGCAGGTGGAGGTTGGTCTCTTTTCCCAGGAAACCATCACAAGAATAAGAGGACACAGTCTCAAGCTGTGCCAGGGGAGGTTTAGGCTGGATGTGAGGAAGAAACTCTTCCCAGAAAGAGAGACTGGCCATTGGAATGTGCTGCCCAGGGGGGCGGTGGAGTCACCATCACTGCCACCATCAGTGGCAATGTTTAGGAAGAGCCTGGATGAGTCACTTAGTGTGATGGATTAATTGACTAGATAGTGTTGGGTGACAGGTTGGACTTGATGATCTCAAAGATCTTTTCCAACCTGCTCAATTCTGTATTCCATTGTGCCTGAACACAAGGAAAGGATTCAGAGAATTGCATCATAGAACCACAGAATTGTTTTGCCTGGAAGAGAACTTCAAGATTCTCATGTCCAGTGTTTAACCCAGCACTGCCAGGTCACCATTAAACCATGTCCCTCAGCACCACATCTATACATCTCTCAAATCCCACCAGGGATGGATATTCCACCACTTCTGTGGGCAGCATGTCCCAGGCCTTGACAACCCTTTCAGTCAAGAAATCTCTTCTCATACCTAAGCTAAACCTCCCCTGGTGCAACTTGAGGCCATTTCCTCTTGTCCTGTTGGCTGCTACTTGGGAGAAAGGAGTGACCCCCACCTCATTACAGCCTCCTTTCAGGGAGCTGTAGAGAATGAGGTGGCCTTCCCTGAGCCTCCTCTTCTCCAGGCTCAACACCCCCAGTTTCCTCAGCTGCTCCTCACCAGCCCTGCTCTCCAGACCCTTCACTAACTTTGTTGTCCTTCTCCGCACATGCTCCAGCCCCTCAATGACCTTCCTGGAGTGAGGGACCCAAAACTGAACCCAGGATTCAAGGTGTGACCTCAGCCCTGCTGAGTGCAGGGCTGCAATCACTTCCCTGGCCCTACTGGCCACACTGTTACTGAAACAAGCCAGGATGCTGTTGGTCTTGGCCACCTGAGTACCTGTCTCATCTTCAGCTGGCTGGTGACCAACACTCCCAGGTCCTATCCCTCTGGGGAGACTGTCAGACACTTTTCTTCATCTATATGGATTAACAAGAATGAAAAATCACAGTCACAGGATTGCAAGGTTGGAAGGGACCTCAAGGATCATCCAGTTCCAAGCCCCCTGCCATGGTAGAGCAGGTTGCTCACAGCCACATCCAGCCTGGCTGCAAACACCTCCAGGCATGAGGCTTCTATCACCTCCCTAGGCAACCTGTCCCAGTTTCTCACCACCCTAATGGAGAGGAACTTCTTCCTAATGTCTAATCTAAATCTCCCCTCCTGTAATTTTGTTCCATTTCCCCCAGTCCTCTCACTCCTTGGCATCCTAATAAGTCCCTCCCCAGCTTTCTTTCAGCTCCCTTCAGGTACTGAAGTATCCCACAATTAAATATCTCTCCCTAGATCACTGAGACATTTAAATGATGGTTTCACAGTCTGAGTGGTCTAGGTAGTGATCAAAATCTTATGTTTGTACCCAAAAATCTCAAAGAAAGCACAAAGCACAGCTGTTGCCAGAGGCTCACCCAAGAATGAATCCACAGGGGCTGGAAAATAGATGATAGAAGGTGACATGAAGGTGACAGATCACAGAATCACTGTATGGTAGGGGTTGGAAGAGACCTCTGGAGATCACCCAGTCCAACCCCCCTACCAAAGCAGGGACACTCACAGCAGATTTCCCCAGGATTTCTATGTCCAGGTGGGTTTTGAAAGTCGCCAGAGGTAGAGACTCCACAACCTCTCTGGGCAGCCTGCCCTAGCTCTCAGTCACCTTCACAGGAAAGAAATTCTTCTTCATTTTCAGGTGGAATTTCCTAAGTTTCAGTTTGTGCCCTTTGTCCTTTGCCTTATTTTGCTGAGCAGCACTGACAAGACTCTGGCACCATCCTCTTGACTTTCACCCTTTAGCTCTTGTTGAGCATTGATCAGATCCCCTCTCAGGCTGCTTTTCTCCAGGCTCATTGGCCCCAGGGCTCTCAGCCTTTGCTCTTCACACAGATGCTCCAGGCCCCACAGCACTGGGTTTGGAGTGAGCACTGCCCCCCACCACACCTTCCAAATCTGTAAAGTTCATTTTGCATGAGCCAGCTGTGATGCCACCAGACTAAGACACCAACACCCAGCCCCACAGAGTTGGAAATCTGCACCTGACCAACCTTAAAGCGAGCAACTTACCACAAAACACCACCAGCTGTAGAAGGGGTGGTTGGAGTTGGTGTTGTCCCCAGAGACCATACCACAAAGGTGGGCAGGGATTACCATGTATGACATCTCTGAGGGGGTACTTCTTGTCCCACAGAGCCAGCCAAGGGTACCCTGATTCACTCTGCTGGGCCCCCACCCAACCTGGGCTTGGCATTGTCAAGGTCATTGCCAGGCTCTGCAGGGTGTCCTCTTTTCTGGGTTGCCATTAATCTCTGCAGAAAGGGGATTCAGAAGCATGTCTGGGCTGTGGCCAGCAGCCTTTGTGCTCACCACTTCAGGGCCAGAGCCTGTTTTCAATGAACCACAGAGAACAGAGGCTGTTCTGCATGGAGGAGCTGCAGCTGGTCCAGGAGGCTGCTCTGCCCACATCAGCTACTTGGGCAGCTCTGTCCTCTGGGCAGGAGAGGGATGTTCAAAGCAGCAACAAGAGCTGGATGCAAAGGATGAGCTGGAGGGGAAAATCCAGGATGTGGAGCAAAATGGAGGTGATTCTTTAGCATAGAGCCATACAATGGTCTGGGTTGGAAGGCATCTCAGTGGTCATCCAGTCCAACCCCCTCTGCACTCAGCAGGGACATCCTCAACTAGATCAGGTTGCCCAGGGCCCTGTCCAGCCTCACCTTGAATGTCTCCAGGGATGGGGCCTCAACCACCTCCCTGGGCAACCTGTTCCAGTGTTAAATCACCCTCATGGTAAAGAACTTCCTCACATCCAATCTGAATCTGCTCTGCTCTAGTTTGAAGCCATTGCCTCTCATCCTGTCCCTGCAGACCTTTGCAAATAGTCTCTCCATCCTTCCTGTAGCCTGCTTCAGCTACTGGAAGGCTGCTCTAAGGTCTTTCTAGAGCCTTCTCTTCCCCAGGCTGAATGCCCCAAACCTGGCCTCAGAGCAGAGCTCCTCCAAACCCTTGATCATTTTTTTCCATGGCCCTCCTCTGGAGATATTCAAGGTGAGGCTCAAGAGGGCTCTGGGCAGCCTGATCTAGTTGAGGATGTCCCTGCTGAGTGCAGAGGGGTTTGGACTGAATGACCTTTGGAGCTCCCTTCCAAGCCTGACCATTCTGTGATTCCATAAACCCTCCTGGGTTCCAGTTTGTGCCCATTGCCCCTTGTTCTGTCACTGGGAACCACCAAAAAGATTCTAGCCTCCTCCTCTTGCTCCCTGCCCTTTGGCTCTTGCAGAGCACTGATCAGATCCCCTCTCAGGCTGCTCTTCTGCAGGCTCAACAACCTCAGCTCTCCCAATGTTTCCTCATAAAGGAGATATTCCAGGCTCCCAGAGCTCCTCTGACTCATAGATCTGGGTGAGCTCTCTCACCCAGTGCCTCCTGTGACTTGGAGGTCTGATGCTTTTCTTTCTCAGATTGCTGCTGGACACCTTCCAATTTGCCCTGGAGGCAGGGAACATCATTTTTGATTTGTTGAACTCCCCTTCTGTTTTCTTGCTCCTCTGTTACAGTTTGATGGGCTTGAAACACAGCCAGCTGGTCAGCCACGCCATTGCTTTGCAAGATGAGTGCTTTACTGGCTCCCTTCAAGGGGTTTGTTGTTGTATTCTTGTAGCTGGAGCCTTTCTTCCCTTTGTTATGCTTTGATCTTCTTTCTTTCCTTCTGCAGCTCTTCTACCAACTTCTCCTAGCAGCCCATCTTGGCTTGCAAGCTGTGGTTGGGAATTTGCACGTCCCCTGACTTCTTCTTTCAGCTCCTGGTTTCCCCATGCTGAAGTTGGCAGTTGATGCTCTGAAAGATTCACTGGGAGAGGCCAGATGGTGAAATGGCATTTGCTGGGCATCCCAGTGCTTGTGGTGGAGGAAATGTGTAGACTCTGGAGAGATGAAGCTTTGGAAAGCTGTGGAAGAGGAGAAAGGGGGGGGAGGGGCAGAAAATGAAAGTCAAATTTTGATCACTTTAATGATTCTAAATCTGATATTTAATATTACTGCCTTTGATCACCTATCCTGCACCCAGTGGCCATTTCTCTTGGGCAGCAGGACCATTTTAAGCACATCATTAGAGCATTAGAGCTACTAGGAAAACTGGAGGCCATATGCTTTGGGCCCATCCTTTTGGCCTGGGAAGAAGTGAAATCTTCACTATGTGATCTGGGGATGGTGAGAAATGTCTGGCTTGAGGCCAAGCCAACAGGCTGCAAACACATCCAGATCTAATTAAAAATTATCAGCCATGAGAAGCTTCTAGCAGCAAGTCCACATCTTCCTTCCCTAAACTATTTACCCTCTTCTCTTGCTGCTTGGGAAGACAGATTAAGACTCTCAGAATCATAAAACCATAGAATCATTAAGGTTGGAAAAGACCTCTGAGATCATCAGGTCCAACCTTCTGCCCAGCATCTCCATGACCATTAGACCATGTCCTGAAGTGTCATATCTACTCATTTTTTGAACTCTTCCATCAAAGAAGCCTGATTTGAACCAAGATCCTCTTGAGAAACATAAAAAGAAGCACAACAAAACACATTTTGTCAGGGGAAAAAGGGTTTTTTTCAAGTCATAGAACCTAGTCTAGTGAAAGGTGTCCCTGTTCATGGCAGAGGCAGTGGAAGAGATATCCAGATGACACCAAGCTGAGTGGTGCTGTGGATCCACCAGAGGGACAGGATGGCATCCAGAGGGACCTGGACAGGCTGGAGAGGTGAAGCCCAGGTGAACCTCAGGAGGTTCCACAAGAGCAAGTGCAGGGCTCTGCCCCTGGGATAGAGCAATCCTCACTATCGATACAGACTGGGGGAGGAGGGGATGGAAAGCAGCCCTGAGGAAAAGGACTTGGGGGTGCTGGGGGGGCGGGGGGGGGAAGCTGGATAGGAGCAGGCAGTGTGAGCTTGCAGCACAGAAGGCCAAGGGCAGCCTGGGCTGCAGCCACAGCAGCGCTGGCAGCAGGGCCAGAGAGGTGATTCTGCCACTTTGCTCTGCTCTGGGGAGACCTCACCTGGAGTGCTGTGTGCAGGTCTGGAGCCCTCAGCACAGGAAGGACCTGGAGCTGCTGGAGCAGGTCCAGAGGAGGGCCAGGGAATTGCTCAGGGGGTTGGAGCAGCTCTGCTCTGAGGTCAGGCTGAGGGAGCTGGGGGTGTTCAGCCTGGAGAAGAGAAGGCTCTGGGGAGACCTAAGAGCAGCCTGCCAGTACCTGAAAGGGGCTACAGGAAAGCTGGAGAGAGACTGTTTGCAAAGGCCTGCAGGGACAGGATGAGAGGCAATGGCTTCAAACTAGAGCAGAGCAGATTTAGATTGGATGTTAGAACAGGTTCTTTACCATGAGGGTGGTGAAACGCTAGAACAGGTTGCCCAGGGAGGTGGTTGAGGCTGCATCCCTGGAGATATTGAAGGTGAGGCTGGACAGGGCTCTAGGCAACCTGATCTAGTTGAGGATGTCCCTGCTGAGTGCATAGGGGTTTGGACTGGATGACTTTTGGAGGTCCCTTCCAACCCAGACCATTCTATGATTCTATGGTATCAAAGCTCTCCATAGTGACTATTTCAGCTTCCTTTATGTTGATAACCCTTAAGGTGTAATGCAATACAGGAAAGTTCATTAAAAGGCTTTCACTGGATCAAGCAGCCTGCATTGGATGGGACTTCCAGCAACCTTATGGAGTGGAAGATGCTCCTGCTGACTGCAGAAGGGTTGGAAGTAGATGTTCTTTAAGGTTCTTTCCAACACAGACCATTCTGTGCCCCTATATCTACTTCAACCTTCTGTTTGTTGAAATCCTGGGTAGAGAGATGTTTACCTTGACTCCAAGTTCCTGGGGTCTAAAAGGCTGTAGTGGGTTGGGGCAAACCCCCTCCCTACCGCAGGGCAGAAACAACGACTCAGACAAAGGGATTGCAAAAGTGATGGAAAGTTTAAATAGAAAAACAATTCAAAAACAAACACCAATGAAAGCTTTACAGAGAACCACAAGCACCGTGACAAAGAGAGAGATCCCAGAACATGCCCAAGAGCATCCCATCCCCACCTGGGGGTACACCCAAACCCCCCCAGGGCTCTTTCCTCCCCCCCAACCCAGCCTCGGGCCTGGGCAGGCCCAAGGGAGGCGGCTCATGCCATTTTACCTAGGCTGCAGCTGGGGACGAAAGAGGAAGTGGAGACCCCGCATGGGCATTTTATAGGGGAGCAGGGCATTATGGGATTGAAATACCTGCCTGTGACCACCTCCTGGGCTGGGCCCACCCGTAGGGACCTCCCAGGTGTGGTCTGTGCAGTGGCATCCGGGCCAGCACCCAGCCTAAACCACCACAAAGGCTCAGTTTGCCAAGGCCCCATGTAACTTCTGCTCCAAACTGGAAGACTCAAGAGCAGGTTCTGTTTCAGCAACTGAATGGCACCAACCTTGACACTCCTTGTGATGTGAATTTCTCTCATGTCACAGAATCAGAAAATGGTTTCAGTTGGAGGAGACCTTTAAGATCACTGAGTCCAACCAGTCTCTAAATCTATCAAGTCTGCTACTAAACCTTGTCCTACAGCATCACATCTCTGTGTCTTTAGATACCTCCAGGGATGGAGATTCAATCACCTCCCTGGGCAGCCTGTTCCAGTACTTGAGAGCCCTTTCAGTGAAGAAGTTTCTTCTAATGTCCAACATAAACCTCCCCCTGGTGCAACTTGAGGCTGTTTCCTCTTGTCCTGTCCTTGGGATAAGAGACCACCACCTGCTTCACTACAACCTCCTTTTAGGGAGTTGTATAGAGAGAAGGTCTTCCTGAGCCTCCTCTTCTTCAGATTAATCAACCCCAGCTCCCAGCTCTCACCAGTCCTGCTCTCCAGACCCTTCCTCAGCTTTGTTGCCTTTCCCTGGTTCTTCTTGGAGTGAGAAGCCCAAAACCCAGTATTCATGGTGTGCCCTCACCAGTGCTGAGTCCAGGGAGACAATGCCTGCCCTGGTCCTGCTGCCCACACCTTTGCTCATCCAAGCCAGGCTGGAGGTGAGGAGAAAGTTCTTCACTGAGCGAGTCATTCGCCATTGGGATGTGCTGCCCAGGGAGGTGGTGGAGTCACCATCCCTGGAGGTGTTCAAGAGGAGATTGGATGTAGCACTTGGTGCCATGGTCTAGTCATGAGGTCTGTGATGACAGGTTGGACTCGATGATCTTTGAGGTCTCTTCCAACTTTGGTAGTTCTGTGACCTTCTTGGCCACCTGGGCACCCCCTGGCTCATCCTCAGCTGGCTATCAAACACCACCTCCAGGTGATTCTGTGCTGCACAGTTTTCAGCCACTCTTCCCCCAAGGCTGTAGTGTTGCATGGGGTGGCTGTCCTGTTGGGCTGAGCTAATGTTTTCTTGGGGAGAACCTTGGGCCCTAAACAGCTTTTCTGCCAGAGCTGGAGGGATACAGAGCCCACAAAGAGATAGAAGCCAGATGTGCCTCAAAAAGATGAAATGAGGGCAGTGGTCTTGATTCTGGACCTTCTCTTTGAAGGCAGGGGGAAACCACTCAGATTTATTCAGGCCAAGGGAATAATAGAGCAGCTGATCACATGCTAAATACTGATGCCCAGCTGGGGGAGTCTTCAGAGTGATATTTTTCCACCCATCTGTAATGAAGCCGGCAGCAGACAGTCTCCAGAGCTCATTAATGCACTGGTAACTAGGTCTATAAATCCAGAGGCTGGCGCACAATGGCCACAGCAACCCCATGCAGTGCTACAGTCTGGGGTCAGAGTGGCTGGAGAGTAGCCAGGCAGAGAGGGACCTGGGGGTGCTGGTTGATGGTAGGCTGAACATGAGCCTGCAGTGTGCCCAGGCAGCCAAGAGGGCCAATGGCATCCTGGTCTGGATGAGGAACAGTGTGGCCAGCAGGAGCAGGGAGGTCATTCTGCCCCTGTACACTGCACTGGTTAGGCCACACCTTGAGTCCTGTGTCCAGTTCTGGGCCCCTCAGTTTAGGAAGGAGGTTGGCTTGCTGGAAGGTGTCCAGGGAAAGGCAAGAAAGATGGGGAGGGGTTTGGAACACAGCCCTATGAGGAGAGGCTGAGGGAGCTGGGGCTGCTTAGCCTGGAGAAGAGGAGGCTCAGGGGAGACCTTATTGCTCTCTACAACTACCTTAAGGGAGGTTGCAGCGAGGTGGGGGTTGGTCTCTTCTCTATAGCAACCATCACAAGAACAAGAGGACACAGTCTCAAGCTGTGCCAGGGGAGATCTAGGCTGGATGTGAGAAAGAAATTCTTCCCAGAAAGAGTGATTGCCCATTGGAATGTGCTGCCCAGGGAG